>NC_135421.1:6496941-6856941 GCF_051991245.1 Festucalex cinctus | reverse complement strand
GAGGATTCGGGTTCAACTCCAGACTTCGCCCTTCCTGAGTGGAGTTTGCATGTTCTCCCTGTGCCTGCGTGGGTCTTCTCTGGGTACTCCGGTCTCCTCCCACATTCCAAAGACATGCATGGCAGGTTAATTGGGCGCTCCAAATTGTCTCTAGGTGTGCTTGTGAGCATGGATGGTTGTTCGTCTCTGTGTGCCCTGCGATTGGCTGGCGACCCGTTCAGGGTGTACCCCACCTACTGCCCATAGCCAGCTGAGATAGACTCCAGCACCTCCCGCGACCCTTGTTAGGAGTAAGCGGTTCAGAAAATGGATGGATGGATGGATGGATGAACAATAATAATAATAATAATAATCATAATAATAATCATAATAATAATAATACATTCTTGGACACGTGTTACTTTGAGAGCTGTATTGACAATTCCTCCAAAACAAAGTTAATTTGGTCAGCTTTGATTGACACTGTTAGAGTAGAACTTGGTCATTGACATCTTTGTTAAAGCAGACTTTTAGCTATTTAAGAGGCTCAATTGTGCAATTGTGACTTAATGAAGTGTGGTTACTTGATTTTGTTTTATTCTATTTACTTATTCCTGTCTCTTTTTGTCTCTAAGCTTTGTCTTTGATTTTGTGCCAAGAATTCTGCTTTATCACTGCATGAAGCCGCTCGCCAAAAGAATATTTGCTTAAGAAAACCTCAGCAGACTTTGAACATGTTGGAAAGTGACTGCATTTGTGAGTGTGAGCTCTTGATGTGAAGAGCAGAGAAATAACAATTCAGCAGTCACTGGAGGAGGGCATGAACCCAGCTCTGGAAGTTTTCATTTCTTTCAATGTCGGAAGAAGATGGTAAATAAAAACAAACAAGCATGATTTTGGTGTTCAAGAATAAGCAGTCATGTTAAATGGAGGTGAGCGCACAACTGTCACCACTTAGTCGGTGCCTCTGATGTACCCCAATTAAACTTCAGCTTTTACAGTACACTTCTCCTGTTCTACTCCCCCCCCCCTAGCAGAAGGATGACAGTTTTGTGCTTACACTGACTGCTATTTGGAACTGTTCATATTTCCCTCTACCTTGAAGGCCCCAGTTCCAGCTGAAGAAACGGTCCCAAAGAATGACCATGCCACCACAAATTCTTTTCTGTAGACAGCCTTGTACAATATATAAGTGAAAATGTTACTTGAGTAAAAGTATCTCTTACCTAAAGATTTGGTTAGACAGTTAAAATATATATATAAAAATATATATATTTTAAAAAGAATGAGTGGTTCAGAAAAAGGATCGATGGGAAAAAAAAACTTACTGCTATATTTTCGATTGCAGCTAAGCATTGCTACCTTTTTCGAATGGATAGCTTCATGACAGTAAAGCTTCATTTAATGTACAATAGTTTGTAGCCCAGCCCTTCCAAGTAGCTCATTTCCACTAGCACTTTTGTTTTGTTTTGCACGCCATTTGCCGCACAACATGCGCGGCTGATCACGCAGAGAGGAGATAAAGAGAGAGAGGGGGAAATATTTCCGTGTTAGTTTAGGACACATAACGTAACCCGGGCTGATCGGCAATGGCGGGGAGGCATTTTACGATCATTTTTACGTGCCAGATGCATATTGTACGCCCACGCCAACCTCTGAAAATATATTTTTAAAAATATCGCATCAATAATTTGTACTTTAGAAATGAATGACGTCGTTCTCGTCCTCTCTGCTCTGTACAGCTTAATGGCGCTATAAACGCTTACTCTCGGTCCAACCTCGCTTTCTGATAATGTCATCTTGGCGCAACTCCATTGCCATGTGTGGTAAATCAGGTGCAAATTTGCTCCAAGCTGTCAGTTTTGTGGGCGTGTTTACGCCGGTATATGATTAGAGCAATATCCTTAGTGAATAGGTGGGTAACTGGGCGCAGACTGCGGGTACAGTTGTAGTGCAATATTTCGCACTATTGCCGGACGCAGCGCATTCTTAGTGAATATGCCCCAGAGTTTCTGCAGCCCAAATGTCCCAAAAATATCAGACTATTTATTTTATTTTTATTTTATTTTTATTTTTTTTAAGCCTAGTTTCTTAGCAAACTGCATTGCCAGGATTCATTAAACATATTTAAATCTTTTGCCAACTGGTCTTCATTATTAGTGTGTTTTGTTCTATATCAGGGTTCACCAATTCCGGTCCTTGAAATCCGGAATCCTGCATATTTTAGATGTTTCCACCCACTAGCACACCTGATTCACATAATCAGCTCATCAGCATGCCTGATGACAATTCTGATCTTTAGTATTACATGTATTGGTCGGCAAAAGAATTGGTGAACCCCGTTGTATACTGTACTGAGTGCAAGGTACCTTTCACTTAATATTCTGAATGGGAGCTGACAAGTCCTAATAAAAATTTAAAAAAAAAAAACACACAAAAAAACACACACACATTATATCATGCTTAATAATTGAAACGTCAACTGGCAGTTGTTCAGATTGCATTCAGTGATTTATTCTGTAACCTAATCCATATTTGTTACATACCAAACCAATTTGCATGTGTTTATTCCCAGAGGTCAGAACCTTCAGTAAAGGCAATATGACTTAATGTGCATATTCAAGCAATTCAGCGTATAATGTGTAAAAAAACGCAAAATAACCTTCACTGTCTATCCACATGAAACTGAGCCTGAAGACAGAAAACATTTTTCCGTTTAGCCATGCTGGGTTTGATATAGCGTCGAGATCAAAGATGACAATTCATTGGTAAGCGCTGTTACAATTGCATCCCGGGCTTATTTAACACCCCACTGCCAGGCATGGAGAGAGCTGAATCTGTACTTATTGATCCATTTATCTCCTTGCTTAAGGTCAAGCAAGCCAGTGACAAAACAACATAATCACATAGAATAGAACACAGCTTTTCAAATACAGTGAAGGTTCCAGGAGAATGCAACACTGAACGTATTAAGTTAACTAGATTTAAAATTAAAATAAATATATAAATAATGCTGCGCTGTGTTGACAGTAACGCATCTTTTTTTTCCCTTTACCTCGTTAAAGTATGTTGTCACTGTCAAGGTAGAGGGTAAACAAACTTGAAAATAGCATTTTCCAAAACATACATACAGCACTTAATGGTTCGGGTTCACTTTATATGAGATCAATGACAGAAAAGTCAGTGTAAAATTCTGTAACCTTTTGCATTGATTGTCTTGCAAGCAAAACTGAGGTTTCACAAGCAGTTGATTAAATTGAGTAATTAATAACTTGATGTGTAAATTCACAATGATTAGTTTATGTTTGTATCTATATTAGGGCAAATACTGTATATTTATGTACATGTGCCCTGGGAAGGGGGCATATTTCTAATTGTATATGATTTGTTTCATAATTACATCTCACACTTACTAGTGAAATGCGCACAGACACAAAAATACTGACCCCCCCCAACTATACCACTGAAAAGCGTTCTAATGCACTACTGATATTTTTCCCCACTCACACACATACACAACTGATGGTAATGTTTTGTCCAGACTGAATGTGATAACTGAAATATTTTTCATGTACAATTAATACCTTTAATCTATGCTTCAGTCCATTTCAAATATCTTTTGCAACTGTAAATGCTTGGAAATAAAAGCTGAATTGTTGATTTATTGCCTTAAATGATAGTTGATGTCAAACCCAAAGTTGACCAAAAAAATTGCTTCCCTGCCCTAATACTTTTGGGAGAGTATATTGTTCAATTATGTATTTGATTTTCAGGCATGAAATGTCACTGTGTTACAATTGTGTCATAATCTACTGATCTGGAATCAACAGCAATCCCAATGTTTGCTGCAGCAACATAACATTGGCCTTTAACTTAACAAAAACAATAAAATACTGTGATGGTTGAGATGGCAAAATGTCAATCTGCTTCCACTAAGTAAAAAAAGGTCAACTCTTACTCTGGAAAGTGTTACAAGAAAAGGTTAACTTATAATGCAAATGCCTGCGTAAGGCTGATAACATCGCATTGGCAGCAATGCAGACAAGTCCTCATGGTGACCTCTGGTAAGATAAAGACAGACTGGCAATAAAGGACAAGGACTGAACGAAATACACACAACCTGACGAGAGACACTTGGACAAGACACACGTGAGCTAAGTGGATGGCACAAAGGAGGAGGCAAGCACAGGTGGAAATGATAAAACTTGATGAGACAGACAATGACAACAGGGACACGAGGATCACGTGACAACTAAAATTTTGCCAAAACCAAACAAAACAACCACAGATCACGACAGAATTTAAATTCCAAGCGTTTGAGTTGACCAAAACAAAATGTAACACGACAAGTACATGCAGACTCTACACAAGTACGTCTCTTCAAAAATACTGTGTGAAATAGGATTTATATTAATTGTGCCTAACGAGACGGAAACCCAGGTGTACATCCAATCGGAAGAGGATTTGGGCCACGACTTGTGACGTTTCACGAGATCCCAAGGGCGTAAGAACTGACGAGAACATGAATTGAGAAAATGCTCGCATGTTGGTTATTTCGCAGAAGATGGCAAGCTGGCGTATCTAAAAGAGGGAGGTCTGCGCCGTTGTGGGTGTGCTGGCTAAAGATGCCGTCAATCAAAGCAGCTGCTCTCATTCCTTTTAAATGCGACACAACTGACAGTCTCGACTGACACATGGCACCATTTACTGTGCCACCAAATTGTCACTAAGCCAAGTGCATGTTCAAGGACACAACTCTTCTTCATGGGACATCCAGCTTGATGCAGGCCGGTCTGCCAAATTGGCAAACTTGCGCTTCCACGACAAATCTGTTATGATTTGGATGTGGATGGACCAAAAGGCGGAGAAACCAGACAGGAGGAGGATTAGATGAAACGAGAATAACTTTATTAAACAGACTGGATGAGAGAAGACTGGTCGTGACGTGGATAGACTGGGCAGAACGTAGACAGGCGTAGACAGACTGGGCAGAACAGAGACAGGCTTGGCATAACGAACGAGGACAGATGTGGCATGACGAATGTGGACATATGTGGAGTGATGACTTGGCGTGGCGTGGAGAACTGAGTGGGGAAACTTGACGAAACAGGCATGAGAAAACTTGACCAAACCAGCAAGGGAAACTTGACCAAACTATGAAATCTTAACTCAAACTTGACTACAGCTTAGCACACGGGACAAGCAGCGACTAGACTAGATTAGATTAGACTAGAGTAGACTAGACAATACCCCAACAATGACAATGCTTCCGCAACGCGTGCAACAAAACCACTCCCTGAATACAAATACTAACGAGCCACTAACAACACACAGCTGGGAAACACAGCAGGCAGGGTGAACCAATTAGCAACACACACCGGGAAGGGAAGACACATGCAGGTGGACAAGGAAAACACTGACGAGACTAGGGGAGACAAAACTGGACAACAGACAACATAAACACCCAAAACTAAACACAACCTCAACCAACCAAAACCGAAACATAACAAAATCAGGATGTGCGTGAAGTTGCGCTCCGCCATAGATGCATCATTTATAGAAATAGAGCCCACAGTTGTTTTAGTATAAATTTTGAGCATTTTTTATTTTGTTATTCAGTTAATTTTCTCCAAAAAAGTTTACGGTTTTGTTGCTTGAATACAGTTGCATTGTACAAGCGACTGGCTGGCAATCAGTTCAGGGTTCATAGGCTCCAGCACGCCCATGACCCTTGTGACGATAAGCGGTTCAGATGACAAACAGATGGACGGACGAATAGATGGATGTACAGTAACTGCATCCATGTTTCCATAATAAATGCAACATCTATGATCTAAGGCAGGTGTGTCCTAATGTTTTTCAGAGGGCCAGATTTGGTGAGGTGAAAATGTGGGGGCGGGTGACCATTTAGCCTGACATGCTTTTTTCATTTTGTGTTGGTCGAAATCTTCATACCGAAAAGTATGTTAATGTTGCAAAATTAGATTGTTCCATCCCTGCTAAACTATGATGACAACTTCCCAAGTTTACTTTCAGTAAAATGGAACTTCCAGTGATCAGAATAGGAGTTTCAGTTTTTGATAGTTTCTGTGGAATGGCATCAGCGATCTTTGGGGCTATTTGAGGGTCACGGCGTATCATAAAAACATACAGAAAATAAATCATCTTTCCGAACCTAGCACCAAGGCTTTTGCCTAACTAAGTGCATTAGTTCAGTAGTGGAGCACATACATGGAATGTGTTTCAAAACAATACAAGCCAGTGACAGAATATTATAAAAATAAAAACAATCAATTAAAAAAAACTTTATTTTTCCCAACTAATGGGAAAAAAAATGTACATGCTAGGCGTGATGTGCTGAGGACCCAAAAGCAGGGAAGCAAGGGAGCGAGGCAGGTATGGGCTAAAAAAAAAAAAAAAAAAAGTTATTTAACAAGAATGAAAAGGCAAACAAGGTACTTGAGTAATCCTCAAATGACAAAAACTAGATCCTAAATAACAAACACTCAAGACAGCAAACAGCAACACAATGTGAGACGGACAATAAACTGATGAGGACCGAAACAAAGCATGGACTGATGACGAGGCAACAAGAGACACCTGAACAAGACTGAGGGAGTTGATTGGAAGACACAAGGGACCACGTTTACAAGCACAGGTGGATACAATCAAACTTACAAGACAGAAATTGAAAACAGGAGGCACAAGGAAAACATGACAAGTAAAAACCAAGTCAACCAAACAGATCATGAGCCCAGCTTCCTGTTTATGACATTTTGAACAATTGATTGCAATTCGTCATTTGCAATGCGTATTCAAGGACGGAATAAGTATTTTCTTGGAACGTCAAATTTGTTGTGTGCTCTCGACAAACAAATTTGACTCATCCCTGCACAGAGTAATCAATAACTAATTTCCAGATTCCCATTTGATTTACGACTGCCACACAACAAAATGACATTTACTGTTTGACACGGTATAAAATGGCAGCACTAAATGTAACATTTATGCGTGATAGTGAAAACAGAAGAAATAAATACAGGTGTTTCATGTGTGAAACACAGTTTTACTTCAATCTCCTTAAAAATTAGTTTATAAAGGTATTCGAGATCTTAACATCGGCTAAAAATAAATAATCATGTCTTTCATGAAGTTTTTAAATATAATACATCATTTAAAAAATGTTTAATATTTGTGCTGGAAGTAGCGGTATTGTGTATTAAAGAGGAGATATGGGTTTGTAAAACTGTGCAAGCAAGGTGTAGATTAAAAGATTGATATAAACAAATAAAAAACAAATGTTATAAACTTGTTATAAACTATATTATAAATTAGGCACTTGATTCTGCCTGGAGAAGTTGGAATAATTGCAATGGTTGTATTCCTGCTGAGCAGGCAAATTGTTAATCAGTTCAGTTTGAGGTTCTTTCACAACTTTTACACCTTTTACTTCATCCACCCATAACAAATAACAAATTGACTCATATCAAGACTAATTTAGCTTTCTCATAAACTTTAAAGGTAGAGTCAGAGAGTTTATTCATTGCAGTTCACACATTAGCTAACTACTTCTTATTACTTCTCACTATTACTTTCCGTTTACAGCTTACAAAGTAAGAAAGGAAAAGTGGGACTTTGATTGGCTGCTGTTGGGCACATTTCCGCCGCATATGATCGAGTAAATAATTATGCTCAGAGCTCACAGCTGGTCATACACCAAAATTGTCAATCATATTATCACTCAGCCCTACTAATGTATACAGTATAGTGGTGAGGTTTGGTGTCAGGCTGGCGTATACTCTCCGCTAAAAAACAAGCATTTTTTTGGTCTGTCTTGGTACCAAATGTACCGGTCCACGGACCAACCAGTGGTTGAGAACCAGCCTTCTATAAAAACGTTTTTTGTTAATAATTTCTGTTTCTAGAGTGTATTAGTTGGATTTACAATTTTGTAATGGGAAACATTGCTTCAGTTTTTGTATGATTCTACGATTCTATTATGTTCTAGATTTGGTTCCCAAAATGCATACACAAATAAGAGTTTTAACACTTTATTCGCATAACATCAAAAGGCGTGGAACTAACTTGACTTGACCAGAAATTAGAGGGCATTGAGGAAGAGAGAAGCAGGTGGCCAGCTGGACAGATGAATAATCCGACAAAACACACACTTCTCAGTTAGGCTTATATAGACAGTGAATCGATCAGATTGGCTGTGGCTAGACATGTGGGTAACAGGACTGACATGGAATTATCTAATTGGCTGTTGACCAGATAAAGAGATTAAAGATTATTGACATCACATAGCTCCTGACATCACATAGCTTAAGACCAGTTGAAACTAGATGCCAGCTACATCAGTTCAAAACAGACACTTGACCTCACGGTCATGACCCAAAAATAACCCTTGCATGACCCAAACATAACCCTGGCATGACCCAGTCAGGACAGATTCCGTTTTCATTCAGTTTCGTCATACTTCTATAGATTTAATCAGGAAAATTTAGGTTCCACTGTATTGAAACTGTCTCATTACACTGTAAAATATGAATCGAATGTAATCCTCCATTGACTGCAGCGTTAGTGCTAACGATATTTAACTCATTGACTCCCAGCCATTTTCACAGAAACAATCCCGTTCACTCCCGGCTGTTTTACTGGATTTTGACTGATTTTGCAAGGCCCACAGAATATTGTGTTCTATTGCTACAAAAGCATGGAACCTATCAAAAGAAAGATTAAAGTCTCTTCTTCAGGAAAATAAAGTATGTTTCTATCTGTTTCCGTTTTGCAGCAATTAGCATTAGAAGAGCTAAGTTTCATCAGTTTTCACAAATCAATTCAAAATTGTAAGTAATTGAGCTTTTTTTCTTCATGGCCCTGGTTGATCTCCTTTGCTCTGCTGCCACCTGTTGGCCGTTTGTGTAATAACTACCATTTCTGCAACCGTTCTTTGCAGTTGAGAGGCTGCATCAAAGCCTTCTGTATGCTCTAGCATAAAAAAAAACAAAAAAAAACTAAACGTATAAATACGTCTTTGGGACACTTAGAACATTAAAAAAAACGTATTTACACGTTATTGGGAGCAAATGAGTTAATCAACGAAACATGTTTTGCTTAAAACTACGTGTGGAATTCTTTTTATTGTGCGTTTAGTTCTACAGTAATCTCCAATGGTAGTGTCATTAAACATCTTAAAGGACGAGTATGGATGGCAGAATTACATACGCTCCTCGTTTGCTACTCAAGCAACATATGGCGCTGCTATGTTTGCATCGAGCAAGCATGCAACGCGTTTTGATGATGTATGCGCCTTGCGACTGTTTGTTAGACGCTGCGGTTGCCAAATAATGACTTCTCCCACCTAACTCGGGCTTGTTTACGGTGTATTTTTCTTGTTGTAATGACGTAGTCTAGCAAGAGAAAACCTGGCACTCATGTACAAAAATGAACTGCATTCAAAACCTTTCATTGGCCCCAGAATGAACTTGTTCATAAAAACGTTTACAAAGCAAAAAATACACTACATTCAGTTGACGTTTGCCCAAAATATGAACAAGTTCATGAACTTTTGTTCATTGATCTCATTCAGGTACAACACTTACTCAACCCCTCACCCAAAGTCATAAAGAAAATGGATGGATAGTGGCCAAACACCACTGCAGCGTAAAGAAATTAAGTCCACTTGGACTTGGCAACACTCAAGAAAGAAATGAGAGCTGGAAGGCAACGTTTGAAAAGTTTAATTTATATTCTTCTGGGGCCTTGATGGTACCAGCTCATTTATACAAGATGTATGCTGTATCTTTCTGCAGGATCAAAGCACATGGTCTCCCCTGACCTTCACCACGCTGAGCCGGCCAGCTAAAAATAGCACATTCATCTGACTTCAGTGGGGGTGAACTGAAAGACTTTGCATTTGTCTATTATACATACTATGAATAATTTTAGATAGATTGTACATATATACACCATTTAACATTGTCAAGGGCATGTCCTCTGTTTCTGTAAAATAAATAAATAAATTTTAAATGTATTTGGCCACTGTTGGTGAAGTGGTCCATTCACCTGACTATTGTTCCGACAGCATGTGTTCAGTTTCCACTCAGTGATGGTGTGTAAGTAACTGCAAATGATGTCTGTCTCTATATGTGCCCTGCGACTTGGCTGGCCACCATTTCAGGGTGTAGTTCGCCTTTCACCTGAAATCAGCTCGTACAGGGTCCCACACAGACCCTTCATCCATCCATCCATTTTCTTGACCGCTTATTCCTCACAAGGGTCGCGGGGGTGCTGGCGCCCATCTCAGCTGGCTCTGGGCAGCAGGCGGGGGACACCCTGGACTGGTTGCCAGCCAATCGCAGGGCACACAGAGACGAACAACCATCCACACGCACAAGCACACCTAGGGACAATTCGGAGCGCCCAATTAACCTGCCATGCATGTCTTTGGAATGTGGGAGGAGACCGGAGTACCCGGAGAAGACCCACGCGGGCACGGGGAAAACATGCAAACTCCACCCAGGAAGGCCGGAGCCTGGACTCGAACCGGAGTCCTCAGAACTGGGAGGCGGACGTGCTAACCACTTAACCACCGTGCCGCCTCCCACACAGACCCTTCACTGGACAAATGGTATTAATAACGGTGGGTTGGTATAAATGTATAAGCTCTGCCTGTAATGTCAATCAGAATCATCTTTATTTGCCAAATATGTTAATTAAATACATGAAATTATATCCAGCCACTCTAGTACATGATAATAATAAAACAGCAAAAATATACAGAAACAAAAAGTACATTTAGTACATAACAAAGCACAGATGGTTAATACTAGACAACATGTGTACCAAGTGTTGGAGCCATATTACCAAGTATTATTTCATTATTGACATAATAAAAATCTGTCACATGCCATTTTTCTGCAGTGCTTTCGAAGCCTAACCATGCGTCTTTGTTTAATTATGTTCAAATAAATTGGTGAAAGCTACAGACAAGTCTTTATGAGCTACATTTCAGTTAACCTTCACTAAATAAAGCGTAGGTCAATTATCGATTAAATAATGTGCAGGACAAATATAGCACCATTGACTTTAGACCAGTTTTCCCCAGAGAGGTCATTGCAATTAAGGACATCTCTCATGCATATAATAAAAGCCAAAAGGCATTTTCAGGTGTCATCAGATGTTACTGAATTTTGAAAGGCTATAGATTATTTATTTATTTATTTTTATTATTATTCTTTCCTGGCCTTTAAGCACATTATTAATGTCAGCGATGTACATTGCGTTGTCACAGTTTTCAAATGGCTATTTGGCCTCGTAAGAGTCCCCTTGCTTTTTCCATCCTACCACTGAAAGGTCAAGCTTTTGCAATTCATGTGTCTTAGCACTCAATTAGTTGAAAATTGCCTTTTGTCTGCTGGGAGCAGGTGATAATTGCTGTGGGTCACAAGCAATAATTGCCAGTGAAACCCTCAGAGCCACTGCCTATTAAGTGGAGTTATTTAAATCGCCTCACCTTTGGGGTGCTTCCGTGTTTTAAACTTGCCGTTAATTGGGGGGAAGGATTTGTGAAACTTTTCAATCACATGCTGATCTAACACCTGGTCTGCATTCAGATCGGAGACCCACTTATGCGTCAAAACTTTGGGGGAAAAAAAAACGTTTGTATTGACCCAAGTAAATTGTCTAGCTACTGCAACCACTGCAATGTTGACCATCATAATTGCTCAATTAAAAGAATCATACTTTAATTAAGCTGTGTGAAAGGGGGTTATGTTGTACTGAAGTAAAGGTGCATTTTGATCGGTTTTCATGACATGCATTTCTCAGTGACCTTTCTTACCAGTTGCATTTAACGCTGGATCTTGTTCACTTCCATCTGAATGGGGCCAAATGGGGCCATTTCAATGACAATAATGCATTTCCTTGCAAAGACTGGGCAGTTTTTTTTTTTCTTTAATGGAAATGTTGAATAGGTCCAAGGTGGCTAATAATTTTGACCTGAAAAAAATTGTTACCGGTAAGCAGAAGATTGTTGTGTTTTGTTTCTGTGCTGTGCTTCCTGTGCTTCCCGTTACTTTGGCGATCACCAGAAGGCGGATCCTTCTGTTACACACATGCTAGCAATTTATATCATGTGGATTTAGTCTTTCCTCACCCATGTTGCCGTGCTCTTTGTTATTAAATCGAGTGTCTATTTGTTTGCTTTTGGGGGGATTCTACTTGCACTTTTTATGCACTTGTGACCGAGCTGAGAGAAGAATAAGGGGAAGAATATGTGAGCAGAAACAGGAATGAGAAATAAAAGAAAGTACCAGTGAACATAGCAATTAACAACTTTTGTAACAGCTTTCAAAGCCTTTTTTCTGGGGTCATTCCCTTTAGGAATGAGCCAAGTAAGCCTTTCTAATTACCACAACCATAAAACAGGACATCTAATCTGTACAGAAGCGACACACAGCTTAGAGTTATGAACCATGTGAGGTTCCTCTGCTATGTGAATTATAATAAAATGTAAAAGCTTTATAGGCACTTATACAGTTCTCTAACAAAACTGGCTTTTTCTACGATTAAGAGATTCATTGATAATGGAGGCTATGAATTAATGAATATAATATATTACACATTTTATTGGATTTTTGTGTGAGTGTTGGAAGGGACTGACACAGGGATTGCAGTTACATCAAGTTTTAGGGTTTCGTTGGTGCCTTATCAGTATTTCAGTTATAAGGCCAACTGTTTATAGCTTCCATTAGATAGATTAGGTATTTTGGAACCAAGTACCTCATAATATACACTTAAACGGTTCTAGCATTGGTTCATGGCAATGCCGTTTGTTATAATTTCTATAAGTTTATTGATTGTTGTCATACTTTCAGAGTTTTAAGGGAAAAGTTCAGGTATGGTTCATAATGTGGTGAAGATGTTAAGTATGTAGTCCCTGTAGTCCCTGGTTGCTGTACAACCTTTTCTCTGCTCTACACCCCTAGACGTTATAATATTGCACACACACAAAAGAACAGTAAATCGTCACGCGTTTCCAAGTCCTCCTGCATATTGCTTGACTTTCAGCTTGTCCCATCAGCAGGTTACTCGCATGATTTGTTTGGCACTTTGGATGCTATATATAATATTTTGCCTAGAATAAATTTGATTGCCCTGCGATTGGCTGGCAACCAGTCCAGGGTGTCCCCCGCCTACTGCCCAAAGCCAGGTGAGATAGGCGCCAGCATCCCCCGCGACCCTTGTGAGGAATAAGTGGTCAAGAAAATGGATGGATGGATGGATGGATAAATTTGATATTCTCATTATTTTTCATGTACAATTAGTACCTTGAAAAACACATTTTGCAACTTGCTGTCGACTGAAAATGAGATCACAAAGGGCTCAGGTAACCAATCACAGCTCAGCTTGTGAATGGAATGTCACATGACCAAACCTAGAAAACAGGTGAGCTGTGATTGGTTACCTGAGCCCTTGTGATAGCATTTTCAATGGACAGCAAAATGTTCCAAAATGTGTTTTTAAAGGTACTAATTGTACGTGAAAAATGAAAGTATCAAATTAATTATAGACAAAATATTAACTTTTTATTACTATAAAAAGCGGCACAGTGGGTGAGTGGTTAGCACGTCCGCCTCCCAGTTCTGAGAGCTCCGGTTCAAGTCCAGGCTCCTTCTTGGGTGGAGTTTGCATGTTCTCCCCGTGCCCGCGTGGGTCTTCTCCGGGCACTCTGGTCTCCTCCCACATTCCAAAGACATGCATGGCAGGTTAATTGGGCGCTTCGAATTGTACCAAGGTGTGTTTGACCCTTGTGAGGAATAAGTGGTTAAGAAAATGGATGGATGGATGGATCCCTTGAAAGGCAATGGCTGGGAAACAAAACTAGCAGCATGTACCACTCCACCAGGAATGCACATGTACCCTGCATTATTGCTTTTATTACATTTTGTCCAGCTGTAAAATTATGGACAACAGTGTTTGGGGCTGCATAGCCGCTCCCATCACCCATCAGTAACACTACCTGGTTAACGACCCCTGTCCCGTTCAACTGCATTTCCAATAAACATCCATCTCAATGCAAATAAACATCAAACACTCCTGTTGCACATCTTAAACTGGGGCCCGGGGGCCATTTGCGGCCCACCATCCATTTTTTAGTGGCCCACGACATTATGCTAAAAATGGCATTTGACTCAGTTCAAATAAAATAGGGAGGGTGTTGAAAAACACGTGCTATTAAAGGTTACTTTAATTAACTAAAACTAGTGGAATAACGAAGACTAAAATTCAAAAAACAATTTCGTTAACGAAATCAAATAAAAATGAAAATGCTTTTTTAAAAATGAAAACTAGCTGAAATTACATTTTATGTTTACAAAACTAACTAAAACTATAATTACAGCAAAAATGTCATTTGTTTTAGTCTTTGGTGTGATTTTTAGTAGATTTGTTTTGATATCAACAGGAATAATGAAGTTTGAAAGTATGTCACACAGACGTGACATCATCGAGCAACAGCCAATAGAAAAGCACCTTCAGATGACATCGCTCCCATGCTGTTTTTTAAATATTGCGCACAAGTAATACACGTTTTGTTTTTTTTATTTTAAAAAACTAATACTAATACTGAAACTAACTAAAACTAAGCATTTATTAAAAAACTAAAACTAATAAAAACAGAACGACCCTGAAAACTAATAAAAAAAATAACAAAAATAAAAAAATCCAAAACTATAATAACACTACTGCGAAATGACAAATAAAATGGTTTATATACTGTAGCATTTTTCTAAATATACAAAAGCACAAATAAATTATTTGTAAATTTTTTAGGACTAAACACAATTTCTCTTCATAACATTATGTGGCCCTTGCGTCCTGATTTTCTGTATGTGGCCCTCAAATTAAAAATTTTGGACATCCCTGATTTAGAGTAATCTACTGGAGAAGTGTGGTGGCACATTGGACGATTGGTGAGCAATTTGCCTCACAGTTCAGAGGTCTAGGGTTTAAATTCAAGTTACGGCCTTCCAATGTGGAGTTCACATGTTCTACCTGTGCTTGTGTGTGTTTTCTCTGGATACTCCATATTCCAAAAACATGCATGGTGTGAACTCTCTAATTGTCCTTCGGTTTGATTGTAAGTTTGAGAGGTTGCTTTGTCCATGTGCATCCTGCGATTGGCTGGCATCCAGTTCAGGGTGTACCCCACCTACAGTCCAAAGACAGCTGGGATTGGCAGTACAAATTATTTTTGAAGTCAAATAAAATGTGAAAAATCTAGTTTGGTTCCACATAAATTAATTGTCTCAATGTCAGCATCAGTTAAAAGTGAACAAATGAACCGGGTTCAATTACAATTTAATAGTTTGGTACAGTAACTAAAATGTTGGGAAAATAAATTGGATCAAGGCAAAACTTTAAGGATGGTATTGTTGTTTACATGAACATAAAATAATCAATTCATAAGAAGTAATCAAATTTAGTTTCTGTGAAGTCAAATATTTTACATATGATATTTGGACAAGCTGCGTAGGACAGGTAAAACAAAAATAAATTAATAAATATCATTAGTAAGCAAATAAAAATAAATAGCAATAAATTAACAACATCAAATACAGCAGACATCATGAAACACAAAAATCATGAGTCAATAACGTGACATGACATGATGGTCACCATGCATATCAGTTTGACTTGCTCACACACCTTTTGTCATATTTTTCTTTCTTCTCTGTCAACCACGTGCCAAATAAACATTTCAATTTCTATTTGAACATGTAAAATGCGAATAGATTATTTTTCAATGCTTTGCATGCATTCACTGTACACAGAGAGGGTGAGAGTTGTGCACAATTGTGCATGTGCACATCTCAAAGGAAACACGCAGCATATATACTTCAAGCCAATAGTGTTTCCCCACTGTACATGGAAATAAGAACTTGAGCCCTACTATGAATAATAAATATCTGCTAGTGATCCCACCCTGCCTAAAAAGCATTTTAATTGGCCGTAGATGCCACAAGATGGTGGCATAGTTCAAATAAAGCTACACAAATGATTTCAATAGTTCCTTGGCAGCAAGATGTCACAAGATAGTGCTAACATAATACATTTATTGCTTTGGCTGGAGCACAAAAAGCAGCAACTAGTTGAGTTTTCAGCAAACAATGGTGGATGGTCTCTATCTATCTATCTATCTATCTATCTATCTATCTATCTATCTATCTATCTAGAACAGGAGTGGGCACACTCGGTCCTCGAGGACCGGAGTCCAGATGGTTTTGGAGGCTTCCCTCTTCCAACACAAGCTGATTTCAATCAACAGGATCGCTATCAGCTTGCTGATGAGCTGATCATATATCAGCTGTGTTGGAGAAGGGAAACATCCAAAACCTGCAGGACTCCGGCCCTCAAGGACCGAGTTTGCCCACCACTAATCTAGAAGAAGACGATTTTACAGATCCCAATTCACATTCACATTTGCAGCTCTCGGCAATGTACCCTAGTCTTCAATGAACCTTGCATGAATGTTTTTGGTTCTCCCTGAGAAATGGCAAGCAAGCACAGGAAGGCCAGAATGGGGATTTGAAACTGAAAATAATTATTTGAAGATTTTCAGGATACAGTACTTTCATTGCACTGCAATTCATTTTAATTTTGCATATACTGTTAGTTTTTCTCAATTGCTAAAACACTCAAATGACATGCATAGCATAATTATTTAAACTGACACACAGAGAGAAAAATCCCTTCTAAAGTCTCCGAAACTCTAAACAGATTTTCTGCTTTACACACATTTTGCAATTCAAAATGACACTTTTTAAATGCACTGAACACGGTTCTCTACATAAGACACAATCTGATGTAAGGTCACTTGTTTACCATGTCAAAACACTGCCATTCAAAATGAACAAATTAATACATTAGCTAATTGGCCAATATATATGCCACCTGGCCAAAAACCTCAATGGTTAATTATTACCACCTCAATCAGGAAGTAAGCACTATAAAATGACTACTGGTGAGCACTTTTTTTTTTTTTTTTTTTTTTTTTTAACAACAAGAATAGAAGATGTGGCAGAGAGAAGCAGAGCAAGAGCGAAGGTGAGAATGAGAAGGGGAGGAAGAGTGAGAGTTAGGGGTAGAGCTGGTAGAGGCCAAAGACGACAACAACTTTGAATGAAATCAGAGCAACCTTAGTTGATCATGTCATCAACCATGGGCTGACAATGCAAGAGGCTGGACAGAGAGTGCAGCAAAACTTGAGTCGTTTTACTGTCACCTCTATCATCCAGACATTTAGACTGGAGCACAGGTATTTAACCAAAATTTCCTTCACACTATGTAGTACAATGTCATAGTGTATCAGTTGGGTGACACCTGTATATTTCATGAATAGCTGTGATGTCAGACACTCAAGTTCCCTGTGCAATTTACTCTACTGTGGGGGTAAATATCTGTAGGCTGCATTGTCCAAGCCCTATATTTTTGTCTTTTTTTTGTTTTTCCAAAGGACTGAGAGACACAACCATGGTGCAGGAAGGGGCCAAAAGTTGATCGGGGTACAGGAAGCTGCCATTGTAAAGTTGTTTTTGGAAAATAATGAAATCAGGTTACGAGACATTCAAAGCCACATCATCAAAGGCAACACCATATTCCACAACATTCAACGAGTAGGTCTGTCCAGATTAGCGCAACCAAATCCGAATAAAACAACTTTATAAGGAGAGAAACTCTCAAAGAAACAAAGCTCAGATGAGCATATATGGATGTAAGTACAGTATTTACTGTAGTACACTACACACAGTGTACTGGATAGCGGCACATTGACAGATTTTTGTTGTTTGTTTTCAGGCACTACTGAAAATGGATGCTCATGCAATCCCACATGAGTTCATCTTCATACATGAGGCTGGGTTCAACCTAAAAAAGACCAGAAGAAGGGAAAGAAACGTCATTGGCCACAGAGCCATTCTAGATGTTCCTGGCCAACGTGCTGGGAACATCACAATGTGTGCTGCCATCTCCAATACCGCATGGTGTCCTCCACCGTCATGCCATCCTTGGACCATACAATGCAGCCCATATTCTGACATTTCTGGACAGACTCCACAACATTCTCATACCACCAGAGCATATAAATGATGCAGACCATCAAAGAAACCGGTATGTTGTTGTAGTATGAGTTTTCAGCGTGCAGCCCCAGTCCAAAATTGGTTTGACCACCCACTGTTTCTCGTGAAATACCACCAACCATACTCACCATTTCTGAATGAACCCCATAAGAGATTTTTTTTTCTTTCTTTTTTTTTCAGCATGACGGTGGAAGGTATACGACCAGCAGCCCGATGTGCGCATGCCTCTTATTCAGGCCATCGAAGAGGCATGTGATGAAATTGATGTGGGTGCGATTCAGGGATGGATAAGGCACTCAAGGCCCTCGATGTCTGGCAAGGGAAGATATTGCCTGTGATGTGGATGAGGCATTGTGGCCAGGCCCAGCTGTGCGGCGTCATGCTGCCTAATTTTTCTTGCTTCCCTTTTTACCTATATATATATATATATATATATATACACATTTTTCTGCCATTTTTATCTTCAGTTTACTGTTTCGTAAGCACATATTTGTTCACTCCAATGTAAACACATCTGCTGTGCACGTTGCACTGACTTGTTGGTGACATAAAGTTAATATTTCTGCGCATGTGAACAATCTGAAGGATGTTCTACAATTTGAACTATTTTACTATTATGGCAAAGCATATTAAAGACGAGAGTGCTTTTCATTATCAAATCAAACTTTATTTATATAGCACCTTTCATACATTCAAATGCAACTCAAAGTGCTGAACAATTAAAACATCTATAATACAACAAAAAGAAAAAGCCATGATTGTACCCACAGACACACACGCAAACCACAACATGGCGGGGCACAGAAGAACCCTGTGAGGAAAGGCACCCAGGAGGAGTTCATCCACACTGAGAGGGATGATGGACAACCACCACAGGGAGGAATGCCATCCCAGAGAACGCCGGCCCACAGTGACCGCGGCCCGCTCCAACCACACTGAAGCGAGCCACAGCTCCCCGGGGCCAAGGGGCCCCGGGACAACCGCCCGCCCACAGGAGAAGAACAGCCACCCCTACCAGTGTGGAGGCTCCCACATGAGAAAACACTGGAGCTAAAAACTTAGTAACTACCAAATAAAAACATTTAAACCTGAAAACAAAATTATGTCCAACAGTGTGTATAAGATTAGACATAACTCTGGTAATATGAATGACGTGTGTGCCACCTGGTACAAAAGTTTGATTTTGGTAAAGCTGTATGGAGTTTTGCTTGCAGTGCTTCATTTTGGAGGATATATGAGGGTTTTGCAGTTTGGGTGTGTGGTTTTGTGAATTGTGTTAAGTATTTGGATAAAGCGAGCCTACTTTGCAAAATTGTGTTTTAGCAAAACCCTTCAGAAAACCATTCAGAGCACAGTGCGTGCGCTACTCAATGCAACACTGCCCTCCTGTGGTTTTTTAGGGTATGGCTGGCAACCATTCTCACATGGTCCCTTTTTCTTTTCTTTTCTTTTCTTTTTTTTTTTATCTCTGTGCCAGCCGGCTTCACTGTGCCTCTTTCTTCAGTCATTGTATTCAGTCTCAGTGTGTCAATCTCTTGCTCATTGAGCAGATCATTCCATCACTCCTCATTTGTACACTGCACTTGCCTGTATAATCCATCACTGGACACATCTTGACTATTTTTTCTGGTGCGCACATTTCACACTGTCAGAGCCACTTAATTTTCAATTTTGAAAGAATTGGCACGAGCTCCGACTGCTTCACACCTTTTAAGGATGTTCTTCCTGTTGGCCTGGATCAATTCGGTTACCTTACTGTAATCTGCCACTTTGCACTTGTGCTTTTCTCCGTGCCCCCTTCAATTATCTTTGCCAACGGGTGTTCTTGTCCTCGCACAGAGTACAATAACACATTTAAGTGTAAACATTTGACAGTAAGAAAAATTGAAAATCACTGGATAATATTCTTTAATGTGTTGCTGTATTATGTTGTTGCTAAGCAATAGTCTACTTTGTATTTTACCATACATAAAAGAAAAAGAGAGAGTGGAAAAAAAGTGCCAGGCAGTAGAATGTGGGCATGATAGAATGAGAATTTTGTTTCCTTCATGTGCGTTTGCTTCCGAAACCCTGGTGAAGTTGGCTTCAATGTTACGTTGCCATCCCTAAAATGAACTCAAAATCTTATTTTCATTTTTTGCCCCTTTTTGGCCGAGAGGTTGTACTTCAAAACTGGGTCAATCAATAATGTTTCAATTTGACTCAACCATCTTGAAAGCTTTAGTCCTGCCTCCTTCCTTCCTGTATCCCCCACTCGTCTCTCAAACTCATATCTCGCCCAACTGCTGCTTCTATAATCACAAGTTGCTCATCCCAGAGGAGCTGTGCAGGAGCAACCATAGACCTTGGCATTGAAACGTCTGTAGCTTTTGCAGCTCATGCATTTTAATATAATCAAAAAAATATTGGAAGGCTTGCTTCAGTGCAGTTTATACTGGACCTTTTCTGCCTTATCTAAGGCCAGAGCCTGCAGGCCTAGGTCAATTCCATGCCTGGGCAAGGGGTGCACCTGCTGTCAGGAGTAGTTCAGTAACAGTTTTTTGTGCTAGAAGCTACATAACTATTAGAAAATATCACATGTATTTCCACAGCTTGGTGATAAAATGCTGCCTGCCACACAACAGTTGGAGTGTTATAAGTTAAGGGTTACATTTTTGAGAGTTGATTTTAAATCCCAAAGTGTAATTTTGATATTTGGGGATTTAAATGGTATCCAGAGTACAGGTTATTTCAGAGAGTTGATAACAGGGGAGCCTATTTTCATGCACAGTGCAAGTTTAGCGCAAAGCACAGTCGGACTGTGCACATTTGGTATTTTGCTATACTAGCACAGATAGACGACTGCGTTTACGCTATTGTGGGAAGGAATGCAAGTAACTTATTACGCTACACAGACAAAGAGACATCTTACTTCCAAATGCAAGTAACAAGTAACATGAAATATATTACATTTTGGAAATAACTTGCCAAGCACGTCACTGACATGTTCAAAGATACAGCTATTAACCGTTAAGAGATGAATTAAGGCACAAAAAAAACTGGGTTGTGCGGGTGATCAGAGAGAGACAGAGACAGACAGACAGAGAGACAGAGAGAGATGTTGTACTAGTATTGTTGTGAATTCATCATTCATTTCTGGTTGCATCATTATATTTTCAAACAATGCTGACTTCTGCTGGCCAGCAGAAAGAAATACAGATGTATGTACTTGTATAGCCAATTTTCTGTGAAAATAAATTAGATTCAGGCCAAACAAAAGGATCATTTAATATATTGTATGTGAATAAAGGGAAAATATTTTTCACGTCATGTATGATCAGTGAATGAAAATGTTGTCCCTCTGTCCTGCTCTCTCTCTCTTTTTTTTTTTTTTTTTAAATCATGGAAAGAAATTTAGTGTCCCCCCCACGCTACTTCACGGTTCAGTTATTGCAGATTCACTGTATCACAGCTTTTCATTTGTGACATTTGCAATCCGCTTTCAGGTTACAGTAAGCCATTTTAAGATTAAAAGAAATACTTCATCAGGAGCTCAGTATTTATTCTACATTTTGCATGCTAAATGTGGAATGTATTAAGTGTAACAAGTGGGTGGGAGCCATGTGTGTGTGTGCATGTTTCATAATGGCTTAATAGAGGTGTAAATCCCCCCTTGTGATGTGTCTTGTAATGGTGCTTGTAACGTGACCAGTGAAAAGTGAGGGAACACTGTAAACAGAAATATTAAATGTGGCCGAGAGGTTGGTAATATTAACGTACTGTGCTTAAATGGTTCCTAGCTTATCTAAGGACATGTTAACATAGTGGATGATGCAATTGTCAACAAACAATTTTTTGACTGTTAACTAACTACAGTGCCACTTGAACCATGGTGACCCATTTGTGACACATACTCACATACCAGTCGACCTGCTCTATTCTAATTCTTTGATTAATATTCAAGGATGAAAGAGATTTTGATATTGATGACCATTTCCTCTCATCCTTGTCCTGTTATTGTATCTCAGCAGCCACCGAATCAGGCGCAATTGGCATTCAGACAGGGAACACTTTAGCGATATTGAAAAGAGACGCTTGTTCCCCCTAATGGAACTATTACTCAGTCATTCAGACAAATGGAGGTGGACATGGATTTGAGAAAAAAATACGTTTTTAGTTCCAGGCCAATCTCGATCATCCTCCTTCACAATGGCCTGGTCCATTTTGTTCCGGAACGTATTGATCAATAATCCTGGTTGAACTGATTGACTCTATGAAGCAGGAAAATAGGGCTGGGCTATGCATCTGAAAAAATGTTTCATACCGATATTGATATTATTTATTTTATTATTGGATATTTATTTTTACCTTTTCAAAATAAGAACAAAATAAGCATACATGAACTAAACACGATAAAATACAACATTGCCGTTGATGCAGTTCACTTAAGAAAATGTTCTGTCAGCCTTGCATGCCATTTACTGCCTGATAGTGGAACGGCCATAAGAGGGCGCCAATGACTGGTATCGGTGACTGGTATTGGCAGCCTCTGTGAGCAGGCTTACTTTATATCTTGAAACAAGGCCAACAAGATCCCTTGTATCAGTACTGGGCCTTCCATTTATTTTTATACTGGGTGGGGGGCTATGCCCTGGATCTAACTAGAACGGATCTGCCCCTGCGCTGAGCAGCAGATCATCTCCACATTCAGACACAAAATAAGAGCAAACTGTTTCCAGGCAGCAATCTTTTAAGAAGACGTACCATACAATTTGTAGCATCCAGGGTTGATATAAAGGTGGTCTTTCCAACTGATGGTTCACAATCTTTTATTGACCTTCCATTATTGTGTAAGAGCTACAATACAAAATAAAATAAAATACTATTAACATCTCAAACGGCATGTTCTGTGCATCCATTTTACCTTATAAGCACTGTACTATAAATGAATTGCCTTAAATGATTGTTCGAAGCCTTTACAATATCCTTTTTGACTACAATTAACATAGTATATACAAACAAATTTTAACTTTCCTTTTGTCTTTGTCATTTCCTTATAACAAAAAATAAACCATACAGAAATTCTCAGCAAACAAAACTGAATCGTGAGCCAAAGCATTGTGCGTTAGCACACTCTAGTGGGCAAAAGCGATAGTGATTTAATAAATAGATCGGTGAATCTTAACTTTAGTTGTTTTTCTTCTCTCTTTCTCGACCATGGAAGACGACGGCACTAATGGCGGTATGTCGGTTAGTTACGTCATTTCCTCTCGATTTATGACACTGTTTCCTGTTTACGTCAAAATAAAATCGTCACCACAATAGCACAATGGAACAAAACAATTCTATAGTACAAAAATGCAATACCAAAAAATAACAGCAGGTTCATTTACACCAGTGCTTCTCAATTATTATTTTCTGTCATGTCCCCCAAAGGAAGAAGAAAACATCTCGCGCCCCCCCCATGGCTTCGTCATATTTCCTCTTCTTAGCTTTTCGGGCGACTTTCGTTTGTCTTTTTATCTCCGTCTCTCTCCGCCTGTCTTCTCATCCCTGTTAAATATTTTTTCATGGTGTCACTTGAGGGTCTGCTACACTTCGTGCCTACACTTCATTCTCTGTGCTGTGTGCAAAGTGCGCATGCTCAGTGCAAACAGAACCCCTACACCACCGAGCGAATGCTCCCTGCGCACACTCAATTGGCACACGCCAATGAGAGCGCCACTGCCCCCTAATGTAGTGGAGGGGCAATTGCATGTTATTCTAAAACAGTAAAAAATAAAAATAAATAAATAAATAAATTCATTAATTAATTTAAAAAAAATTAAAAAGCATGTTCCCCGAAGTCAAACGCACCCCCCTTGACGAAGCCTCGCGCCCCCCTGGGGGGGCCCGCCCCACTATTTGAGAAGCACTGAGTTACACAATTTGAAAAAACAAAACACAAGTGTAACATTACTTTATAGCTCTACCTTTTTCACCACACCACTCTCATTTTGTGTGTGTGTGTGTGTGTGTGTGTGTGTGTGTGTGTGTGTGTGTGTGTGTGTGTGTGTGTGTGTGTGGTGTGTGTGTGTGTGTGTGTGTGTGTGTGTGTTTTACTGAGCTCACTCTGCCACTTTCAACGGCAAGTAGTGATGAAACGGTTTACCACTAACCGTGATTAAATTGACAAGGCTGTAGTGCAACAGTAGATGCAGGAGACACAGCAGAATTGCATAATGCCTATCCTCAGCCATATGGATTTCTTCTTTGCAATGCTGTTTAATGCCTCAGTCGACAGTGTTGACGCTCTGCCCTGCTGTGATGAAATGCATGCTTCATCAACTTTGTCACAAAGTCTATGCATTCTATTGTACAGCAAGACCAGCGTGACAGCTCCAGAATTCCAATGTTGCATTGCTGTCAGTCCCCCAAAATGTCCCACAAGAGAGATCAATATCACAGTTAAATTTATATCACCGTTCACAAAGGAGGTGAGGTAAATAAATTGCTGAGTTTCATGTCACAGCAATTCATTGTCCGTCTTTTTGCTCGGATTAAAACACAAGCTTTATATCCTATTAAAAAGATTATAAGACAAGCAAAGCCTCAGGAAATTGCATCATCTGTCAAGTTGTGCTGCGACAGATTAGTGCTGCTATTAAATCCTATTGCTCTGTAAATGGTTTCAATTTCTGAGGAAATGTCTTGAGTGTGGAAGGGGAGTAATTATCTTGTGTGGAATGGTTGCGAGTTCATCAACACAATATGCATGGTGATAATAACAACCACTTAACAACCCAGATTGCAAGTTTATGCAGATTTAAATTAGCTCTGTTAGTAGATCAAGCTACTGCTTACGAAGAAAATGACCAACATTAAAAAAAACTAAATAAAAAATAAAAAAGTCAACAGATCTAGCCGTGTGTACCCATGTGTACCCTCACATACTGTACATGGTTGGTTGGACAGCTGCAGAGTCACATATACATTTTTTTTTTTTTTTGCCGGGTGGAGCCAAAAAAGGGGGCAAAATGTTATATATATATATACATATATATATATATATATATATATATATATATATATATATATATATATAGATAGTTAGATAGATAGATAGATAGATACAGCATGATCACATGAGTATATTCCACCCCCACACCTATTATGGGTGTGAGTTTTTCACATAAATTTCAAGGTGCAGCACCAATCAACACCTCTCTACCCGTTGAGCAATTATCCCTGAACAAAACAGCACAGCACACTAATAAGATACTAACAAAATTACATGCAGTGTAACAAAAGGAAGTGCTTTAGCGAGGGATTATGCCAAAAGATTTAAGCGGGGACACTAACAACAAAAGAGAGAACAAAAAATGAACATTAGAGGACATTAAATGGTATGTGACAACAATGACATGATATGGGTGTTAGCACCTATCAATATTAAGTGGATAGGACAAGACAGGGAGACGTTTATCAAGACAGGCAGTGTGTGGTGGGCACTGGAAAGGATGCTGAAGAAAGAGTGTGTTTAGTGTAAATGAACCTGCTATTATTTTTGGTATTGCATTTTTTGGTACTGCAGCATTGTTTTGTTCCGTTGTGCTATTGTTGTATAGGTGACGCTTTTATTTTGAAGTAAGCAGGAAATGGTGTCAAAAATCGAGAGGAAATGATGTAACGAACCAACATACCGACTTCTGTAACGTCGTTCCAAGGTCGAGGAAGACGTGTGTGCGTCAGCAAGATAGAGAGAAGGAAAACAACTAAGGTTAAGGATTCACCGAACTATTCATTAGCACCTGGTTGAGAAGGGAACGAGGTTTGTGTTTGTCATGTTTATGGTTAATTGATTAATATCGCTATATTTCACGTTGTTTGTTTGTGTGATTTGCTGTGTGGTGAAACACACATCGTTTTCACCCACGAGAGTGTGCTAACGCACTACGCTAAGGCCCAAGATTCTGTTTGTTTACTGAGGATTTGTATTTTTGTATGGTTTATTTTTTATAAGAAAAGGCAAAGGGCAAGGTTAAATCTTTTTATATACTATGTTAATTGTAGGCAAAAAGATAAGAACAATAAGGTGATTCATTTGTGGTACAGGGTTTAAATGGGGTAAAATGTATATATGCATGGAACATGCCGTTTGATTTGTTAATGGTATTTTATTTTGTTTTGTATTGTAGCTCTTACGGTGTGTTCACAATAAGGGAAGGTAAAATAAAAGATTGTGAACCATCAGTTGGAGAGACCACCTTTATTTCAACCCAGGATGCTACATTTAGTGCTATAATGGCTTTACGAGGGAAGCGTGATGATTTCTTCTGGACTGAGTTCAATCTGCAGCTGGCGTAACTTTGAGTTTTCTTTTGACATTATTTATTTATTTACTTATTTTTTAATTCCTTTATTAATGCATATGGCATGGTTAGTTCAAACTCAGCTCAACCTTATTTATACAACCACTGGACAGCAACCACGGCTGCAAGAAAACTGCTGTAAGGCAATCATTAAAATAGTTATACAGGCAGTAAATGTATATATATATATATATATATATATATATATATATATATATATATATATATATATATATATTAGGGGTGTTAAAAAAATCGATTCGGCGATATATCGCGATACTACATCGCGCGATTCTCGAATCGATTCAATAATCGGCAGAATCGATTTTTTTTTTTTTTTTTTTTTAGGATTCACACCTTGAGCATGGAAGAATGTTATATGAACGGCACATTAAGCCTTAATATTTTTATTTTAATGCTGTTCAAACATGAAACAGATTACAACCTCTATAAGACTGAAATTTCAGATAAATAAATAATACATTTTCATATAAATCTTACACTCTACAAGCTTACTGATTAGTATTTTCTAAATATGAAAAAAAAATCGCAACAATCGACTTATAAATTCGTATCGGGATTAATCGGTATCGAATCGTGACCATTCGTATCGGGATTAATCGGTATCGAATCGAATCGTGACCTGTGAATCGTGATACGAATCGAATCGTCAGGTACTAGGCAATTCACACCCCTAATATATATATATATATACATTAGGGCTGTGCCAAAAAAATCGATTCATAAAAGAGATTCTCATTTATTAATCCAATCGAATCGATATTAACATCCAAAAATCTATTATATTTAAATTAGAAATGAAGAAGAAGGGGAAAAGGCAGTTGTAACCCACATGCTGTTTTTGTGAAAAAAGGCACTTACAATACAAAATTAATAAATGTTTAAACAAAAAAAAACAAAAAAAACAAAAAAGACACTTTAATGTCTCTATTTGTCATTTTGTCTTGCAAAGCAGACTGGAGTAGATCATGACGATGTTGTGCATATCTGTAAATTGAAGAAGAAATCATTTGTCAATCAAATAATTTTGAATTGAAAAATCGTTTGAATCGAGAATCAAAAATCGATTCTGAATCGAATCGTAGACCCAAAAATCTTAATCGAATCGAATCTTGAGACAGTCAAAGATTCCCAGCCCTAATACATATATATATATATATATATATATATATATATATATATATATATATATATATATATATATATATATGTATATATCACTTGACATTAAACATCCAGGAGATGCAATTTTATAACCTTTTATAACCTTTATAACCTGAATTCCCACGGTATTTGATAGTTCACAAACTCCAGAGAATACATCTTGTACAGAGCCTGTTTATTTTCACCCAGCCGGAAACTTCTTCCACATACACAATATCACCATTTCTCTCAGATATTGTTCACAAACCAGTCTAAATCTGTCTTAGTGAGCACTTCTTTGCCGAGATAATCCATCCCACCTCACAGGTGTTCCATATCAAGATGCTAATTAGACACCATGTTTAGTGCACAGGTGTGCGTTAGACTACCCACAATAAAATGCCACTATGAAATGTGCAATTTAGTTTGTTTTATGGGGTCTGGGGAAAATTTTGAATGTCTGGTGGCGCTGCATACTTCTTCCTTAAGAATAAGTAGTGGCCATTGGTAATTAGTTAAAGGCGCTGTCTGCCAGTTTCACTCTGGAAAAGGCACTTTTTAAATACAGGATTTAAACAATCAAACTACTTCTCAATTTACAGATCAGGGCTTGTCTTCATTTCTGTTGGTGAGTTTGTCCTAACCCCGTCCCGCTGTTTACAAAACAAACACAAAATGGTAAAATAAAGGCTGGGGGGGTGCGGGTTTAGGACAAACTCACCAACAGAAATGAAGACAGTTAGATGTTATTGGCCTATAGAGAAAATTATGTATGCTCAAATTGCTCAAAACTGTTCGAAAGTATGTGAGGAACTTAATCTGCTGCTCTAACTGACATTTATTGACAGGTGAAGTCGTTGTGTCAAGAGACTTTCTTTATAATTACACCATAGAGCACACAGAAAACAAAACATTGGCATGATCATAGCACTTTTTATTAATGGCTTGGCACTGACTATTGCTGGCACATATTCACATGCACTTGTGCTTGAGAGCGGTTCAACCAACAGAACCCATTTGTTCTCTTTCATCAAGGGGCTGACAGAAACAAAAACTGGCAAACTAATACTCTAGCTCAGTTGTTGTTTTTGTTTGTTTGATTGTGTGTTTGTTTATGGGGTGTTGTTTGTTTGTTGTTTTTTAACATAAAGAAGACATATGTATTGTATAACAATTATACACGAATGGGTGCACAGCCTAAATAAATGAGCTTCAATCAGGCAGCAGGTGGCATGCGGTGTGGCGCATAAGCCAGAGCGGTAAAATTGCCAAGACAGTACACACATAAGGTCAATGACACCAGCAGATACAAAACGGTCTACGATGGTTCAGGGAAAACAAAAACCAGGACAAGGGACTAACATAAGAGATTCTAACAACCTGGTCTTAAGTTTCACTCATCATTAATCCGCCTTTCGGCGGACTGGTTGTAAATTGGGAAAACCACGCTTGATGTTTGCTCCGTAGAAAGTGCTGTACAGGCAAATTCTACAGGTCGCTCAATAAATCACGAAAGCGTGCACTGCTTAAGGGACCCGTATTCCCAACGTATGCCCGAAGTAAGGCAGCAACACGGTGAGCAGGGGCTTTGCCATGACAGTATGACAAATGGGGGGTGTGCCATTGCTGTGCGAGTGGCATGCTTGCCTCCGGAGTCACACATAAGACAGAGGTACATTCCCACTTTTGTCCCCTAAGTGGGTCGTGCGCGCAAAGACTCAAAGGAACCACATGCATGTCATCAGAGGTGGGCGTTCCAACAGTACTGATGGAATTTTTTTTTTCTTTTTTTTTTTAAAGAGCTCAGAATTGTTCATTCGGTAGTCTTACCGATTCAACGTCTTATCATCATTGCTCTTTTTTTTTTTCTTTTTTTTTTTTTTGTGTGCGTTTGTGTGCGTGCGTGTGCGTGCAAATACGTATAAATTTATACTCATTAATTCACCTAAAACCTTGTAAATATCCCATTACCCTTCGCCTTAACCAGGTACTTCAGAATCTTGCCAGAGTCGTGAGGTTCAAATGGTCAGGAGACCAGAGAAAAGGTCAGAAAAAATAAAGAGAAAAGAAAGATAAATCAAAGTGAAATCCAGCACCGACCAAACACTTCCTGCCTTCCCCATGGTTACAAAATCAAAGTCTTACGCCAACCCCGGAAGCCTCTAAATTCCAACAAATTAGTAAGATCTCAAGAGACCAGAGGAAAAACTAAAGAGAGGAAGGAGGGAAGGATCGATGAGGCAGAGTGAGATCCATAGAAGCCAGTACATCCAATCCATCAAAGTGAAATCCAGCACCAACCAAACCCCTCCTGCGTGGTTACAAAACCAGAGTCTTATGCCAACCCCAGAAACCTCAAACTTCCAATAAATTGAGATCTCAAGTGACCAGAGGAAAAACTAAAGAGAGGAAGGAGGGAAGGATAGATAAGGCAAAGTGAGATCCACAGACACCAGCACCCACTGATTCAAGGGGCTGTAGGAGGGAGAGGCAAATTCTGTTTGAGTTTCAGTAGATGCTGGTGTGATGGATCTGGCATGCATAAGGATCACCACCAAAGAAAGAAGCCGGAATCCCCAGACCGCGGCAGCACCAAGGCCACCCCCAAGCCACCCGAGCGGACACCGGTCGGCGAGCCGACCCAGACGCCCGGAACACCCCCGCCCCCGCCCCGGCCCACACCCCCGAGCCCAAGGCCGCAGAACGAGGCCCGGCGGGCCCCCAAAGCGCCCCACCGGTCCCCAGACCCCATCCACCCACGACCCCCCCGCACCCCACCCAAACCCGCCACGACCCAGGCCCCGCCACCCCCGGCCCCCAAACCCCCGAACACACCCCGACCCCCAACACCCAACCGCCCACCCACCCATACCTCCCCCCCCCCCCCCCCCTAAACAAGCCGCCGCCCCCCGACGACCGCCAACCGCCCCGCGTACCCCGCCCCCCGACGACCGCCAACCGCCCCGCGAACCCCGCCCCCCGCGAGTCCCCCTCACCCACCGCCAGAAACCGGCACCGGGCAGCAGCGCAGAGAGGGAAGACGTGCCCACCCCACCTCCAGCCGTGCGAAAGGAGCACAGCGGCGGAAGGGGGGGAAGCAGTGGAGGAAGCACCGGGGGAGAGGCGGAACACCAGAACACCGAGCCCGGTGGGAAGAGGCCCCGGTCGTCACGCCAGCGTACTAGTGACACCTAACCCTGTTACTGAGTCCGCCAGCTCGCCGACTGGCGAGCTCTACCCTTACACCGTGAATGTGGCTCCACCCAGTGTATATACAAGTGTGTGCGTGTGGTGCATTAATATTGGGAGCAGGTGAGTCGGAGCAGAGGGAAAAAATTCCCCCTACTCCGATACACCCACATCCCCCCCAACAAATGTGTGGTGCATTAAAAAAAGAAATGGAGGGACAAAGTGGTGGGGCAGGGACACAGAAGGGGGGCGACCACAGCGCTGCCAGGCACTGCAGTCCATCCCCCCTGATGGCTCCCCGCCCCAACTCACCCCTCCCCTTGGACATGATGTGCATTAAAATTGGAGGGGAGTTGAAGGGTGAAGACGGTGTTTCCACCCTTCCCCACCCCACCAAGAAATGTGTTGTGTGCCCTATGTGTATATTTACAAAGTGTATAGTGCAAAACTAGTGAAGTGAGTAAGAGGAGCGACCAGCGGGGCCTCACCCAACCCGGCGGGTGTAGGTGGCACGCCCGCCCCCCAGCACCCCACCCCCCACCCCCCACCCCACCCATCTGGCACCACAATAGGCGGACCACCAGCGCAGCAGGGCTACTGGACAGCCCACCGGCCACCGGAGCCCGCCCGGGGCGCCAGGAGTTCTACCGGAGTGGGGCAGGCCTCAAACCCCCGCCCGGCCCCCGGAGCCCGACGCCCGGGCCGGGGAGGGAGCCCCAGGCCCAGGGAGAGGGAGGGGGCGGGGGGCAGACAGGGAAGGGGGGAGGGGGAAGCGGGGAGGGAGAGGCGACGGGGGGGAGGAAGGGGGAGGGGAGAGGGAACCACGGGGCACACCAGAGGCCCACCCGCCCCGAACCGCACCGCCGGTCACGGAGCAGCAGACCGCGCCGGGACGGCACCGCCCCGGGCGCCAGGGAAAGCACCCCAACACCGCACCCCACAGGGGGCCCAGGGAGTGGCCAAGACGCAACCGCTACCGAGCAGACAACGGGGGGGGCAGAGCTACCCCCGCCCGACCACGGGGGACGGCGTCAAGAAAATTGACTAATTAGCATGCAGTAACACCAAGTGTTGATGCTTAGTGCCCACTAGAAATAAATCTTAAGGAGTTAGTGAGTATAGTGTCGTATAGTGTGGTATGCTTGAGCCCACTAGCAGCAACTAGGTTCCTGACTATATAAAAATAAAAACAATCAGATACAAAATACCAAATACAGAAGCAGCGAAAACAAAAGTTGTAACGATGTGGTGGCTCTCGTTAACAGGCAGAATCTAGGCAGGATTAAGTTGCCAAATTAAGATTAAAATATTCTATGTACATACACCATATTTGTTTAAATCTTGATACTTGATTTTTATTTAAGGCAGAGATTTTTTCCATTGAGATATAATTTATTAGTAAGTTTAACCAGTGGTCGATATTTAGAGATTGTTTATTTTTCCAATTGACAAGGATTATTTTTTTAGCAATAGTAAGGGCTATAAATATAGATTGAGATTGTTTACATGGTAGCTCAATTATTGTTAAGTCACCTAGTAAACACAATCTTGGAGATAAAGGAAGCCTACAGTTTAATATATCAGCGAGCTTTTCCAAAATTTAGTCCAGAAATGCAGCACTGGAGTACATGACCATAAAGCATGAAGATAAGTATCGGCAGTGTTTTGTGAGCACTGGAGACAAATGTCGGAGTCAGAGAGTCCCATTTTTTTCATCATATATTGTGTAATATATGTTCTATGAAGTATCTTATATTGGAAAAGTTGCAAATTTGTCTGCTTGGTCATTTTAAATACATTTTCACACATTTGGGTCCAAAAGTCTGGTTCCGGAACTATAGACAAGTCTTTTTCCCATTTTAAAGTCGGTAAATACGTTTTATTTGTGTATAAAAATAACTTAGATATTTTTGATATTTTCTTTATTGTTGTTGGAGAAAGCTTTATAATATCTTTAGCTAAGACAGGGAGTTGGAGCGTATCCTGAAGTGTTGGGATTTGTTTCTTAACCATAGTTTTGACTTGCAGATTATGTAAGAAATTTCCGTTTTTTATTTCATATTTTTGGACCAAGTTTGTATACGATATAAACTTATTATCTGAGAAAAGATGATGAAGGTGTGTAATTCCTTTCTGCTCCCATAAGCTTAAATGGAACGACTGATTATTAAGTTGAAAGTCGGGGTTATGCCAAATGGGAGAGAGCCCACAGGGCGCCAATTGGGAGTTTGTAATTTCTAATGCCTTCCACCAGGCAGTCAGGGTGGCGGCTATCATTGGGTTTTTAAAACAATTATGTCGTTTTATTGATTTTGTAATAAAGAGTAAATCTAACAGTCTAAGATTATTACAATCCTTCTGCTCCAATTCCAACCAACAGTTAGTATCTCTGTTGGGTTGTGTCCATAGCACAAGATATTGTAGTTGATTTGCTATATAATAGTACATAAAGTTTGGTGCCTCTAAACCTCCTTTAGATTTACTTTCCTGAAGAGTAGATAGACTAATTTTGGCTTTTTTTTTATTCCAATAGAATTTTATGATAGCAGAGTCCAGCGATTGGAACCAGTTAGACGTAGGTTTAAATGGAATCATTGAAAATAAATAATTAATCTTTGGTAAAACTTTCATTTTTATAGTAGCTATCCGTCTATTAAAGAGATCGGAAGATTATTCCAGCGCTCCAGATCACTACGGATACTATCCAATAATGGTAAAAAATTTAAAGAAGTTAATTCAGTTAACTTAGGTGAAATTTTAACCCCTAAGTATTTTAAATTACCTGTAGGAAAGGAGTAGTGTGGATCCTGACTTGTAGGATTCCATGAATTTTCTGTGATAGGTAATAATGTTGATTTTGTCCAGTTAATGGAGTAATCTGATAAGTGAGAGAATTTAGTTATTAAGTTAAATGCTTCCCCTAACGAGATAGCAGGTTCTTCTAAATAGAGTAATATATCATCGGCATATAGATTAATTTTATGTTCTATTGTCCCGGAGTGGATTCCTTGGATCCGTCCATCCTGACGTATAGCTAATGCAAGCGGCTCAATAAATATAGCAAATAATAAAGGAGACATTGGGCACCCTTGTCTTGTACCCCTTTGTAGAGTAAAACTCTGTGATGTAATCCCATTAGTAGTAACTGTAGCTTTAGGAGAATCATATAATATTGAGACCCATTGAATGAATGACTCCCCGAAGCCGAATTTATTTAAGACAGCAAAGAGGAAGGACCAGTTAACTTTATCGAAGGCTTTTTCTGCATCCAGCGAAATAACAACTGCCTTTTTATCATACCGCTGTGACATACTAATCAAGTTAAAGAGCCTCCTAATATTATTAGTAGAATGACGACCTTTAATAAAACCTGTTTGATCGCTATGAATAATTGTCGAGATTACTGTCTCTAGTCGAGATGCCAAGGCCTTAGCGATAATTTTAATATCGGTATTAATTAGTGATATTGGTCGGTAACTTGACGGGAGGGTGGGGTCTTTTTCTGGCTTTAATAAAAGTTTAATTGCTGCTATATTCATATCTTGACGTATATCACCCTTACTTTTAATTTCAGTTACTACTCTTAGAAATAATGGAGCAAACATTAACCAGAAATGTTTAAAAAATATAGCCGGATGACCGTCTGGACCAGGTGCTCTGCCATTAGGCATACTGTCTAAAGCACGATACAACTCATCTATAGTAAGCGGGGCATCTACAATATCTTTATGTTCAGTAGATAACTGAGGTATATTTAAGCTATTTAGGAATACCTCAATATGTTCAGGATTAGGTCTATTAATTTCTGAGTATAGATTTCGATAATAGTTATAAAAAATATGGTTAATTTCTTCTGGTGATTGTGTGCATTCACCATTTATATCTTTAATAGCCGTTATAAGAGATTTTTCCCGATTCCGTTGAAGTTGATTTGCCAGGAATTTACCTGATTTATTATTATGTTCAAAATTATTATATCTCAACTGTTGTATTATAAACTCTGTCTTTTTAGATAACATGTTATCTAACTGTATTTTTATATTCTGTAGTTCCGTCCATATTTGATTATTTGGGTTTAATGCATATTCATCCGTTAGTTGTTTAATTTTATCTTCCAGGTATTTTTCTAATTTTTGATCCTGTTTCTTTTTATAAGTTGAATATGATATAAGTTTCCCTCTAATTACCGCTTTCCCTGCTTCCCAGAGAAGAGATGGAGATATATTTGGAGAGTCATTTATTTCCAAAAAATCTGCCCATTCCCTTCTAATAATTTTATCAAACTCTACGTCTTTCAGTAGTGAGATGTTAAAACGCCATATCGGGGATAGTTTAAAGGTAGAGTCAATTTGTAGAGTGAGGGAGACTGGTGCATGATCACTTATAATTATAGAATGTATTTTTATAGCAGTTTTATCAACAATAGAATTATTTGTAAGGAAAAAATCAATTCTTGAGAATGATCGGTGCACCGCAGAGAAGAAAGTAAATTCCTTCTTAGTTGGGTTTTGAAGTCTCCAGCCATCGCTGAGGCCAAAATCCTCCATATATTCATCTATTACTTTAGTGGATCGTAATCGCTTTGTATATATCGTATTATTAGAACGATCTATTAATGGGTTTAAGACCGTGTTAAAATCACCTCCAATAATAATAGTAGAATTTGTTGCTAAATTGAATAACCGAGAGAAAAATTCATGGAAAAAATCCGGGTCATCATTATTTGGGGCATATAAATTACCAATTGTATATACTTTATTAAATATAGTTACCTGGATAATAATATATCGGCCCTCTAAATCTATTACTATATTATTTAGCGTAAAGAATAAATTCTTATGTTAAGTATAGAGACACCTCTTTGTCTACTATTATAGGAGGCAGAGTAAACTTGACTAAAATTTTTATCTATAAATAATTTTTCTTCTGATTTTTGTAAGTGGGTTTCTTGTAGGAGACAAACATCTGCCTTAAATTTTGAGAGATGGTCTAAAATTTTTATTCTTTTTGCCTGGGAGCGAGCGCCACACACATTCCAGGAGACCAGAACTAATTTCTGCATACAAGCAATATAGACTCAGTCTTATGTATACATCTATATGAGCTGCTTATTAATATTAACATATTGTAGGATAGCAAAAGAGTAATTAGGCAATTTATATAAAGAGAGAGATAACAAGTAGATAAGTATAATAGTGAAGAAACGAGGGGGGAAGTGAGTGTGAAGGAAATCTGTGGGGGATTCAACATAACAATACACCAGTAAATAGTGACCTAAGCGAGATTATTATTATTTTTTTTATTTTTTTTTAAGAATGTATTTTTTATATTATTATTATTATTATTATTATTATTATTATTGTTATTATTATTATTATATAGCCTATACATGATATAAATTCATATTCTCAGTTTCGTAACCCATTATCCATACATATACATACATATACATACACATATATATACATATACATACATATACATATATACACATATACATACACATACATATACATACGTCAAATAATCACACAATACTCGGCTCTACCAATTATCAGTTAGAACAGCCAAGGGGTCGAGGTTGGGTTTCGGAATAGCTGGCCGTCGATATATAATTTATCAACGACCATCGAAGTCCGTTTACCCTCCTGTCTATTTTGTTTCATTATAGGAAACAGTACTTTTCGTCTCCCGTCGTACTCCCGTCCTTTACTTTTTACCAATTCTTTATGTTTAAAATGTTCAAACTTAGCAATAATAGGACGGGGCTTATTGCCCTTACGAGCTCCGAGCCGGTGTACACGGTGAAAAAAGATATTATTTACCGTCTCCTGAGGGATCTTTAGCGATAATGTCATAATTTTTTTTATCTCGCTCTCTGGATTATCTGGGGTATTTTCGGATATACCTGAAAATATTAGGTTTTCCCGCATACTACGGGATTGAACATCTAAGACTGTTTCCTTTAGCATTTTATTTTCCTTTTTAATCGTCTCCAACTCGGCTGTGACAGCTACGAGAGAGGAGCGTAGCTCGGAATTATCTCGTTGGAGATCGCTTACCTGTTGGCTAACGAATTCCAAACTTGCCTTTAATTCTTTGACGTCCTCGCGGATAAGACAGAGGACGTCAAGTTTTTTATTTATGGAATCCAGCATACTCACCGATACGTCAGCGGTTACTAAATCATCCGTATCTGCTGACGAGTCATTTTTCCTTTTTTTCGAAGGATTATCACGACTAGCCACCAGATCATCCATCGCGCAGCTATAAAAATAATCGTCAATAAAGCGTTCGAGGTCGTCCACACTGGATAATATTTCAGATCTTTCTTAGAAAAGAAAAAAATCAAATTTATCTAGTCGTTAAATTCGGGTTTAATTAGAAATATAAAGCTAATTCTATTTTAGCAGCAGGGCGCCGCCATGTTAGATTTTCCCAGTCTCGCTACCGGTCTCGCGATAGTCACAGCATCTCGCGATCAAGATGATTGTGGCTGTCCTACTACTGTACTAATGGAATTTCCGTCACCCTGTTACAGACGGTTTTGCTGATGAAAGACCAATGACAAGGGGAAAAAGATGACAGCCTAAACACTGGCGGAAGTCTAATCGCTACTGTCAAATGCTAATGGACATCTCTGTTAGAAAGCCCGCGTTATTGAACAATTAGTAGCTGCTGCCATTTGATCAATTGATTTGAGTTTACTGCTTATATTTGGAACATCTTACACTGCAAGTGGTCATTGAATGCACCTCAAGTGTCGTGTCGAACTCCAGTGAAATAGTGTTTTTCTTTTCTCCTCTCGAACAACTAGCATTCACTCGTGCCATAAAACGTCACAGTTACTGATTGCCTGTTTTCACACACGTTTCTTATTATCCTTATTTCTAAGTCATTTAATAATGTTTCATGTGAATGTGTAGCTATGCCAACTGCCCCATATTAGCCGGGACGCTCTGTATTTTGGGCTAAATTGTTATGTCCTGTACGGGACCTCAAAAGTCCCGTAAAATAATTCTCAATTCTTACACGAAATACAGCAAACGGCATCGTTGTCATTTTTGCACCACAGCTGCTCCAGTAGGTTGACAAGTGACAAGGAAGTTGCTCGTAGCCAATAAAATGAGATCTTGCAAGGTAAGAGAGGCAACTAGAGAGAGAGAGAGAGAGAGAGAGGCACTTCCTGGTTTCGTCACAGCTTCATGTCGCCTACACTCTAAACGCCGATCTTAATACGTCGGCTGCGAACGTATCAGCGGGAGCAATACAAGATGTATTCTCGTACTATTTATGAACAAATACTGCAAGAATTTAGCTTGTTGGCAAGTTTCGCAATCAACGCTTAACACAGCAAACTGCACTCTACAGGTCCTAGATCAGCTAAAAACGGCAATGTCACGAAGCACGGCACCTGTCAGCCAATCACAGGCATCAGGCATCGTCACGTGCATTTGTTGTAGCTGCTTATACTGCGTAAGTGGCTAGAAAATAATAACAATAATAATAATAATGATAATAAAGGGCCCTCGCAACCCGTGCCACGTTGGGGTATTTGCACGTCGGGGTACTGGCACGTTAGGGTACTGTTTCATAAGAAACCGTCTAAATTGTAAATGTTTTTCCATGCTTTTTGTGTTTGTTCACATTGCTATGGAATGCTTTGTCGAGGTATTCGGCTGATAGGTATGCCTCCCAATATTCACACATCTAGCTGAATCATATAAAAAAAAAAAAATTCTTTGCAAACAATGCATCGCTACAGCAAAGGCGTGCCACGTTGGGGTACTTGCACGTCGGGGTACTGGCACGTTGGGGTACTGTCAAATAGGACAAGGACCATCTAAAATGTTTTTGACAAGCCTTGTGTGTGCAAAGTTTAATCAAAACGCAAAATATGGTGCGCAATTCCCAAAATAAATTCAAAATGGCGGACTTCCTTTTAGGTTTAGCATACGGCTACAGAATACTTTTTGTAGGTCTTAAGCTAATAGGTATGCCTCCCAGTTTTCACAAATCTAGGTCAAGTCATCTTTAGTTGTGTATCGCTTGAATCATACAATTGGAAATGCTCCATAAAAATGCATAGAGGGCGCTATTGAGCACAACGTTGGGTTACTTGCACGTCAGGGTACTGGCACGTTGGGGTACTGTTACATGGAACAAGGACCATTTAAAATGTTAGTTTTTTCCATGCCTTGTCTGTGCAAAGTTTAATGAAGAAGGCCAAAAATTATGTATAATTCCCAAAATAAAATCAAAATAGCGGACTTCCTCTTTGGTTTGGCAAATGGCTACATAATACTTTTTTGTAGGTCTAGCATAATCATACAATCGGAAATGCTTCATAAAAAGGTCTAGAGGGCGCTATTCATTGCAAATTGCACAATAAATCTCTGAAAATTTATGTTCATGACAAGTCTGATGTGTTTGCAAAGTTCCATGAGTTTTCATGTGTATAAAAAAAAAAAAGCAGCACTTGACAAACAATGCATTGCTATGGCAACAGCGTGTTACAAAATAAAAAACTTTCGATTACTTTGCATCTTAAACATCTTAAGATGAAACACACCAAGTTTGAAGACAGTCGGATAAATTTTGTAGGAGGGGTTCGTTAAAATATGACCCCTGAAAGTTTTTCCTTGCCCGGTTGGAGGGTTAGATCAGGGGATGTCGCAACTTGTTTGTGGTTAAGTGCTACAGAAGTAAATGTGTCTTAACAACCTCATGATTGAATGTGTTTTCAATTCTCTAGGATGTGATTGGATTGTATCAATTAAATGTTCTTATAACTGATTCAGTGAGTAGTAAAAATAGTGTGTCAAGTATAATGACATGAAATATAAGGAATACAAAAAACAAAACAAGAACCCTCTAAATTACACATTTTGTTCCAGGCTTTATGTGCGTGCATAGTTTGAGTATACACCTAGGTTTAGGCCAGGAGTGTTCAAACCTTTTGCAAAGAGGGCCGGGTATGGTAAGGTGAGAATGTGTGGGGCCTAATCAACCATTTAGTTTAGCCTGACATAATTTTTTTACATGCATATGTAAATATATATATGTGGACAAATGTGTACATATGTCTACAAATTTTTGTAGCTCGAGCTGCTTCGTCCAACTGGGAACGCTGCATTAAGAAGGATTTTTTTTTCCTTTGCCAACAGTGCATGCCACGACAACAGCGTGCGACGAAATAAAAAGCTTTCAATAACTTTTCATCGTCAACATCTTAAGATGAATCACACCAAGTTTGAAGATGATCGGATAAACTCTGTAGGAGGAGTTCGTTAAAATAAGACCCCTATGAAATGGCCAAAAAAATGGCAACATGTTCCAAAGTAAATCAAAATGGCAGACTTCCTGTTAGGTTTAGCATATGGTTCAAAAAGAGTTTTTTGTACCTCGAGGGCTGTTACATATGTCTTCAAATTTTGGTCACTCTAGGTGAAACGTACAGCCGGAAATGCTTCATTAAGTAAAAATTTTGAAATGCAAAATTTGATGCCCTGCCTCTGGCGGACTTCCTGTTAGGTTTAGCATATGGCACCAACAGGCTTTTTTGTAGATCATAGTCTGTTACATATGTGTACCAATTTTCGTAGCTCTATATTAAACGTATAACTGGCAATACTTCAGATGAAACATGCCAAAGAATGAAGACAATCTGATAAGTTTTGTAGAAAATATGAGGCCTATAAAAGGCCCCCAAAAAATGGCTACAAATAGCAAAGTAAATCAAAATGCCGGACTTCCTGTTTGGCTTAGCATATGGTTCTAAAAGACTTTTTTGAACATCGTGGGCTCTTATGTATGCCTCCAAATTATCATAGCGCTAGGTGAAAGGTACAACCGGGAATGCTTCGTTAAAGAGGAGTTTTTTAGCTCAAAAAGTGATGCCCGGCCCTTGCGGGACTTCCTGTTGGGTTTAGCACAAAGCAGCAAGAGACTTTTTTTGTACATCGTGGGCTGTTACATATGTCTACAAATTTTCGTAGCTCTAGCTGCTTCGTACAACTGAGAATTCTTCATTAAGAAGATTTTTTTTCCTTTGCAAACAAGTGCATGCCACGACAACAGCGTGCAGCGAAATAAAAAGCTTTCAATAACTTTTCATCTTCAACATCTTAAGATGAATCACACCAAGTTTGAAGATGATCGGATAAACTCTGTAAGAGGAGTTCGTTAAAATAGGACCCCTATGAAATGGCCAAAAAAATGGGAACACGTTCCAAAGTAAATCAAAATGGTGGACTTTCTGTTAGGTTTAGCATATGGTTCAAAAAGAGTTTTTTGTACCTTGAGGGCTGTTACATATGTCTTTAAATTTTGGTAACTCTAGGTGAAACGTACAGCCGGGAATGCTTCATTAAGTAAGAATTTTGAAACTCCAAATTTGATGCCCCGCCTCTGGCGGACTTCCTGTTGGGTTTAGCATATGGCACCAACAGACTTTTTTGTAGGTCATAGTCTGTTACATATGTGTACCAATTTTCGTAGCTCTAGGTTAAACATACAACCGGCAATACTACGTTTAGTAAGAGTTTTGAAACTCTAAATTTGATGCCCCACCGCCGTCATATAGTATGTCGAAAACTTTCGATTTTTTACCATGGTGTTGTCCCAGGTCTTGAGATGGTACATCCCAAGTTTGAAGTCAATTGGATTAACCGTGTAGGAGAAGCAGGCAAAAGTATGACCCCTGTAAATGTGCAAAAATTGGCCAAAATTGGACATTTAAATACTCATATCTCACTTCCTGTCTATTTTAGGGTACACACATCAAAGAGGTTTTTGTTCATCTGGATGTGCTACAGGTGCCACACAATTTTCATAGCCGTCGGACAATCGTAGCGGGCCAGGGATCTGTTTAACCTATGTAGGTGGCGCTATGGAGCCATTTTTCTGTTATCACCTATGGCGACTTTAAAATATCAAATTTTTCGCCAGGCCTGACGTGTGTGTAAAGTTTGGTGAGTTTTCGTTCACGTTTAGTGTCTCAAAAATGTGATTGTTTGCGGAAAAGAATAATAACAAATAAAAAGAAGAACTAGAGCTGCGAGCAGCTATAAAGGGCCCTCGCAACCCGGGCCACGTTGGGGTACTTGCACGTCGGGGTACTGGCACGTTGGGGTACTGTCAAATAGGACAAGGACCATCTAAAATGTTTTTGACAAGCCTTGTGTGTGCAAAGTTTAATCAAAACGCAAAATATGGTGCGCAATTCCCAAAATAAATTCAAAATGGCGGACTTCCTTTTAGGTTTAGCATACGGCTACAGAATACTTTTTGTAGGTCTTAAGCTAATAGGTATGCCTCCCAGTTTTCACAAATCTAGGTCAAGTCATCTTTAGTTGTGTATCGCTTGAATCATACAATTGGAAATGCTCCATAAAAATGCATAGAGGGCGCTATTGAGCACAACGTTGGGTTACTTGCACGTCGGGGTACTGGCACGTTGGGGTACTGTTACATGGAACAAGGACCATTTAAAATGTTAGTTTTTTCCATGCCTTGTCTGTGCAAAGTTTCATGAAAAAGGCCAAAAATGATGTATAATTCCCAAAATAAAATCAAAATAGCGGTCTTCCTCTTTGGTTTGGCAAATGGCTACATAATACTTTTTTGTAGGTCTAGCATAATCATACAATCGGAAATGCTTCGTAAAAATGTCTAGAGGGCGCTATTTATTGCAAATTGCACAATAAATCTCTGAAAATTCATGTTCATGACAAGTCTGATGTGTTTGCAAAGTTCCATGAGTTTTCATGTGTATAAAAAAAAAAAAGCAGCACTTGACAAACAATGCATTGCTATGGCAACAGCGTGTTACAAAATAAAAAACTTTCGATTACTTTGCATCTTAAACATCTTAAGATGAAACACACCAAGTTTGAAGACAGTCGGATAAATTTTGTAGGAGGGGTTCGTTAAAATATGACCCCTGAAAAAGGCCACAAAAAATGGCAACAAATCCCATCATAAATCAAAATGGCAGACTTCCTGTTTGGTTTAGCACATGGTTCCAAGAGACTTTTTTTTGTACATCATGGGCTCTTATGTATGCCTGCAAATTATCATAGCGCTAGGTGAAACGTACAACCGGGAATGCTTCGTTAAAGAGGAGTTTTTTAGCTCAAAATGTGATGCCCGGCCCCTGGGGGACTTCCTGTTGGGTTTAGCACATGGCACCAAGAGACTTTTTTGTACATCCTGGGCTGTTACATATGTCTACAATTTTTCGTCGCTCTAGCTGCTTCGTACAACTGGGAATGCTTCATTAAGAAGGATTTTTTTCCTTTGCAAAAAGTGCATGCCACGACAACAGCGTGTGATGAAATAAAAAACTTTCAATAACTTTTCATTTTCAACATCTTAAGATGAATCACACCAAGTTTGAAGATGATTGGATAAACTCTGTAGGAGGAGTTTGTTAAAATATGACCCCTATGAAATGGCCAAAAAAAATGGCAACACATTCCAAAGTAAATCAAAATGGCGGACGCCCTGTTAGGTTTAGCATATGGTTCAAAAAGAGTTTTTTGTACCTCGAGGGCTGTTATATACCTCTACAAATGTTGGTAACTCTAGGTGAAACGTACAGCCGGGTATGCTTTGTTAAAGAGGAGTTTTTTTAGCTCAAAATGTGATGCCCGGCCCCTGGGGGACTTCCTGTTGGGTTTAGCACAGGGCACCAAGAGACTTTTTTGTACATCTTGGGCTGTTACATATGTCTACAAATTTTCGTAGCTCTAGCTGCTTCGTACAAATGGGAATGCTTCTTTAAGGATATTTTTTTTCCTTTAAAAACAGTGCATGCCATGACAACAGCGTGCGACGAAATACAAAGCTTTCAATAACTTTTCATCTTCAACATCTTAAGATGAATCACACCAAGTTTGAAGATGATCGGATAAACACTGTAGGAGGAGTTCGTTAAAATAAGACCCCAATGAAATGGCCAAAAAAATGTCAACACGTTCCAAAATAAATCAAAATGGTGGACTTCCTGTTAGGTTTAGCATATGGTTCAAAAAGAGTTTTTTGTAGGTCATAGCCTGTTACATATGTGTACCAATTTTCGTAGCTCTAGATTAAACGTACAACCGGCAATGCTTCGTGAAGTAAGAATTTTTAAACTCTAAATTTGATGCGCCGCCGCCGTCATATAGTATATCAAAAAATTTTAATTTTTCACAATGATGTTGTCCCAGGTGTTGAGATGGTACATCCCAAGTTTGAAGTCAATCGGGTTAACCGTGTAGGAGAAGCGGGCAAAAGTATGACCCCTGTAAATGTGCAAAAATTGGCAAAAATTGGACATTTAAATACTCATACCTCACTTTCTGTCTATTTTAGGGTACACACTTCAAAGAGGTTTTTGTTCATTGGGATGTGCTACAGGTGCCACACAATTTTCATAGCCGTCGGACAATCGTAGCGGGACAGGGATCCGTTTAACCTATGTAGGGGGCGCTAAGGAGCCATTTTTCTGTTATCATGTATGGCGACTTTAAAATATCAAATTTTTCGCCAGGCCTGATGTGCGTGTAAAGTTTGGTGAGTTTTCGGTCACGTTTAGTGTCTCAAAAATGCGATTGTTTGCGGAGAAGAATAATAAGAATAAGAATAATAATAATAAGAAGAATTCCTACAAAAACAATAGGGCCTCGCAGCGGCACCGCCGCCGCCGCTGCTCGGGCCCTAACTAGAGCTGCGAGCAGCTATAAAGGGCCCTCGCAACCCGGGCCACGTTGGGGTATTTGCACGTCGGGGTACTGGCATGTTGGGGTACTGTCAAATAGGAAACCATCTAAATTGTAAACGTTTTTGCCATGCTTTGTGTTTGTAAAGGTTCATGGAAAGGCCAAAAATGATGCACAATTAACAAAAAAAAAAAAAAAAAAAAAAAAAAAAAAAAAAAAAAATCAAAATGGATTGGCACATGGCTATATAGAATACTTTTTGAATATATTCGGCATGCCTGCCAATATTCACACATCTAGCTGAATCATATAAACGGAAAGACTTCATAAAAATGTCTAAAGGGCGCTATTGAGCCATTTATTACAATTGCACAACAAATATCTAAATAAAATATTCATGTTCCAGACAGGTCTGGTGTGTGTGCAAAGTTTTGTGTGTTTTCGCCCATATTTAGACTCTCAAAGAAGCATTTTTCTTCACAAACAATGCATGGCTAGAGCAAAGGCGTGTGACAAAATAAAAAAATTCAATAACTTTTCATCTTAAATATCTTAAGATGAAACACGCCAAAGAATGAAGACGATCTGATAAGTTCTGTTGAAAATATGACCCCTATAAAAGGCCCCAAAAAATGGCTACAAATACCAAAGTAAATCCAAATGGCAGACTTCCTGTTTGATTCAGCATATGGCTTTAGAAACCTTTTTGTAAGTCTTAGGCTGATAGGTATCCCAATTTTTACAAATCTAGCTGAATCATAAAATACAAAACATTTGCAAAAGCTTCATAAAAATGTCTAGAGGGCGCTATTGAACCATCCATCCATCCATCCATTTTCTTGACCGCTTATTCCTCACAAGGGTCGCGGGGGCTGCTGGCGCCTATCTCAGCGGGCTCTGGGCAGTAGGCGGGGGACACCCTGGACTGGTTGCCAACCAATCGCAGGGCACACAGAGACGAACAACCATCCACACTCACACGCACACCTAGGGACAATTCGGAGCGCCCAATTAACCTGCCATGCATGTCTTTGGAATGTGGGAGGAGACCGGACGCTATTGAACCATGTATTGCAAATTGAATAAGAAATCTCTAAAATGTTCATGCTTATGACAAGCCTGATGTTTGTGTAAAGTTTCATGAGTTTTTGCACATGTTTAGACCAAAAAAAAAAGCATTATTTTACTTGGCAAACAATGCATCACCATGACAATGGCGTGCGACAAAATAAATAACTTTCGATAACTTTGCATCTTAAACATCTTAAGATGAAGCACACCAAGTTTAAAGACAGTCGGATAAATTTTGTAGGAGGAGTCCGTTAAAATATGACCCCGAAAAAGGGCCACAAAAAATGGCTACAAATCCCAACGTAAATCAAAATGGCGGACTTCCTGTTTGGTTTAGCAGATGGTTCCAAGAGACTTTTTTGTACATCGTGGGCTCTTATGTATGCCTCTAAATTATCATAGCGCTAGGTGAAACGTACAACCGGGAATGCTTCGTTAAAGATTTTTTTTAGCTCAAAATGTGATGCCCGGCCCCTACGGGACTTCCTGTTGGGTTTAGCACATGGCACCAAGAGACTTTTTTGTACATCGTGGGCTGTTACATGTGTCTCCAAATTTTCGTAGCTCTAGCTGCTTCGTACAACTGGGAATGCTTCATTAAGAAGGAATTTTTTCCTTTGCAAACTGTGCATGCTACGGCAACAGCGTGCGACGAAATAAAAAGCTTTCAATAACTTTTCATCTTCAACATCTTAAGATGAATCACACAAAGTTTGGAGATGATCGGATAAACTCTGTAGGAGGAGTTCGTTAAAATAAGACCCCTATGAAATGGCCCAAAAAATGGCAACACGTTCCAAAGTAAATCAAAATGGCGGACTTCCTGTTCGGTTTAGCATATGGTTCAAAGAGAGTTTTTTGTACCTTGAGGGCTGTTACATATGTCTTAAAATTTTGGTAACTCTAGGTGAAATGTACAGCCGGGAATGCTTCATTAAGTAAGAATTTTGAAACACAAAATTTGATGCCTCGCCTCTGGCGGACTTCCTGTTAGGTTTAGCATATGGCACCAACAGGCTTTTTTGTAGATCAAAGTCTGTTACATATGTGTACCAATTTTCGTAGCTCTAGATTAAACGTACCACCGGCAATGCTTCGTTAAGTAAGAATTTTGAAACTGTAAATTTGATGCCCCGCCACCGTCATATAGTATGTCAAAAACTTTAGATTTTTTACCATGATGTTGTCCCAGGTGTTGAGATGGTACAGCCCAAGTTTGAAGTCAATCGGGTTAACCGTGTAGGAGAAGCGGGCAAAAGTATGACCCCTGTAAATGTGCAAAAATGGGCCAAAATTGGACATTCAAATACTCATACCTCACTTCCTGTCTATTTTAGGGTACACATATCAAAGAGGTTTTTGTTCATTGGGATGTGCTACAGGTGCCACACAATTTTCGTAGCCATAGGACAATCGTAGCGGGACAGGGATCCGTTTAACCTATGTAGGTGGCGCTACAGAGCCATTTTTCTGTTATCATGTATGGCGACTTTAAAATATCAAATTTTTCGCCAGACCCGATCTGCGTGTAAAGTTTGGTGAGTTTTCGTTCATGTTTAGTGCCTCAAAAATGTGGTTGTTTGCGGAAAAGAATAATAACAAAGAAAAAGAAGAAGAAGAAGAATAATAACTAGAGCTGCGAGCAGCTATAAAGGGCCCTCGCAACCCGTGCCACGTTGGGGTATTTGCACGTCGGGGTACTGGCACGTTAGGGTACTGTTTCATAAGAAACCGTCTAAATTGTAAATGTTTTGCCATGCTTTTTGTGTTTGTTCACATTGCTATGGAATGCTTTGTCGAGGTATTCGGCTGATAGGTATGCCTCCCAATATTCACACATCTAGCTGAATCATATAAAAAAAAAAATTCTTTGCAAACAATGCATCGCTACAGCAAAGGCGTGCCACGTTGGGGTACTTGCACGTCGGGGTACTGGCACGTTGGGGTACTGTCAAATAGGACAAGGACCATCTAAAATGTTTTTGACAAGCCTTGTGTGTGCAAAGTTTAATCAAAACGCAAAATATGGTGCGCAATTCCCAAAATAAATTCAAAATGGCGGACTTCCTTTTAGGTTTAGCATACGGCTACAGAATACTTTTTGTAGGTCTTAAGCTAATAGGTATGCCTCCCAGTTTTCACAAATCTAGGTCAAGTCATCTTTAGTTGTGTATCGCTTGAATCATACAATTGGAAATGCTCCATAAAAATGCATAGAGGGCGCTATTGAGCACAACGTTGGGTTACTTGCACGTCAGGGTACTGGCACGTTGGGGTACTGTTACATGGAACAAGGACCATTTAAAATGTTAGTTTTTTCCATGCCTTGTCTGTGCAAAGTTTAATGAAGAAGGCCAAAAATTATGTATAATTCCCAAAATAAAATCAAAATAGCGGACTTCCTCTTTGGTTTGGCAAATGGCTACATAATACTTTTTTGTAGGTCTAGCATAATCATACAATCGGAAATGCTTCATAAAAATGTCTAGAGGGCGCTATTTATTGCAAATTGCACAATAAATCTCTGAAAATTCATGTTCATGACAAGTCTGATGTGTTTGCAAAGTTTCATGAGTTTTCATGTGTATAAAAAAAAAAAAAAGCAGCACTTGACAACTGTTACATGGAACAAGGACCATTTAAAATGTTAGTTTTTTCCATGCCTTGTCTGTGCAAAGTTGAATGAAAAAGGCCAAAAATGATGTATAATTCCCAAAATAAAATCAAAATAGCGGACTTCCTCTTTGGTTTGGCAAATGGCTACATAATACTTTTTTGTAGGTCTAGCATAATCATACAATCGGAAATGCTTCATAAAAAGGTCTAGAGGGCGCTATTTATTGCAAATTGCACAATAAATCTCTGAAAATTCATGTTCATGACAAGTCTGATGTGTTTGCAAAGTTCCATGAGTTTTCATGTGTATAAAAAAAAAAAAAGCAGCACTTGACAAACAATGCATTGCTATGGCAACAGCGTGTTACAAAATAAAAAACTTTAGATTACTTTGCATCTTAAACATCTTAAGATGAAACACACCAAGTTTGAAGACAGTCGGATAAATTTTGTAGGAGGGGTTCGTTAAAATATGACCCCTGAAAGTTTTTCCTTGCCCGGTTGGAGGGTTAGATCAGGGGATGTCGCAACTTGTTTGTGGTTAAGTGCTACAGAAGTAAATGTGTCTTAACAACCTCATGATTGAATGTGTTTTCAATTCTCTAGGATGTGATTGGATTGTATCAATTAAATGTTCTTATAACTGATTCAGTGAGTAGTAAAAATAGTGTGTCAAGTATAATGACATGAAATATAAGGAATACAAAAAACAAAACAAGAACCCTCTAAATTACACATTTTGTTCCAGGCTTTATGTGCGTGCATAGTTTGAGTATACACCTAGGTTTAGGCCAGGAGTGTTCAAACCTTTTGCAAAGAGGGCCGGGTATGGTAAGGTGAAAATGTGCGGGGCCTAATCAACCATTTAGTTTAGCCTGACATAATTTTTTTACATGCATATGTAAATATATATATGTGGACAAATGTGTACATATGTCTACAAATTTTTGTAGCTCGAGCTGCTTCGTCCAACTGGGAACGCTGCATTAAGAAGGATTTTTTTTTCCTTTGCCAACAGTGCATGCCACGACAACAGCGTGCGACGAAATAAAAAGCTTTCAATAACTTTTCATCGTCAACATCTTAAGATGAATCACACCAAGTTTGAAGATGATCGGATAAACTCTGTAGGAGGAGTTCGTTAAAATAAGACCCCTATGAAATGGCCAAAAAAATGGCAACATGTTCCAAAGTAAATCAAAATGGCAGACTTCCTGTTAGGTTTAGCATATGGTTCAAAAAGAGTTTTTTGTACCTCGAGGGTTGTTACATATGTCTTCAAATTTTGGTCACTCTAGGTGAAACGTACAGCCGGAAATGCTTCATTAAGTAAAAATTTTGAAATGCAAAATTTGATGCCCTGCCTCTGGCGGACTTCCTGTTAGGTTTAGCATATGGCACCAACAGGCTTTTTTGTAGATCATAGTCTGTTACATATGTGTACCAATTTTCGTAGCTCTAGATTAAACGTATAACCGGCAATACTTCAGATGAAACATGCCAAAGAATGAAGACAATCTGATAAGTTTTGTAGAAAATATGAGGCCTATAAAAGGCCCCCAAAAAATGGCTACAAATAGCAAAGTAAATCAAAATGCCGGACTTCCTGTTTGGCTTAGCATATGGTTCTAAAAGACTTTTTTGTACATCGTGGGCTCTTATGTATGCCTCCAAATTATCATAGCGCTAGGTGAAAGGTACAACCGGGAATGCTTCGTTAAAGAGGAGTTTTTTAGCTCAAAAAGTGATGCCCGGCCCTTGCGGGACTTCCTGTTGGGTTTAGCACAAAGCAGCAAGAGACTTTTTTGTACATCGTGGGCTGTTACATATGTCTACAAATTTTCGTAGCTCTAGCTGCTTCGTACAACTGAGAATTCTTCATTAAGAAGAATTTTTTTCCTTTGCAAACAAGTGCATGCCACGACAACAGCATGCAGCGAAATAAAAAGCTTTCAATAACTTTTCATCTTCCACATCTTAAGATGAATCACACCAAGTTTGAAGATGATCGGATAAACTCTGTAAGAGGAGTTCGTTAAAATAGGACCCCTATGAAATGGCCAAAAAAATGGGAACACGTTCCAAAGTAAATCAAAATGGTGGACTTTCTGTTAGGTTTAGCATATGGTTCAAAAAGAGTTTTTTGTACCTTGAGGGCTGTTACATATGTCTTTAAATTTTGGTAACTCTAGGTGAAACGTACAGCCGGGAATGCTTCATTAAGTAAGAATTTTGAAACTCAAAATTTGATGCCCCGCCTCTGGCGGACTTCCTGTTGGGTTTAGCATATGGCACCAACAGACTTTTTTGTAGGTCATAGTCTGTTACATATGTGTACCAATTTTCGTAGCTCTAGGTTAAACATACAACCGGCAATACTACGTTTAGTAAGAGTTTTGAAACTCTAAATTTGATGCCCCACCGCCGTCATATAGTATGTCGAAAACTTTAGATTTTTTACCATGGTGTTGTCCCAGGTCTTGAGATGGTACATCCCAAGTTTGAAGTCAATTGGATTAACCGTGTAGGAGAAGCAGGCAAAAGTATGACCCCTGTAAATGTGCAAAAATTGGCCAAAATTGGACATTTAAATACTCATATCTCACTTCCTGTCTATTTTAGGGTACACACATCAAAGAGGTTTTTGTTCATCTGGATGTGCTACAGGTGCCACACAATTTTCATAGCCGTCGGACAATCGTAGCGGGCCAGGGATCTGTTTAACCTATGTAGGTGGCGCTATGGAGCCATTTTTCTGTTATCACCTATGGCGACTTTAAAATATCAAAATTTTCGCCAGGCCTGACGTGTGTGTAAAGTTTGGTGAGTTTTCGTTCACGTTTAGTGTCTCAAAAATGTGATTGTTTGCGGAAAAGAATAATAACAAATAAAAAGAAGAACTAGAGCTGCGAGCAGCTATAAAGGGCCCTCGCAACCCGGGCCACGTTGGGGTACTTGCACGTCGGGGTACTGGCACGTTGGGGTACTGTCAAATAGGACAAGGACCATCTAAAATGTTTTTGACAAGCCTTGTATGTGCAAAGTTTAATCAAAACGCAAAATATGGTGTGCAATTCCCAAAATAAATTCAAAATGGCGGACTTCCTTTTAGGTTTAGCATACGGCTACAGAATACTTTTTGTAGGTCTTAAGCTAATAGGTATGCCTCCCAGTTTTCACAAATCTAGGTCAAGTCATCTTTAGTTGTGTATCGCTTGAATCATACAATTGGAAATGCTCCATAAAAATGCATAGAGGGCGCTATTGAGCACAACGTTGGGTTACTTGCACGTCAGGGTACTGGCACGTTGGGGTACTGTTACATGGAACAAGGACCATTTAAAATGTTAGTTTTTTCCATGCCTTGTCTGTGCAAAGTTTAATGAAAGAGGCCAAAAATGATGTATAATTCCCAAAATAAAATCAAAATAGCGGACTTCCTCTTTGGTTTGGCAAATGGCTACATAATACTTTTTTGTAGGTATTAGGCTGATAGGGGTCTGTCCTAATTTTCACAAATCTAGCAGAATCATACAATCGGAAATACTTCATAAAAATGTCTAGAGGGCGCTATTTATTGCAAATTGCACAATAAATCTCTAAAAATTCATGTTCATGACAAGTCTGATGTGTTTGCAAAGTTTCATAAGTTTTCACACATGTATAGATAAAAAAACAAAGCAGCACTTCACTTGGCAAACTGCATCGCTATAGCAGCAGCGTGCGACAAAATAAAAAACTTTTGATAACTTTGCATCTTAAACATCTTAAGATGAAACACACCAAGTTTGAAGACGGTCGGATGAACTTTGTACGAGGAGTTCGTTAAAATATGACAACTGAAAAAGGCCACAAAAAATGGCAACAAATCCCATCGTAAATCAAAATGGCAGACTTCCTGTTTGGTTTATCACATGGTTCCAAGAGACTTTTTTGTACATCGTGGGCTCTTATGTATGCCTGCAAATTATCATCGCGCTAGGTGAAACGTACAACCGGGAATGCTTCGTTAAAGAGGAGTTTTCTAGCTCAAAATGTGATGCCCGGCCCCTGGGGGACTTCCTGTTGGGTTTAGCACATGGCACCAAGAGACTTTTTTGTACACTGTGGGCTGTTACATATGTCTACAATTTTTTGTAGCTCTAGCTACTTCGTACAACTGGGAATGCTTCATTAAGAGGGATTTTTTTCCTTTGCAAAAAGTGCATGCCACGACAACAGCGTGCGACGAAATAAAGAGCTTTCAATAACTTTTCATCCTCAACATCTTAAGATGAGTCACACCAAGTTTGAAGATGATCGGATAAACTCTGTAGGAGGAGTTCGTTAAAATATGACCCCTATGAAATGGCCCAAAAAATGGCAACACATTCCAAAGTAAATAAAAATGGCGGACATCCTGTTAGGTTTAGCATATGGTTCAAAAAGAGTTTTTTGTACCTCGAGGGCTGTTATATACCTCTACAAATTTTGGTAACTCTAGGTGAAACGTACAGCCGGGTATGCTTTGTTAAAGAGGAGTTTTTTATCTTAAAATGTGATGCCCGGCCCCTGGGGGACTTCCTGTTGGGTTTAGCACAGGGCACCAAGAGACTTTTTTGTACATCTTGGGCTGTTACATATGTCTACAAATTTTCGTAGCTCTAGCTGCTTCGTACAACTGGCAATGCTTCTTTAAGGATATTTTTTTTCCTTTGCAAACAGTGCATGCCATGACAACAGCGTGCGACGAAATACAAAGCTTTCAATAACTTTTCATCTTCAACATCTTAAGATGAATCACACCAAGTTTGAAGATGATCGGATAAACACTGTAGGAGGAGTTCGTTAAAATAAGACCCCAATGAAATGGCCAAAAAAATGGCAACACGTTCCAAAATAAATCAAAATGGCGGACTTCCTGTGAGGTTTAGCATATGGTTCAAAAAGAGTTTTTTGTAGGTCATAGCCTGTTACATATGTGTACAAATTTTCGTAGCTCTAGATTAAACGTACAACCGGCAATGCTTCATGAAGTAAGAATTTTTAAACTCTAAATTTGATGCGTCGCCGACGTCATATAGTATATCAAAAACTTTAGATTTTTTACAATGATGTTGTCCCAGGTGTTGAGATGGTCCATCCCAAGTTTGAAGTTAATCGGGTTAACCGTGTAGGAGAAGCGGGCAAAAGTATGACCCCTGTAAATGTGCAAAACTGGGCCAAAATTGGACAGTCAGATGATCATACCTCACTTTCTGTCTATTTTAGGGTACACACATCAAAGAGGTTTTTGTTCATCTGGATGTGCTACGGGTGCCACACAATTTTCGTCGCCATAGGACAATCGTAGCGGGACAGGGATCCGTTTAACCTATGTAGGTGGCGCTATGGAGCCATTTTTCTGTTATCATGTATGGCGACTTTAAAATATCAAATTTTTCGCCAGGCCTGATGTGCGTGTAAAGTTTGGTGAGTTTTCGTTCACGTTTAGCGTCTCAAAAATGCGATTGTTTGCGGAGAAGAATAATAATAAGAATAATAATAATAAGAATAATAATAAGAAGAATTCCTACAAAAACAATAGGGCCTCGCAGCGGCACCGCCGCCGCCGCTGCTCGGGCCCTAATAATAAGAATTCCTTGAAAAACAATAGGGACCTCGCAGCGGTCGCTGCTCGGGCCCTAATAAGAATTCCTTCAGGAACAATAGGGACCTCGCAGCGGTCGCTGCTCGGGCCCTAATAAAGGGCCCTCGCAACCCGGGCCACGTTGGGGTATTTGCATGTCGGGGTACTGGCATATTGGGGTACTGTTTCATAGGAAACCGTCTAAATTGTAAATGTTTTAGACATGCTTTGTGTTTGCAAAGTTTCATGGAAGGCCAAAAATGATGCACAATTTAAAATCAAAATGGATTGGCACATGGCTATAGAATACTTTTTGGAGGTATTAGGCTGATAGGTATGCCTCCCAATATTCACACATCTAGCTGAATCATATAAAAAACATTTTTCTTTGCAAACGATGCATCGCTACAGCAAAGGCGTGCAACAAAATAAAAAATTTCAATAACTTTTCATCTTACATATCTTAAGATGAAACGCGCCAAAGAATATATGACGCCTATAAAAGGCCCCAAAAATGGCAACAAATACCAAAGTTAATCAAAATGGCAGACTTCCTGTTTGGTTTAGCATATGGCTTTAGAAACTTTTTTGTAAGTCTTAGGCTGATCTCCCAATATTCACACATCTAGCTGAATCATATAAAAAACATTTTTCTTTTCAAACAATGCATCGCTACAGCAAAGGCGTGCGACTAAATAAAAAATTTCAATAACTTTTCATCTTAAATATCTTAAGATGAAACGTACCAAAGAATATATGACGCCTATAAAAGGCCCCAAAAATGGTATCAAATACCAAAGTTAATCAAAATGGCAGACTTCCTGTTTGGTTTAGCATATGGCTTTAGAAACTTTTTTGTAAGTCTTAGGCTGATAGGTATCCAAATTTTTTCACATCTAGCTGAATCATACATTTCCAAAAGCTTCATAAAAATGTCGAGATGGCGCTATTGAGCCATTTATTGAAAATTGCAGAAAAACTCTCTAAAATATTCATGCTTATGACAAGCCTGATGTGTGTGTAAAGTTTCATGAGTTTTTGCACATGTTTAGATAAAAAAAAAAAAGCAGCATTTTACTTGGCAAACAATGCACCGCTATGGCAACGGCGTGCGACAAAATAAAACACTTTCGATAACTTTGTATCTTAAACATCTTAAGATGAAGCACACCAAGTTTGAAGACAGTCGGATAAATTTTGTAGGAGGAGTTCGTTAAAATATGACCCCTAAAAAAGGCCACAAAAAATGGCTACAAATCCCAACGTAAATCAAAATGGCGGACTTCCTGTTTGGTTTAGCAGATGGTTCCAAGAGACTTTTTTGTACATCGTGGGCTCTTATGTATGCCTCTAAATTATCATAGCGCTAGGTGAAACGTACAACCGGGAATGCTTCGTTAAAGAGGAGTTTTTTTACCTCAAAATGTGATGACCGGCCCCTACGGGACTTCCTGTTGGGTTTAGCACATGGCACCAAGAGACTTTTTTGTACATCGTGGGCTGTTAAATTTGTCTCTAAATTTTCGTAGCTCTCGCTGCTTCGTACAACTGGGAATGCTTCATTAAGAGGGAATTTTTTCCTTTGCAAACTGTGCATGCCACGGCAACAGCGTGCGACGAAATAAAAAGCTTTCAATAACTTTTCATCTTCAACATCTTAAGATGAATCACACCAAGTTTGGAGATGATCGGATAAACTCTGTAGGAGGAGTTCGTTAAAATAAGACCCCTATGAAATGGCCCAAAAAATGGCAACACGTTCCAAAGTAAATCAAAATGGCGGACTTCCTGTTCGGTTTAGCATATGGTTCAAAAAGAGTTTTTTGTACCTTGAGGGCTGTTACATATGTCTTCAAATGTTGGTAACTCTAGGTGAAATGTACAGCCGGGAATGCTTCATTAAATAAGAATTTTGAAACACAAAATTTGATGCCTCGCCTCTGGCGGACTTCCTGTTAGGTTTAGCATATGGCACCAACAGGCTTTTTTGTAGATCATAGTCTGTTACATATGTGTACCAATTTTCGTGGCTCTCAATTAAACGTACCACCGGCAATGCTTTGTTAAGTAAGAATTTTGAAACTGTAAATTTGATGCCCCGCCACCGTCATATAGTATGTCAAAAACTTTAGATTTTTTACCATGATGTTGTCCCAGGTGTTGAGATGGTACAGCCCAAGTTTGAAGTCAATCGGGTTAACCGTGTAGGAGAAGCGGGCAAAAGTATGACCCCTGTAAATGTGCAAAAATGGGCCAAAATTGGACATTCAAATACTCATACCTCACTTCCTGTCTATTTTAGGGTACACATATCAAAGAGGTTTTTGTTCATCTGGATGTGCTACAGGTGCCACACAATTTTCGTAGCCATAGGACAATCGTAGCGGGACAGGGATCCGTTAAACCTATGTAGGTGGCGCTACAGAGCCATTTTTCTGTTATCATGTATGGCGACTTTAAAATATCAAATTTTTCGCCAGGCCCGATCTGCGTGTAAAGTTTGGTGAGTTTTCGTTCATGTTTAGTGCCTCAAAAATGTGGTTGTTTGCGGAAAAGAATAATAACAAAGAAAAAGAAGAAGAAGAAGAATAATAACTAGAGCTGCGAGCAGCTATAAAGGGCCCTCGCAACCCGGGCCACGTTGGGGTACTTGCACGTCGGGGTACTGGCACGTTGGGGTACTGTCAAATAGGACAAGGACCATCTAAAATGTTTTTGACAAGCCTTGTGTGTGCAAAGTTTAATCAAAACGCAAAATATGGTGCGCAATTCCCAAAATAAATTCAAAATGGCGGACTTCCTTTTAGGTTTAGCATACGGCTACAGAATACTTTTTGTAGGTCTTAAGCTAATAGGTATGCCTCCCAGTTTTCACAAATCTAGGTCAAGTCATCTTTAGTTGTGTATCGCTTGAATCATACAATTGGAAATGCTCCATAAAAATGCATAGAGGGCGCTATTGAGCACAACGTTGGGTTACTTGCACGTCGGGGTACTGGCACGTTGGGGTACTGTTACATGGAACAAGGACCATTTAAAATGTTAGTTTTTTCCATGCCTTGTCTGTGCAAAGTTTCATGAAAAAGGCCAAAAATGATGTATAATTCCCAAAATAAAATCAAAATAGCGGTCTTCCTCTTTGGTTTGGCAAATGGCTACATAATACTTTTTTGTAGGTCTAGCAAAATCATACAATCGGAAATGCTTCATAAAAATGTCTAGAGGGCGCTATTTATTGCAAATTGCACAATAAATCTCTGAAAATTCATGTTCATGACAAGTCTGATGTGTTTGCAAAGTTTCATGAGTTTTCATGTGTATAAAAAAAAAAAAAAGCAGCACTTGACAAACAATGCATTGCTATGGCAACAGTGTGTTACAAAATAAAAAACTTTCGATTACTTTGCATCTTAAACATCTTAAGATGAAACACACCAAGTTTGAAGACAGTCGGATAAATTTTGTAGGAGGGGTTCGTTAAAATATGACCCCTGAAAAAGGCCACAAAAAATGGCAACAAATCCCATCATAAATCAAAATGGCAGACTTCCTGTTTGGTTTAGCACATGGTTCCAAGAGACTTTTTTTTGTACATCATGGGCTCTTATGTATGCCTGCAAATTATCATAGCGCGAGGTGAAACGTACAACCGGGAATGCTTCGTTAAAGAGGAGTTTTTTAGCTCAAAATGTGATGCCCGGCCCCTGGGGGACTTCCTGTTGGGTTTAGCACATGGCACCAAGAGAATTTTTTGTACATCCTGGGCTGTTACATATGTCTACAATTTTTCGTCGCTCTAGCTGCTTCGTACAACTGGGAATGCTTCATTAAGAAGGATTTTTTTCCTTTGCAAAAAGTGCATGCCACGACAACAGCGTGTGATGAAATAAAAAACTTTCAATAACTTTTCATTTTCAACATCTTAAGATGAATCACACCAAGTTTGAAGATGATCGGATAAACTCTGTAGGAGGAGTTTGTTAAAATATGACCCCTATGAAATGGCCAAAAAAAATGGCAACACATTCCAAAGTAAATCAAAATGGCGGACGCCCTGTTAGGTTTAGCATATGGTTCAAAAAGAGTTTTTTGTACCTCGAGGGCTGTTATATACCTCTACAAATGTTGGTAACTCTAGGTGAAACGTACAGCCGGGTATGCTTTGTTAAAGAGGAGTTTTTTAGCTCAAAATGTGATGCCCGGCCCCTGGGGGACTTCCTGTTGGGTTTAGCACAGGGCACCAAGAGACTTTTTTGTACATCTTGGGCTGTTACATATGTCTACAAATTTTCGTAGCTCTAGCTGCTTCGTACAAATGGGAATGCTTCTTTAAGGATATTTTTTTTCCTTTAAAAACAGTGCATGCCATGACAACAGCGTGCGACGAAATACAAAGCTTTCAATAACTTTTCATCTTCAACATCTTAAGATGAATCACACCAAGTTTGAAGATGATCGGATAAACACTGTAGGAGGAGTTCGTTAAAATAAGACCCCAATGAAATGGCCAAAAAAATGGCAACACGTTCCAAAATAAATCAAAATGGTGGACTTCCTGTTAGGTTTAGCATATGGTTCAAAAAGAGTTTTTTGTAGGTCATAGCCTGTTACATATGTGTACCAATTTTCGTAGCTCTAGATTAAACGTACAACCGGCAATGCTTCGTGAAGTAAGAATTTTTAAACTCTAAATTTGATGCGCCGCCGCCGTCATATAGTATATCAAAAACTTTTCATTTTTCACAATGATGTTGTCCCAGGTGTTGAGATGGTACATCCCAAGTTTGAAGTCAATCGGGTTAACCGTGTAGGAGAAGCGGGCAAAAGTATGACCCCTGTAAATGTGCAAAAATTGGCAAAAATTGGACATTTAAATACTCATACCTCACTTTCTGTCTATTTTAGGGTACACACTTCAAAGAGGTTTTTGTTCATTGGGATGTGCTACAGGTGCCACACAATTTTCATAGCCGTCGGACAATCGTAGCGGGACAGGGATCCGTTTAACCTATGTAGGGGGCGCTAAGGAGCCATTTTTCTGCTATCATGTATGGCGACTTTAAAATATCAAATTTTTCGCCAGGCCTGATGTGCGTGTAAAGTTTGGTGAGTTTTCGGTCACGTTTAGTGTCTCAAAAATACGATTGTTTGCGGAGAAGAATAATAAGAATAAGAATAATAATAATAATAAAGGGCCCTCGCAGCCCGGGCCACGTTGGGGTCCTTGCACGTTGTGGTACTTGCATGTTGGGGTACTGGCACATTGGGGTACTGGCATATTGGAAGCAAATTTTCTTTGAAAATGGCATAATAAACGTTTACATGTAGAATATTTTTTTGCCAGTGTGTGTGTCAAGCTCAACGGGTTTTGGTGATTGTTAAGACCTGCAAAAATCAGCGTCCTTTTTTATTTTTAGGCAATGAGTTGCCCTGATTGGTATTTTTTTGTAAAAGTGTATATACACATCATCGCTCGTTGTACTCATTGCACAATGTTACTTTTATTGTCCAAAGGGGCAATCAAAAATGAATAAAACAAAATGGAAACGTACATACGTTTGGATCGGTGTGAAGCCAGTGAACAATTTGAGTGGTGGAAACTAAAAGAATATTCATAAATGACTTAGTTATCACACTTAGAATGAGTGTACATTTTTTGTACAAAATACCGTATGTGGGGTATTTTTATTTTTTTTTATATAAGCCTCAAGGGCTAGGTGGCGCTGTATTTATAACTGAATGTTGTCATAGAGATACCTTCAGGCCTTGATTATAAGCATACATGTCAAGTGTGGGATTTTTTTTGGAGCATGTACCGTGGAGTTATTAAGCATATCCTTCATTCACGATATTGCTTTTAATGTCCATAGAGGCTATCAAAAATAAATAAAAAAATATATATGTTTGGATAAGTCTGATGCCAGTGAACATTTTGAGTGGTGGAAACTAAAAGAATATTCAGAAATGACTTCGTTATCACACTTAGAATGAGTGTACATTTTTTGTACAAAATACCGTATGTGGGGTATTTTTTTTTTTATTCCTCAAGGGCGAGGTGGCGCTGCATATATAACTGAATGTTGTCACAGAGATAACTTCAGGCCTTGACGATAAACATACATGTCAAGTTTGGGATTTTTTGGAGCATGTACCGGGGAGTTATCAAGCATATCCTTTTTCATTGCGAAACACAAAATTTGATGCCCCGCCCTCATCATATAGTATTTCGAAAAGTCAACATTTTTCCCCCTGTCGTTGGCTCAGGTCTTGACATGGTCCAGGCCAAGTCTTAACTCAGTCGGATGAAACGTGTAGGAGAAGTGGGCAAAAGTCTGCCCCCTGTGAATGTGCAAAAATCGTAAAAAATTGGACATTCAAAAATTCATAGCTCACTTCCTGTTCATTTTAGCATATGGGTCCAAGAGACTTTTTTGTAGGACTTGGGCTCCCTCATACACCTAAAAATATTCGTCGTTCTTGCTTAAACGTACAACCGGGGCTGCTTTGTTAAAAACTTCTAGGGGGCGCTATTGAGTCATTTTTGTAAAAAATAGCACAATCAACAATAAAATATGGCTCATTTTACCAGGCCAGATGTGTGTGCCAAGTTTCATGAGTTTCTGTGCATGTTTAGACCCTCAAAACTGGCGTTGTTTTCTTGGCGAACAGCGCTTAGCCACACCCACAGCAATTCGCGAAAACTCACAAACTTCGTGTTGTGACATCATGAAGGCCGAAACCCTCATCTGAGCAAATATGAGGTAGGTCCAGTTAACGTGTTTGGAGAAAAACGTAGAAGAAAATTCGTAAGAAAAAAAATTGCCACTAGGTGGCGCTATCAGTTAGATGAAATATAAGTCAGTAGATGTCTTTAGGGCTGGACTCTCATCAAATGTGTGAAATTTTGAGAAGATAGGATCATCTCGGTCAAGTTAATGCAGCTTTTATTTTCACGAAAAATCTTCAGACTTTGCGTCACCGTAGCGGCCACGCCCTTTGGCGAAAAGTTACAATATTCGGTGTGGGGCATGATCAACATTTTAAGGCTTTTCTGACCAATTTTCAAATGGATCCCTTCAACAAGCTCAGCACAGTAGCTAAAAACGTAAAGTATGACATTTATTGTAACCACTAGGTGGCGCTATATGTATAACTGAATTTTATCATATAGATGTTTTCAGGCCGTGACTATTACGTTGCCTGAGAAGTTTGAGATTTTTTGGAGCTTGAACATGGGAGTTATTAAGCATTTGCTCTTTCTCGACAAATGAAATTTTAAAGGCAATATTTGATGCCCCGCCCCCGTCATATAGTATTTCAAAAAGGCAAGATGTTTTGCCCAGTTGTTCTCTCAGGTCTTGAGATGATAAATGCCAAGTTTGAAGTCAATTGGATGAAAAATGTTTGCAAAGGGGGAAAAAGCATGACCACAGTGAATGTGCCAAAATAGGCCAAAATTGGACATAAAAAAATTCATAGCTCACTTCCTGTACATTTTAGCTACATGGTCCCAAGAGACTTTTTTGTGCGTCTCGGGGTACTACACGTGCCTGCCAATTTTTGTTGCTCTCGCTCAAACGTGCCGGGCTTGGTTTTTATTTTTCTACGCTAGGGGGCGCTATCGAGTCGCATTGTTATAACGACTTCATAATATCAAATTTTTCGCCGGACCTGAGGAGTGTGCAAAGTTCGGTGAGTTTTCGTGAATATTTAGGTACCCAAAATCGCGATTGTTTGCGGAGAATAAAGAATAATAATAATAATAATAATAATAATAATAATAACTAGAGCTGCGAGCAGCTATAAAGGGCCCTCGCAGCCCGGGCCACGTTGGGGTCCTTGCACGTTGGGCTACTGGCATATTGGAAGCAAAATTTCTTTGAAAATGGCATAATAAACGTTTACATGTAGAATATTTTTTTTTGCCAGTGTGTGTCAAGCTCAACGGGTTTTGGTGGTTGTTAAGACCTGCAAAAATCAGCGTCCTTTTTTATTTTTAGGCAATGAGTTGCCCTGATTGGTATTTTTTGTAAAAGTGTATATACACATCATCGCTCGTTGTACTCATTGCACAATGTTACTTTTATTGTCCAAAGGGGCAATCAAAAATGAATAAAACAAAATGGAAACGTGCATACGTTTGGATCGGTGTGAAGCCAGTGAACAATTTGAGTGGTGGAAACTAAAAGAATATTCATAAATGACTTAGTTATCACACTTAGAATGAGTGTACATTTTTTGTACAAAACACCGTATGTGGGTTTATATATATATATATATATATATATATATATATATAAATGCCTCAAGGGCTAGGTGGCGCTGTATTTATAACTGAATGTTGTCATAGAGATACCTTCAGGCCTTGATTATAAGCATACATGTCAAGTGTGGGATTTTTTTTGGAGCATGTACCGTGGAGTTATTAAGCATATCCTTCATTCACGATATTGCTTTTAATGTCCACAGAGGCTATCAAAAATAAATAAAAATATATATATGTTTGGATAAGTCTGATGCCAGTGAACATTTTGAGTGGTGGAAACTAAAAGAATATTCATAAATGACTTAGTTATCACACTCAGAATGAGTTGACATTTTTTGTACAAAATACCGTATGTGGGGTATTTTTTTTTTATGCCTCAAGGGCTAGGTGGCGCTGCATATATAACTGAATGTTGTCATAGAGATAGCTTCAGGCCTTGACGATAAACATACATGTCAAGTTTGGGATTTTTTGGAGCATGTACCGGGGAGTTATTAAGCATATCCTTTTTCAGTGCGAAACACAAATTTTGATGCCCCGCCTTCATCATATAGTATTTCGAAAGGTCAAGATTTTTCCCCCTGTCGTTGGCTCAGGACTTGACATGGTCCAGGTCAAGTCTTAACTCAGTCAGATGAAACGTGTAGGAGAAGTGGGCAAAAGTCTGCCCCCTGTGAATGTGCAAAAATTGTCAAAAATGGGACATTCAAAAATTCGTAGCTCACTTCCTGTTCATTTTAGCATATGGGTCCAAGAGACTTTTTTGTAGGTCTTGGGCTCCCTCATACACCTAAAAATATTCGTCGTTCTTGCTTAAACGTACAACCGGGGCTGCTTCGTTAAAAACTTCTAGGGGGCGCTATTGAGTCATTTTTGTAAAAATAGCACAATCAACAATAAAATATTGCTAATTTTACCAGGCCAGATGTGTGTGCCAAGTTTCATGAGTTTCTGTGCATGTTTAGACCCTCAAAACTGGCGTTATTTTCTTGGCGAACAGCGCTTAGCCACACCCACAGCAATTCGCGAAAACTCACAAACTTCGTGTTGTGACATCATGAAGGCCGAAACCCTCATCTGAGCAAATATGAGGTAGGTCCAGTTAACGTGTTTGGAGAAAAACGTAGAAGAAAATTCGTAAGAAAAAAAATTGCCACTAGGTGGCGCTATCAGTTAGATGAAATATAAGTCAGGAGATGTCTTTAGGGCTGGACTCTCATCAAATGTGTGAAATTTTGAGAAGATAGGATCATCTCGGTCAAGTTAATGCAGCTTTTATTTTCACGAAAAATCTTCAGACTTTGCGTCACCGTAGCGGCCACGCCCTTTGGCGAAAAGTTACAATATTCGGTGTGGGGCATGATCAACATCTTAAGGCCTTTCTGACCAATTTTCAAATGGATCCCTTCAACAAGCTCAGCACAGTAGCTAAAAACGTAAAGTATGACATTTATTGTAACCACTAGGTGGCGCTATATGTATAACTGAATTTTATCATATAGATGTTTTCAGGCCGTGACTATTACGTTGCCTGAGAAGTTTGAGATTTTTTGGAGCTTGAACATGGGAGTTATTAAGCATTTGCTCTTTCTGGACAAATGAAATTTTAAAGGCAATATTTGATGCCCCGCCCCCGTCATATAGTATTTCAAAAAGGCAAGATGTTTTGCCCAGTTTTTCTCTCAGGTCTTGAGATGATAAATGCCAAGTTTGAAGTCAATTGGATGAAAAATGTTTGCAAAGGGGGAAAAAGCATGACCACAGTGAATGTGCCAAAATAGGCCAAAATTGGACATAAAAAAATTCATAGCTCACTTCCTGTACATTTTAGCTACATGGTCCCAATAGACTTTTTTGTGCGTCTCGGGGTGCTACACGTGCCTGCCAATTTTCGTTGCTCTAGCTCAAACGTGCCGGGCTTGGTTTTTATTTTTCTATGCTAGGGGGCGCTATAGAGTCGCGTTGTTATGACGACTTCATAATATCAAATTTTTCGCCGGGCCTGAGGAGTGTGCAAAGTTTGGTGAGTTTTCGTAAATGTTTAGGTACCCAAAATCGTGATCGTTTACGGAGAAGAAGAAGAAGAATAATAATAATAATCCGATCGAAAAACAATAGGGACCTCGCAGCGGTAGCTGCTCGGGCCCTAATAATAATAATAATAATAATAATTTTTACAAAAACAATAGGGACCTCGCAGCGGTCGCTGCTCGGGCCCTAATAATAATTTTTACAAAAACAATAGGGACCTCGCAGCGGTCGCTGCTCGGGCCCTAACTAGAGCTGCGAGCAGCTATGAAGGGCCCTCGCAACCCGGGCCACGTTGGGGTACTTGCACGTCGGGGTACTGGCACGTTGGGGTACTGTCAAATAGGACAAGCACCATCTAAAATGTTTTTGACAAGCCTTGTGTGTGCAAAGTTGAATCAAAACGCAAAATATGGTGCGCAATTCCCAAAATAAATTCAAAATGGCGGACTTCCTTTTAGGTTTAGCATACGGCTACAGAATACTTTTTGTAGGTCTTAAGCTAATAGGTATGCCTCCCAGTTTTCACAAATCTAGGTCAAGTCATCTTTAGTTGTGTATCGCTTGAATCATACAATTGGAAATGCTCCATAAAAATGCATAGAGGGCGCTATTGAGCACAACGTTGGGTTACTTGCACGTCAGGGTACTGGCACGTTGGGGTACTGTTACATGGAACAAGGACCATTTAAAATGTTAGTTTTTTCCATGCCTTGTCTGTGCAAAGTTTAATGAAAAAGGCCAAAAATGATGTATAATTCCCCAAAAAAATCAAAATAGCGGACTTCCTCTTTGGTTTGGCAAATGGCTACATAATACTTTTTTGTAGGTCTAGCATAATCATACAATCGGAAATGCTTCATAAAAATGTCTAGAGGGCGCTATTTATTGCAAATTGCACAATAAATCTCTGAAAATTCATGTTCATGACAAGTCTGATGTGTTTGCAAAGTTTTCATGTGTATAAAAAAACAAAAAAAACAGCACTTGACAAACAATGCATTGCTATGGCAACAGCGTGTTACAAAATAAAAAACTTTCGATTATTTTGCATCTTAAACATCTTAAGATGAAACACACCAAGTTTGAAGACAGTCGGATAAATTTTGTAGGAGGGGTTCGTTAAAATATGACCCCTGAAAAAGGCCACAAAAAATGGCAACAAATCCCATCATAAATCAAAATGGCAGACTTCCTGTTTGGTTTAGCACATGGTTCCAAGAGACTTTTTTGTACATCATGGGCTCTTATGTATGCCTGCAAATTATCATAGCGCTAGGTGAAACGTACAACCGGGAATGCTTCGTTAAAGAGGAGTTTTTTAGCTCAAAATGTGATGCCCGGCCCCTGGGGGACTTCCTGTTGGATTTAGCACATGGCACCAAGAGACTTTTTTGTACATCCTGGGCTGTTACATATGTCTACAATTTTTCGTCGCTCTAGCTGCTTCATACAACTGGGAATGCTTCATTAAGAAGGATTTTTTTCCTTTGCAAAAAGTGCATGCCACGACAACAGCGTGCGACGAAATAAAAAGCTTTCAATAACTTTTCATCGTCAACATCTTAAGATGAATCACACCAAGTTTGAAGATGATCGGATAAACTCTGTAGGAGGAGTTCGTTAAAATAAGACCCCTATGAAATGGCCAAAAAAATGGCAACATGTTCCAAAGTAAATCAAAATGGCAGACTTCCTGTTAGGTTTAGCATATGGTTCAAAAAGAGTTTTTTGTACCTCGAGGGCTGTTACATATGTCTTCAAATTTTGGTCACTCTAGGTGAAACGTACAGCCGGAAATGCTTCATTAAGTAAAAATTTTGAAATGCAAAATTTGATGCCCTGCCTCTGGCGGACTTCCTGTTAGGTTTAGCATATGGCACCAACAGGCTTTTTTGTAGATCATAGTCTGTTACATATGTGTACCAATTTTCGTAGCTCTAGATTAAACGTATAACCGGCAATACTTCAGATGAAACATGCCAAAGAATGAAGACAATCTGATAAGTTTTGTAGAAAATATGAGGCCTATAAAAGGCCCCCAAAAAATGGCTACAAATAGCAAAGTAAATCAAAATGCCGGACTTCCTGTTTGGCTTAGCATATGGTTCTAAAAGACTTTTTTGTACATCGTGGGCTCTTATGTATGCCTCCAAATTATCATAGCGCTAGGTGAAAGGTACAACCGGGAATGCTTCGTTAAAGAGGAGTTTTTTAGCTCAAAAAGTGATGCCCGGCCCTTGCGGGACTTCCTGTTGGGTTTAGCACAAAGCAGCAAGAGACTTTTTTGTACATCGTGGGCTGTTACATATGTCTACAAATTTTCGTAGCTCTAGCTGCTTCGTACAACTGAGAATTCTTCATTAAGAAGAATTTTTTTCCTTTGCAAACAAGTGCATGCCACGACAACAGCGTGCAGCGAAATAAAAAGCTTTCAATAACTTTTCATCTTCAACATCTTAAGATGAATCACACCAAGTTTGAAGATGATCGGATAAACTCTGTAAGAGGAGTTCGTTAAAATAGGACCCCTATGAAATGGCCAAAAAAATGGGAACACGTTCCAAAGTCAATCAAAATGGTGGACTTTCTGTTAGGTTTAGCATATGGTTCAAAAAGAGTTTTTTGTACCTTGAGGGCTGTTACATATGTCTTTAAATTTTGGTAACTCTAGGTGAAACGTACAGCCGGGAATGCTTCATTAAGTAAGAATTTTGAAACTCAAAATTTGATGCCCCGCCTCTGGCGGACTTCCTGTTGGGTTTAGCATATGGCACCAACAGACTTTTGTGTAGGTCATAGTCTGTTACATATGTGTACCAATTTTCATAGCTCTAGGTTAAACATACAACCGGCAATACTACGTTTAGTAAGAGTTTTGAAACTCTAAATTTGATGCCCCACCGCCGTCATATAGTATGTCGAAAACTTTAGATTTTTTACCATGGTGTTGTCCCTGGTCTTGAGATGGTACCTCCCAAGTTTGAAGTCAATTGGATTAACCGTGTAGGAGAAGCAGGCAAAAGTATGACCCCTGTAAATGTGCAAAAATTGGCCAAAATTGGACATTTAAATACTCATATCTCACTTCCTGTCTATTTTAGGGTACACACATCAAAGAGGTTTTTGTTCATCTGGATGTGCTACAGGTGCCACACAATTTTCATAGCCGTCGGACAATCGTAGCGGGCCAGGGATCTGTTTAACCTATGTAGGTGGCGCTATGGAGCCATTTTTCTGTTATCACCTATGGCGACTTTAAAATATCAAATTTTTCGCCAGGCCTGACGTGTGTGTAAAGTTTGGTGAGTTTTCGTTCACGTTTAGTGTCTCAAAAATGTGATTGTTTGCGGAAAAGAATAATAACAAAAAATAACTAGAGCTGCGAGCAGCTATAAAGGGCCCTCGCAACCCGGACCACGTTGGGGTACTTGCACGTCGGGGTACTGGCACGTTGGGGTACTGTCAAATAGGACAAGGACCATCTAAAATGTTTTTGACAAGCCTTGTATGTGCAAAGTTTAATCAAAACGCAAAATATGGTGTGCAATTCCCAAAATAAATTCAAAATGGCGGACTTCCTTTTAGGTTTAGCATACGGCTACAGAATACTTTTTGTAGGTCTTAAGCTAATAGGTATGCCTCCCAGTTTTCACAAATCTAGGTCAAGTCATCTTTAGTTGTGTATCGCTTGAATCATACAATTGGAAATGCTCCATAAAAATGCATAGAGGGCGCTATTGAGCACAACGTTGGGTTACTTGCACGTCAGGGTACTGGCACATTGGGGTACTGTTACATGGAACAAGGACCATTTAAAATGTTAGTTTTTTCCATGCCTTGTCTGTGCAAAGTTTAATGAAAGAGGCCAAAAATGATGTATAATTCCCAAAATAAAATCAAAATAGCGGACTTCCTCTTTGGTTTGGCAAATGGCTACATAATACTTTTTTGTAGGTATTAGGCTGATAGGGGTCTGTCCTAATTTTCACAAATCTAGCAGAATCATACAATCGGAAATACTTCATAAAAATGTCTAGAGGGCGCTATTTATTGCAAATTGCACAATAAATCTGTAAAAATTCTTGTTCATGACAAGTCTGATGTGTTTGCAAAGTTTCATAAGTTTTCACACATGTATAGATAAAAAAACAAAGCAGCACTTCACTTGGCAAACTGCATCGCTATAGCAGCAGCGTGCGACAAAATAAAAAACTTTTGATAACTTTGCATCTTAAACATCTTAAGATGAAACACACCAAGTTTGAAGACGGTCGGATGAACTTTGTACGAGGAGTTCGTTAAAATATGACAACTGAAAAAGGCCACAAAAAATGGCAACAAATCCCATCGTAAATCAAAATGGCAGACTTCCTGTTTGGTTTATCACATGGTTCCAAGAGACTTTTTTGTACATCGTGGGCTCTTATGTATGCCTGCAAATTATCATCGCGCTAGGTGAAACGTACAACCGGGAATGCTTCGTTAAAGAGGAGTTTTCTAGCTCAAAATGTGATGCCCGGCCCCTGGGGGACTTCCTGTTGGGTTTAGCACATGGCACCAAGAGACTTTTTTGTACACTGTGGGCTGTTACATATGTCTACAATTTTTTGTAGCTCTAGCTACTTCGTACAACTGGGAATGCTTCATTAAGAGGGATTTTTTTCCTTTGCAAAAAGTGCATGCCACGACAACAGCGTGCGACGAAATAAAGAGCTTTCAATAACTTTTCATCCTCAACATCTTAAGATGAGTCACACCAAGTTTGAAGATGATCGGATAAACTCTGTAGGAGGAGTTCGTTAAAATATGACCCCTATGAAATGGCCCAAAAAATGGCAACACAGTCCAAAGTAAATAAAAATGGCGGACATCCTGTTAGGTTTAGCATATGGTTCAAAAAGAGTTTTTTGTACCTCGAGGGCTGTTATATACCTCTACAAATTTTGGTAACTCTAGGTGAAACGTACAGCCGGGTATGCTTTGTTAAAGAGGAGTTTTTTAGCTTAAAATGTGATGCCCGGCCCCTGGGGGACTTCCTGTTGGGTTTAGCACAGGGCACCAAGAGACTTTTTTGTACATCTTGGGCTGTTACATATGTCTACAAATTTTCGTAGCTCTAGCTGCTTCGTACAACTGGCAATGCTTCTTTAAGGATATTTTTTTTCCTTTGCAAACAGTGCATGCCATGACAACAGCGTGCGACGAAATACAAAGCTTTCAATAACTTTTCATCTTCAACATCTTAAGATGAATCACACCAAGTTTGAAGATGATCGGATAAACACTGTAGGAGGAGTTCGTTAAAATAAGACCCCAATGAAATGGCCAAAAAAAATGGCAACACGTTCCAAAATAAATCAAAATGGCGGACTTCCTGTGAGGTTTAGCATATGGTTCAAAAAGAGTTTTTTGTAGGTCATAGCCTGTTACATATGTGTACAAATTTTCGTAGCTCTAGATTAAACGTACAACCGGCAATGCTTCATGAAGTAAGAATTTTTAAACTCTAAATTTGATGCGTCGCCGACGTCATATAGTATATCAAAAACTTTAGATTTTTTACAATGATGTTGTCCCAGGTGTTGAGATGGTCCATCCCAAGTTTGAAGTTAATCGGGTTAACCGTGTAGGAGAAGCGGGCAAAAGTATGACCCCTGTAAATGTGCAAAACTGGGCCAAAATTGGACAGTCAGATGATCATACCTCACTTTCTGTCTATTTTAGGGTACACACATCAAAGAGGTTTTTGTTCATCTGGATGTGCTACGGTTGCCACACAATTTTCGTCGCCATAGGACAATCGTAGCGGGACAGGGATCCGTTTAACCTATGTAGGTGGCGCTATGGAGCCATTTTTCTGTTATCATGTATGGCGACTTTAAAATATCAAATTTTTCGCCAGGCCTGATGTGCGTGTAAAGTTTGGTGAGTTTTCGTTCACGTTTAGCGTCTCAAAAATGCGATTGTTTGCGGAGAAGAATAATAATAAGAATAATAATAATAAGAAGAATTCCTACAAAAACAATAGGGCCTCGCAGCGGCACCGCCGCCGCCGCTGCTCGGGCCCTAACTAGAGCTGCGAGCAGCTATAAAGGGCCCTCGCAACCCGGGCCACGTTGGGGTATTTGCACGTCGGGGTACTGGCATGTTGGGGTACTGTCAAATAGGAAACCATCTAAATTTTAAACGTTTTTGCCATGCTTTGTGTTTGTAAAGTTTCATGGAAAGGCCAAAAATGATGCACAATTAACAAAATAAAATCAAAATGGATTGGCACATGGCTATATAGAATACTTTTTGAATATATTAGGCATGCCTGCCAATATTCACACATCTAGCTGAATCATATAATCGGAAAAGACTTCATAAAAATGTCTAGAGGGCGCTATTGACGCATTTATTGCAAATTTAATAAGAAATCTCTAAAATATTCATGCTTATGACAAGCCTGATGTGTGTGTAAAGTTTCATGAGTTTTTGCACATGTTTAGACCAAAAAAAAAAAAAGCAGCATTTTACTTGGCAAACAATGCATCGCCATGAAACGGCGTGGGACAAAATAAATAACTTTCGATAACTTTGTATCTTAAACATCTTAAGATGAAGCACACCAAGTTTGAAGACAGTCGGATAAATTTTGTAGGAGGAGTTCGTTAAAATATGACCCCTAAAAAAGGCCACAAAAAATGGCTACAAATCCCAACGTAAATCAAAATGGCGGACTTCCTGTTTGTTTTGGAAGATGGTTCCAAGAGACTATTTTGTACATCGTGGGCTCTTATGTATGCCTCTAAATTATCATAGCGCTAGGTGAAACGTACAACCGGGAATGCTTCGTTAAAGAGGAGTTTTTTACCTCAAAATGTGATGACCGGCCCTTACGGGACTTCCTGTTGGGTTTAGCACATGGCACCAAGAGACTTTTTTGTACATTGTGGGCTGTTAAATTTGTCTCCAAATTTTCGTAGCTCTCGCTGCTTCGTACAACTGTGAATGCTTCATTAAGAGGGAATTTTTTCCTTTGCAAACTGTGCATGCCACGGCAACAGCGTGCGACGAAATAAAAAGCTTTCAATAACTTTTCATCTTCAACATTTTAAGATGAATCACACCAAGTTTGGAGATGATCGGATAAACTCTGTAGGAGGAGTTCGTTAAAATAAGACCCCTATGAAATGGCCCAAAAAATGGCAACACGTTCCAAAGTAAATCAAAATGGCGGACTTCCTGTTCAGTTTAGCATATGGTTCAAAAAGAGTTTTTTGTACCTTGAGGGCTGTTACATATGTCTTCAAATGTTGGTAACTCTAGGTGAAATGTACAGCCGGGAATGCTTCATTAAATAAGAATTTTGAAACACAAAATTTGATGCCTCGCCTCTGGCGGACTTCCTGTTAGGTTTAGCATATGGTTCAAAAAGAGTTTTTTGTAGATCATAGTCTGTTACATATGTGTACCAATTTTCGTGGCTCTCAATTAAACGTACCACGGCAATGCTTTGTTAAGTAAGAATTTTGAAACTGTAAATTTGATGCCCCGCCACCGTCATATAGTATGTCAAAAACTTTAGATTTTTTACCATGATGTTGTCCCAGGTCTTGAGATGGTACAGCCCAAGTTTGAAGTCAATCGGGTTAACCGTGTAGGAGAAGCGGGCAAAAGTATGACCCCTGTAAATGTGCAAAAATGGGCCAAAATTGGACATTCAAATACTCATACCTCACTTCCTGTCTATTTTAGGGTACACATATCAAAGAGGTTTTTGTTCATCTGGATGTGCTACAGGTGCCACACAATTTTCGTAGCCATAGGACAATCGTAGCGGGACAGGGATCCGTTAAACCTATGTAGGTGGCGCTACAGAGCCATTTTTCTGTTATCACGTATGGCGACTTTAAAATATCAAATTTTTCGCCAGGCCCGATCTCCGTGTAAAGTTTGGTGAGTTTTCGTTCATGTTTAGTGCCTCAAAAATGTGGTTGTTTGCGGAAAAGAATAATAACAAAGAAAAAGAAGAAGAAGAATAACTAGAGCTGCGAGCAGCTATAAAGGGCCCTCGCAACCTGGGCCACGTTGGGGTACTTGCACGTCGGGGTACTGGCACGTTGGGGTACTGTCAAATCGGACACGGACCATCTAAAATGTTTTTGACAAGCTTTGTGAGTGCAAAAGGCCAAAGATGGTGTGCAATTCCCAAAATAAATTCAAAATGGCGGACTTCCTTTTAGGTTTAGCATACGGCTACAGAAGACTTTTTGTAGGTCTTAAGCTAATAGGTATGCCTCCCAGTTTTCACAAATCTAGGTCAAGTCATCTTTAGTTGTGTATCGCTTGAATCATACAATTGGAAATGCTCCATAAAAATGCATAGAGGGCGCTATTGAGCACAACGTTGGGTTACTTGCACGTCAGGGTACTGGCACGTTGGGGTACTGTTACATGGAACAAGGACCATTTAAAATGTTAGTTTTTTCCATGCCTTGTCTGTGCAAAGTTTAATGAAAGAGGCCAAAAATGATGTATAATTCCCAAAATAAAATCAAAATAGCGGACTTCCTCTTTGGTTTGGCAAATGGCTACATAATACTTTTTTGTAGGTATTAGGCTGATAGGGGTCTGTCCTAATTTTCACAAATCTAGCAGAATCATACAATCGGAAATACTTCATAAAAATGTCTAGAGGGCGCTATTTATTGCAAATTGCACAATAAATCTCTAAAAATTCATGTTCATGACAAGTCTGATGTGTTTGCAAAGTTTCATAAGTTTTCACACATGTATAGATAAAAAAACAAAGCAGCACTTCACTTGGCAAACTGCATCGCTATAGCAGCAGCGTGCGACAAAATAAAAAACTTTTGATAACTTTGCATCTTAAACATCTTAAGATGAAACACACCAAGTTTGAAGACGGTCGGATGAACTTTGTACGAGGAGTTCGTTAAAATATGACAACTGAAAAAGGCCACAAAAAATGGCAACAAATCCCATCGTAAATCAAAATGGCAGACTTCCTGTTTGGTTTATCACATGGTTCCAAGAGACTTTTTTGTACATCGTGGGCTCTTATGTATGCCTGCAAATTATCATCGCGCTAGGTGAAACGTACAACCGGGAATGCTTCGTTAAAGAGGAGTTTTCTAGCTCAAAATGTGATGCCCGGCCCCTGGGGGACTTCCTGTTGGGTTTAGCACATGGCACCAAGAGACTTTTTTGTACACTGTGGGCTGTTACATATGTCTACAATTTTTTGTAGCTCTAGCTACTTCGTACAACTGGGAATGCTTCATTAAGAGGGATTTTTTTCCTTTGCAAAAAGTGCATGCCACGACAACAGCGTGCGACGAAATAAAGAGCTTTCAATAACTTTTCATCCTCAACATCTTAAGATGAGTCACACCAAGTTTGAAGATGATCGGATAAACTCTGTAGGAGGAGTTCGTTAAAATATGACCCCTATGAAATGGCCCAAAAAATGGCAACACATTCCAAAGTAAATAAAAATGGCGGACATCCTGTTAGGTTTAGCATATGGTTCAAAAAGAGTTTTTTGTACCTCGAGGGCTGTTATATACCTCTACAAATTTTGGTAACTCTAGGTGAAACGTACAGCCGGGTATGCTTTGTTAAAGAGGAGTTTTTTAGCTTAAAATGTGATGCCCGGCCCCTGGGGGACTTCCTGTTGTGTTTAGCACAGGGCACCAAGAGACTTTTTTGTACATCTTGGGCTGTTACATATGTCTACAAATTTTCGTAGCTCTAGCTGCTTCGTACAACTGGCAATGCTTCTTTAAGGATATTTTTTTTCCTTTGCAAACAGTGCATGCCATGACAACAGCGTGCGACGAAATACAAAGCTTTCAATAACTTTTCATCTTCAACATCTTAAGATGAATCACACCAAGTTTGAAGATGATCGGATAAACACTGTAGGAGGAGTTCGTTAAAATAAGACCCCAATGAAATGGCCAAAAAAATGGCAACACGTTCCAAAATAAATCAAAATGGCGGACTTCCTGTGAGGTTTAGCATATGGTTCAAAAAGAGTTTTTTGTAGGTCATAGCCTGTTACATATGTGTACAAATTTTCGTAGCTCTAGATTAAACGTACAACCGGCAATGCTTCATGAAGTAAGAATTTTTAAACTCTAAATTTGATGCGTCGCCGACGTCATATAGTATATCAAAAACTTTAGATTTTTTACAATGATGTTGTCCCAGGTGTTGAGATGGTCCATCCCAAGTTTGAAGTTAATCGGGTTAACCGTGTAGGAGAAGCGGGCAAAAGTATGACCCCTGTAAATGTGCAAAACTGGGCCAAAATTGGACAGTCAGATGATCATACCTCACTTTCTGTCTATTTTAGGGTACACACATCAAAGAGGTTTTTGTTCATCTGGATGTGCTACGGGTGCCACACAATTTTCGTCGCCATAGGACAATCGTAGCGGGACAGGGATCCGTTTAACCTATGTAGGTGGCGCTATGGAGCCATTTTTCTGTTATCATGTATGGCGACTTTAAAATATCAAATTTTTCGCCAGGCCTGATGTGCGTGTAAAGTTTGGTGAGTTTTCGTTCACGTTTAGCGTCTCAAAAATGCGATTGTTTGCGGAGAAGAATAATAATAAGAATAATAATAATAAGAACTAGAGCTGCGAGCAGCTATAAAGGGCCCTCGCAACCCGGGCCACGTTGGGGTATATGCAAGTCGGGGGACTTGCACGTTGGGGTACTGTTAAATAGACAAGGACCATGGAAAATAGAAATGCATTTGCCGTGCCTTGTGTGTAAAAAGGTGCAGTAAAAGGCCAAAAATGATGCACAATTCCCAAAATAAATTCAAAAGTGTGGACTTTCTGATGTGTGTGCAAAGTTTCATGAAAAGTCGCTCGTTTGATATTCAAAACCAGCATCTGTTTATTTGAAAACATTGCATGGCACAGAGATGGTGTGTGATCAAATAAAAAGCTTTTTGATGACTCTTAATGTGGTGTCGCTGTGCAACACATATGTATTCATGACATAGTGAAGTATTGTGACAGTTTTGTAGGGTCCAGCAAACAGTAAATGTGTGACAGTTATTCAAGAAAAAATGTAGCTTTGAAGCAGGCTAACCAATGACATCATCTAAAGGGGAAAAAAGCACATGAGCAAGCATAGGTATAAGTAGAGGAGAAAAAGAGATGAAAGAAGTGCGAGAGATGGAACAGGAGAGGAATGCAGCTGTTTATGTATAGCTGTTGTAACAGGACAGATTAAATAACACTTTAACCTGGGGTTAACAGCGCCCTAGGACAGATAAACTCTTTAGTGTAAAAGTTTTCTGGGACAGATGAATCCCTTGGGGTCAAAGAGTTTGGGTTAGCACATAGTCTGTCTTAGGACAATGTAACCTCCATGGATGAATTAGTCCTAGGACGCTTTGACCTGCGGGCTAAAACTTCAGGGGGGTTAACCTGTCCTGTTATATTGTGATCATCGTCTTCGTGCATGTCCTCAGTGGCTTCTTCTGTCTGTGTGGCAGCATTTGATACATCTGTAGAACAAAAAAGAATGAAGAATCATGTTAGATCTGTGAAGTTTGGTTGTCTTAGGTGTAGTTTACAGAACAGTCGTGTGCATATTTTTAGCATGGTAGTGTCTTAATACAAATGCATATTATGTAATGCACTGTATATGGATATTACAGACGTAATATTTGACGGTGATCTTATATTCATAGTTTTTGCCCGTTAATAAATAATATAGCTAGTAAGTAATAAGACACGCAAAAATGGTATAGTTGAATCCTCTGGGTCAAAAAGCAATGTTTTAGGATTGTGTGATGAAATGATGAATAAAAGTAAGGATACGACAGGTACATAAATGGTTATATATACACACGGACATATATATTTATACAGTATAACAGTGCCGCATGTATTGGTTTTAAGGAAAGAGTTGAAAAGCAGTGTTCAGAAAAAAGCATAAGACGCACAAAGTACCATTTCACTACATGTAATAAGTTGTCAAGTAGACATGTGAATTAAGTGGTTAAGATAGTGGCTACTGTGCAAGTAAGCTTCAATTGTCTCTAAAAGGTTAGCATATGTGTTCTACATGATATCAATGGCTAGACGTGCTCGTGGAGAAACATTACAAACAGAAAAACACACTAAAGGTGCCTTTAACAAACCTGTTAATAAATGAGAACTTAATACATATATGTATGGCATACTGTATATGATTGAGAAAGTTGTCCTGTTTAGTTTATGTATTGTATACTTACGGAAAAAAGTTGGCAATCTTTGCGTATGGAGATGATTAGAGGGTCTTTATCAAAAGAGAATTTGCTTGTTGATTTGTTCATGTTCTGTAGAAAAGCAAAGGAGTAGAAATAAATACAGTATCATACTTCATAAACATACAAGAAATTTGTAGCTGTATTAACCATTGTTGGTATTTGAAGTGATAATTTAGGAATAGAAGTGTAGTGATTGCAGAATTTATAGAGTGCTTACCTTGTATGACTTTGTAGATGGAAATGTCTTTTGTTGAAAGAGCTCTTTGTTGTCTACTATATATGCAAGGACAAGCATAAGTAGGTGTGGTTATGAAGTACTTGACCATTGAAATAAAGCAGTGGTATCAAATGTATGGACCGTGGTTTGGCTCAGGCCTGCAAAGGGGTTTAATGTGGCACAAGAGATAATCTTGTAAGGTACAAAAAATAATAATAATATAATAGGTATGCCTCTGAGTTTTCACAAATCTAGGTCAAGTCAAGTCATCTTTAGTTATTTTGCGCTTGAATCATCCAATCGGAAATGTTCCATAAAAAATGTATAGAGGGTGCGATTTATTGCAAATTGCACAAGAAATCTCTAAAAATTCATGTTAATGACAAGTCTGATGTGTGTGCAAAGTTTCACGAGTTTTCACACATGTAGAGATAAAAAAAAACAAAGCAGCACTTTACTTGGCAACCAATGCATCGCTATAGCAGCAGCGTGCGACAAAATAAAAAACTTTCGATAAATTTGCATCTTAAACATCTTAAGATGAAACACACCAAGTTTGAACACGGTCGGATGAATTTTGTAGGAGGAGTTAAAATATGACCCCTAAAAAAGGCCACAAAAAAAGTCTACAAATCCCATCATAAATCAAAATGGCGGACTTCCTGTTTGGTTTAGCACATGGTTCCAAGAGACTTTTTTGTACATCGTGGGCTCTTATGTATGCCTCTAAATTATCATAGCGCTAGGTGAAACGTACAACCGGGAATGCTTCGTTAAAGAGGAGTTTTTTAGCTCAAAATGTGATGCCCGGCCCCTACGGGACTTCCTGTTGGGTTTAGCACATGGCACCAAGAGACTTTTTTGTACATCGTGGGCTGTTACATTTGTCTCCAAATTTTCGTAGCTCTAGCTGCTTCGTACAACTGGGAATGCTTCATTAAGAAGTAATTTTTTCCTTTGCAAACTGTGCATGCCACGGCAACAGCGTGCGACAAAATAAAAAGCTTTCAATAACTTTTCATCTTCAACATCTTAAGATGAATCACACCAAGTTTGGAGATGATCGGATAAACTCTGTAGGAGGAGTTCGTTAAAATAAGACCCCTATGAAATGGCCCAAAAAATGGCAACACGTTCCAAAGTAAATCAAAATGGCGGACTTCCTGTTCGGTTTAGCATATGGTTCAAAAAGAGTTTTTTGTACCTTGAGGGCTGTTACATATGTCTTCAAATATTGGTAACTCTAGGTGAAATGTACAGCCGGGAATGCTTCATTAAGTTAGAATTTTGAAACACAAAATTTGATGCCTCGCCTCTGGCGGACTTCCTGTTAGGTTTAGCATATGGCACCAACAGGCTTTTTTGTAGATCATAGTCTGTTACATATGTGTACCAATTTTCGTAGCTCTAGATTAAACGTACCACCGGCAATGCTTCGTTAAGTAAGAATTTTGAAACTGTAAATTTGATGCCCCGCCACCGTCATATAGTATGTCAAAAACTTTAGATTTTTTACCATGATGTTGTCCCAGGTGTTGAGATGGTACAGCCCAAGTTTGAAGTCAATCGGGTTAACCGTGTAGGAGAAGCGGGCAAAAGTATGACCCCTGTAAATGTGCAAAAATGGGCCAAAATTGGACATTCAAATACTCATACCTCACTTCCTGTCTATTTTAGGGTACACATATCAAAGAGGTTTTTGTTCATCTGGATGTGCTACAGGTGCCACACAATTTTCGTAGCCATAGGACAATCGTAGCGGGACTGGGATCCGTTAAACCTATGTAGGTGGCGCTACAGAGCCATTTTTCTGTTATCATGTATGGCGACTTGAAAATATCAAATTTTTCGCCAGACCCGATCTGCGTGTAAAGTTTGGTGAGTTTTCGTTCATGTTTAGTGCCTCAAAAATGTGGTTGTTTGCGGAAAAGAATAATAACAAAGAAGAAGAAGAAGAATAATAATAAGAATTCCTTCAGGAACAATAGGGACCTCGCAGCGGTCGCTGCTCGGGCCCTAATAATAATAAGAAGAATTCCTACAAAAACAATAGGGCCTCGCAGCGGCACCGCCGCCGCCGCTGCTCGGGCCCTAATAACTAGAGCTGCGAGCAGCTATAAAGGGCCCTCGCAACCCGGGCCACGTTGGGGTACTTGCACGTCGGGGTACTGGCACGTTGGGGTACTGTCAAATAGGACAAGGACCATCTAAAATGTTTTTGACAAGCCTTGTGTGTGCAAAGTTTAATCAAAACGCAAAATATGGTGCGCAATTCCCAAAATAAATTCAAAATGGCGGACTTCCTTTTAGGTTTAGCATACGGCTACAGAATACTTTTTGTAGGTCTTAAGCTAATAGGTATGCCTCCCAGTTTTCACAAATCTAGGTCAAGTCATCTTTAGTTGTGTATCGCTTGAATCATACAATTGGAAATGCTCCATAAAAATGCATAGAGGGCGCTATTGAGCACAACGTTGGGTTACTTGCACGTCGGGGTACTGGCACGTTGGGGTACTGTTACATGGAACAAGGACCATTTAAAATGTTAGTTTTTTCCATGCCTTGTCTGTGCAAAGTTTCATGAAAAAGGCCAAAAATGATGTATAATTCCCAAAATAAAATCAAAATAGCGGTCTTCCTCTTTGGTTTGGCAAATGGCTACATAATACTTTTTTGTAGGTCTAGCATAATCATACAATCGGAAACGCTTCGTAAAAATGTCTAGAGGGCGCTATTTATTGCAAATTGCACAATAAATCTCTGAAAATTCATGTTCATGACAAGTCTGATGTGTTTGCAAAGTTTCATGAGTTTTCATGTGTATAAAAAAAAAAAAGCAGCACTTGACAAACAATGCATTGCTATGGCAACAGCGTGTTACAAAATAAAAAACTTTCGATTACTTTGCATCTTAAACATCTTAAGATGAAACACACCAAGTTTGAAGACAGTCGGATAAATTTTGTAGGAGGGGTTCGTTAAAATATGACCCCTGAAAAAGGCCACAAAAAATGGCAACAAATCCCATCATAAATCAAAATGGCAGACTTCCTGTTTGGTTTAGCACATGGTTCCAAGAGACTTTTTTTTGTACATCATGGGCTCTTATGTATGCCTGCAAATTATCATAGCGCTAGGTGAAACGTACAACCGGGAATGCTTCGTTAAAGAGGAGTTTTTTAGCTCAAAATGTGATGCCCGGCCCCTGGGGGACTTCCTGTTGGGTTTAGCACATGGCACCAAGAGACTTTTTTGTACATCCTGGGCTGTTACATATGTCTACAATTTTTCGTCGCTCTAGCTGCTTCGTACAACTGGGAATGCTTCATTAAGAAGGATTTTTTTCCTTTGCAAAAAGTGCATGCCACGACAACAGCGTGTGATGAAATAAAAAACTTTCAATAACTTTTCATTTTCAACATCTTAAGATGAATCACACCAAGTTTGAAGATGATCGGATAAACTCTGTAGGAGGAGTTTGTTAAAATATGACCCCTATGAAATGGCCAAAAAAAATGGCAACACATTCCAAAGTAAATCAAAATGGCGGACGCCCTGTTAGGTTTAGCATATGGTTCAAAAAGAGTTTTTTGTACCTCGAGGGCCGTTATTACCTCTACAAATGTTGGTAACTCTAGGTGAAACGTACAGCCGGGTATGCTTTGATAAAGAGGAGTTTTTTAGCTCAAAATGTGATGCCCGGCCCCTGGGGGACTTCCTGTTGGGTTTAGCACAGGGCACCAAGAGACTTTTTTGTACATCTTGGGCTGTTACATATGTCTACAAATTTTCGTAGCTCTAGCTGCTTCGTACAAATGGGAATGCTTCTTTAAGGATATTTTTTTTTCCTTTAAAAACAGTGCATGCCATGACAACAGCGTGCGACGAAATACAAAGCTTTCAATAACTTTTCATCTTCAACATCTTAAGATGAATCACACCAACTTTGAAGATGATCGGATAAACACTGTAGGAGGAGTTCGTTAAAATAAGACCCCAATGAAATGGCCAAAAAAATGGCAACACGTTCCAAAATAAATCAAAATGGTGGACTTCCTGTTAGGTTTAGCATATGGTTCAAAAAGAGTTTTTTGTAGGTCATAGCCTGTTACATATGTGTACCAATTTTCGTAGCTCTAGATTAAACGTACAACCGGCAATGCTTCGTGAAGTAAGAATTTTTAAACTCTAAATTTGATGCGCCGCCGCCGTCATATAGTATATCAAAAACTTTTCATTTTTCACAATGATGTTGTCCCAGGTGTTGAGATGGTACATCCCAAGTTTGAAGTCAATTGGGTTAACCGTGTAGGAGAAGCGGGCAAAAGTATGACCCCTGTAAATGTGCAAAAATTGGCAAAAATTGGACATTTAAATACTCATACCTCACATTCTGTCTATTTTAGGGTACACACTTCAAAGAGGTCTTTGTTCATTGGGATGTGCTACAGGTGCCACACAATTTTCATAGCCGTCGGACAATCGTAGCGGGACAGGGATCCGTTTAACCTATGTAGGGGGCGCTAAGGAGCCATTTTTCTGTTATCATGTATGACGACTTTAAAATATCAAATTTTTCGCCAGGCCTGATGTGCGTGTAAAGTTTGGTGAGTTTTCGGTCACGTTTAGTGTCTCAAAAATGCGATTGTTTGCGGAGAAGAATAATAAGAATAAGAATAATAACTAGAGCTGCGAGCAGCTATAAAGGGCCCTCGCAACCCGGGCCACGTTGGGGTACTTGCACGTCGGGGTACTGGCACGTTGGGGTACTGTCAAATAGGACAAGGACCATCTAAAATGTTTTTGACAAGCCTTGTATGTGCAAAGTTTAATCAAAACGCAAAATATGGTGTGCAATTCCCAAAATAAATTCAAAATGGCGGACTTCCTTTTAGGTTTAGCATACGGCTACAGAATACTTTTTGTAGGTCTTAAGCTAATAGGTATGCCTCCCAGTTTTCACAAATCTAGGTCAAGTCATCTTTAGTTGTGTATCGCTTGAATCATACAATTGGAAATGCTCCATAAAAATGCATAGAGGGCGCTATTGAGCACAACGTTGGGTTACTTGCACGTCAGGGTACTGGCACGTTGGGGTACTGTTACATGGAACAAGGACCATTTAAAATGTTAGTTTTTTCCATGCCTTGTCTGTGCAAAGTTTAATGAAAGAGGCCAAAAATGATGTATAATTCCCAAAATAAAATCAAAATAGCGGACTTCCTCTTTGGTTTGGCAAATGGCTACATAATACTTTTTTGTAGGTATTAGGCTGATAGGGGTCTGTCCTAATTTTCACAAATCTAGCAGAATCATACAATCGGAAATACTTCATAAAAATGTCTAGAGGGCGCTATTTATTGCAAATTGCACAATAAATCTCTAAAAATTCATGTTCATGACAAGTCTGATGTGTTTGCAAAGTTTCATAAGTTTTCACACATGTATAGATAAAAAAACAAAGCAGCACTTCACTTGGCAAACTGCATCGCTATAGCAGCAGCGTGCGACAAAATAAAAAACTTTTGATAACTTTGCATCTTAAACATCTTAAGATGAAACACACCAAGTTTGAAGACGGTCGGATGAACTTTGTACGAGGAGTTCGTTAAAATATGACAACTGAAAAAGGCCACAAAAAATGGCAACAAATCCCATCGTAAATCAAAATGGCAGACTTCCTGTTTGGTTTATCACATGGTTCCAAGAGACTTTTTTGTACATCGTGGGCTCTTATGTATGCCTGCAAATTATCATCGCGCTAGGTGAAACGTACAACCGGGAATGCTTCGTTAAAGAGGAGTTTTCTAGCTCAAAATGTGATGCCCGGCCCCTGGGGGACTTCCTGTTGGGTTTAGCACATGGCACCAAGAGACTTTTTTGTACACTGTGGGCTGTTACATATGTCTACAATTTTTTGTAGCTCTAGCTACTTCGTACAACTGGGAATGCTTCATTAAGAGGGATTTTTTTCCTTTGCAAAAAGTGCATGCCACGACAACAGCGTGCGACGAAATAAAGAGCTTTCAATAACTTTTCATCCTCAACATCTTAAGATGAGTCACACCAAGTTTGAAGATGATCGGATAAACTCTGTAGGAGGAGTTCGTTAAAATATGACCCCTATGAAATGGCCCAAAAAATGGCAACACATTCCAAAGTAAATAAAAATGGCGGACATCCTGTTAGGTTTAGCATATGGTTCAAAAAGAGTTTTTTGTACCTCGAGGGCTGTTATATACCTCTACAAATTTTGGTAACTCTAGGTGAAACGTACAGCCGGGTATGCTTTGTTAAAGAGGAGTTTTTTTATCTTAAAATGTGATGCCCGGCCCCTGGGGGACTTCCTGTTGGGTTTAGCACAGGGCACCAAGAGACTTTTTTGTACATCTTGGGCTGTTACATATGTCTACAAATTTTCGTAGCTCTAGCTGCTTCGTACAACTGGCAATGCTTCTTTAAGGATATTTTTTTTCCTTTGCAAACAGTGCATGCCATGACAACAGCGTGCGACGAAATACAAAGCTTTCAATAACTTTTCATCTTCAACATCTTAAGATGAATCACACCAAGTTTGAAGATGATCGGATAAACACTGTAGGAGGAGTTCGTTAAAATAAGACCCCAATGAAATGGCCAAAAAAATGGCAACACGTTCCAAAATAAATCAAAATGGCGGACTTCCTGTGAGGTTTAGCATATGGTTCAAAAAGAGTTTTTTGTAGGTCATAGCCTGTTACATATGTGTACAAATTTTCGTAGCTCTAGATTAAACGTACAACCGGCAATGCTTCATGAAGTAAGAATTTTTAAACTCTAAATTTGATGCGTCGCCGACGTCATATAGTATATCAAAAACTTTAGATTTTTTACAATGATGTTGTCCCAGGTGTTGAGATGGTCCATCCCAAGTTTGAAGTTAATCGGGTTAACCGTGTAGGAGAAGCGGGCAAAAGTATGACCCCTGTAAATGTGCAAAACTGGGCCAAAATTGGACAGTCAGATGATCATACCTCACTTTCTGTCTATTTTAGGGTACACACATCAAAGAGGTTTTTGTTCATCTGGATGTGCTACGGGTGCCACACAATTTTCGTCGCCATAGGACAATCGTAGCGGGACAGGGATCCGTTTAACCTATGTAGGTGGCGCTATGGAGCCATTTTTCTGTTATCATGTATGGCGACTTTAAAATATCAAATTTTTCGCCAGGCCTGATGTGCGTGTAAAGTTTGGTGAGTTTTCGTTCACGTTTAGCGTCTCAAAAATGCGATTGTTTGCGGAGAAGAATAATAATAAGAATAATAATAATAAGAATAATAATAAGAAGAATTCCTACAAAAACAATAGGGCCTCGCAGCGGCACCGCCGCCGCCGCTGCTCGGGCCCTAACTAGAGCTGCGAGCAGCTATAAAGGGCCCTCGCAACCCGGGCCACGTTGGGGTACTTGCACGTCGGGGTACTGGCACGTTGGGGTACTGTCAAATAGGACAAGGACCATCTAAAATGTTTTTGACAAGCCTTGTGTGTGCAAAGTTTAATCAAAACGCAAAATATGGTGCGCAATTCCCAAAATAAATTCAAAATGGCGGACTTCCTTTTAGGTTTAGCATACGGCTACAGAATACTTTTTGTAGGTCTTAAGCTAATAGGTATGCCTCCCAGTTTTCACAAATCTAGGTCAAGTCATCTTTAGTTGTGTATCGCTTGAATCATACAATTGGAAATGCTCCATAAAAATGCATAGAGGGCGCTATTGAGCACAACGTTGGGTTACTTGCACGTCAGGGTACTGGCACGTTGGGGTACTGTTACATGGAACAAGGACCATTTAAAATGTTAGTTTTTTCCATGCCTTGTCTGTGCAAAGTTTAATGAAAAAGGCCAAAAATGATGTATAATTCCCAAAATAAAATCAAAATAGCGGACTTCCTCTTTGGTTTGGCAAATGGCTACATAATACTTTTTTGTAGGTCTAGCATAATCATACAATCGGAAATGCTTCATAAAAATGTCTAGAGGGCGCTATTTATTGCAAATTGCACAATAAATCTCTGAAAATTCATGTTCATGACAAGTCTGATGTGTTTGCAAAGTTTCATGAGTTTTCATGTGTATAAAAAAAAAAAAAAGCAGCACTTGACAAACAATGCATTGCTATGGCAACAGCATGTTACAAAATAAAAAACTTTCAATTACTTTGCATCTTAAACATTTTAAGATGAAACACACCAAGTTTGAAGACAGTCGGATAAATATTGTAGGAGGGGTTCGTTAAAATATGACCCCTGAAAAAGGCCACAAAAAATGGCAACAAATCCCATCATAAATCAAAATGGCAGACTTCCTGTTTGGTTTAGCACATGGTTCCAAGAGACTTTTTTGTACATCATGGGCTCTTATGTATGCTTGCAAATTATCATAGCGCTAGGTGAAACATACAACCGGGAATGCTTCGTTAAAGAGGAGTTTTTTAGCTCAAAATGTGATGCCCGGCCCCTGGGGGACTTCCTGTTGGGTTTAGCACATGGCACCAAGAGACTTTTTTGTACATCCTGGGCTGTTACATATGTCTACAATTTTTCGTCGCTCTAGCTGCTTCGTACAACTGGGAATGCTTCATTAAGAAGGATTTTTTTCCTTTGCAAAAAGTGCATGCCACGACAACAGCGTGTGACGAAATAAAAAACTTTCAATAACTTTTCATTTTCAACATCTTAAGATGAATCACACCAAGTTTGAAGATGATCGGATAAACTCTGTAGGAGGAGTTTGTTAAAATATGACCCCTATGAAATGGCCAAAAAAAATGGCAACACATTCCAAAGTAAATCAAAATGGCGGACGTCCTGTTAGGTTTAGCATATGGTTCAAAAAGAGTTTTTTGTACATCGAGGGCTGTTATATACCTCTACAAATGTTGGTAACTCTATGTGAAACGTACAGCCGGGTATGCTTTGTAAAAGAGGAGTTTTTTAGCTCAAAATGTGATGCCCGGCCCCTGGGGGACTTCCTGTTGGGTTTAGCACAGGGCACCAAGAGACTTTTTTGTACATCTTGGGCTGTTACATATGTCTACAAATTTTCATAGCTCTAGCTGCTTCGTACAAATGGGAATGCTTCTTTAAGGATATTTTTTTTCCTTTAAAAACAGTGCATTCCATGACAACAGCGTGCGACGAAATACAAAGCTTTCAATAACTTTTCATCTTCAACATCTTAAGATGAATCACACCAAGTTTGAAGATGATCGGATAAACACTGTAGGAGGAGTTCGTTAAAATAAGACCCCAATGAAATGGCCAAAAAAATTGCAACACGTTCCAAAATAAATCAAAATGGTGGACTTCCTGTTAGGTTTAGCATATGGTTCAAAAAGAGTTTTTTGTAGGTCATAGCCTGTTACATATGTGTACCAATTTTCGTAGCTCTAGATTAAACGTACAACCGGCAATGCTTCGTGAAGTAAGAATTTTTAAACTCTAAATTTGATGCGCCGCCGCCGTCATATAGTATATCAAAAACTTTAGATTTTTCACAATGATGTTGTCCCAGGTGTTGAGATGGTACATCCCAAGTTTGAAGTCAATCGGGTTAACCGTGTAGGAGAAGCGGGCAAAAGTATGACCCCTGTAAATGTGCAAAAATTGGCAAAAATTGGACATTTAAATACTCATACCTCACTTTCTGTCTATTTTAGGGTACACACTTCAAAGAGGTTTTTGTTCATTGGGATGTGCTACAGGTGCCACACAATTTTCATAGCCGTCGGACAATCGTAGCGGGACAGGGATCCGTTTAACCTATGTAGGGGGCGCTAAGGAGCCATTTTTCTGTTATCATGTATGGCGACTTTAAAATATCAAATTTTTCGCCAGGCCTGACGTGCGTGTAAAGTTTGGTGAGTTTTCGGTCACGTTTAGTGTCTCAAAAATGCGATTGTTTGCGGAGAAGAATAATAATAAGAATAATAATAATAAGAAGAATTCCTACAAAAACAATAGGGCCTCGCAGCGGCACCGCCGCCGCCGCTGCTCGGGCCCTAATAAGAAGAATTCCTACAAAAACAATAGGGCCTCGCAGCGGCACCGCCGCCGCCGCTGCTCGGGCCCTAATAAGAATTCCTTCAGGAACAATAGGGACCTCGCAGCGGTCGCTGCTCGGGCCCTAATAATAAGAATTCCTTGAAAAACAATAGGGACCTCGCAGCGGTCGCTGCTCGGGCCCTAATAATGATAATAATAACTAGAGCTGCGAGCAGCTATAAAGGGCCCTCGCAGCCCGGGCCACGTTGGGGTTCTTGCACGTTGGGGTACTTGCACGTTGGAGTACTCGCACATTGGGGTACTGGCACATTAGGTGCAACATTTCTTTGAACATGGCATGATAAACCTTTACATGTGGATTTTTTTTGCCAGGTGTGATGTGTGTGTCAAGCTCAATGGGTTTTGGTGATTGTTATGATCTGCAAAAATCAGCGTCCTTTTTTATTTTTAGGGAATGAGTTGACCTGATTGGTATTTTTTGCAAAAGTATATATACCCATCATCACTCATATTCATTGCACGATGTTGCTTTTATTGTCCATAGAGGCTATCATAAATAAATAAAACAAAATAAAAAAGTACATATGTTTGGATCGGTCTGATACGAGTGAACATCTTGAGTAGTGGAAAGTAAAAGAATATTCATAAATGACTTAGTTATAACACTTACAATGAGTTCACAAATTTTGTACAAAATACCTTAAGTGGGGTTGGGTTTTTTTACGCCTCAAGGACTAGGTGGCGCTGTATTTATAACTGAATTTTATCATAGAGATACCTTCAGGCCTTGACTATAAATATACAAGTTTGGGATTTTTTGAAGGATGTACCGGGGAGTTATAAAGCATATCCTTCATTCACGATACTGCTTTTAACTTCCATAGAGGCTATCAAAAATAAATAAAAATAAATAAAAAATACATATGTTTGGATAGGTCTGATGCCAGTGAACATTTTGCGTGGTGGAAAGTAAAAGAATATTCATAAATGACTTAGTTATCACACTGAGAATGAGTTTACAATTTTTGCAAAAATACCGTAAGTGGGGTATTTTTTTTTCTGCCTCAAGGGCTAGGTGGTGCTGCATATATAACTGAATGTTGTCATAGAGATACCTTCAGGCCTTGATGATAAACATACATGTCAAGTTTGGGATTTTTTGGAGCATGTGCAGGGGAGTTATCAAGCATATTCTTTTTCATTGCGAAACGTGTTTACAATTTTTGTAAAAATACCGGAAGTGGGGTATTTTTTTTCATGGCTCAAGGGCTAGGTGGCGCTGCATATATAACTGAATGTTGTCATAGAGATACCTTCAGGCCTTGACTATAAGCATACATGTCAAGTTTGGGATTTTTTGGAGCATGTACCGGGGAGTTATTAAGCATATCCTTTTTCATTGCGAAACACAAAATTTGATGCTCCGCCCTCATCATATAGTATTCCGAAAAGTCAAGATTTTTCACCCTGTCGTTGGCTCAGGTCTTGACATGGTCCAGGTCAAGTCTGAAGTCAGTCGGATGAAACATGTAGGAGAAGTGGGCAAAAGTATGCCCCCTGTAAATGTGCTAAAATCGTAAAAAATGGGACATTCAAAAATTCGTAGCTCGCTTCCTGTTCATTTTAGCACATGGGTCCAAGATACTTTTTTGTAGGTCTTGGGCTCCCTCATACACCTAAAAATTCCCAAAGATCTTGCTTAAACATACAAGCGGGGCTGCTTAGTTAAAAATTTCTAGGGGGCGCTATTGAGTTATTTTTGTAAAAATAGCACAATATATGATAAAATATTACTCATTTTGCCAGGCCAGATGTGTGTGCCAAGTTTCATGAGTTTCTGTGCATGTTTAGACCCTCAAAATCGGCGTTGTTTTCTTGGCGAACAGTGCTTAGCCACGGCCACAGCGTTTCGCGAAAACTCACAAACTTCGTGTTGTGACATCATGAAGGCCAAAACCCTCTTCTGAGAAAATATGAGGTAGGGCTAGTTAACGTGTTTGGAGAAGAACGTTGAAGAAAATTCGTAAGAAAAAAAATTGCCACTAGGTGGCGCTATAAGTAAGATGTAATCTAAGTTTGTAGATGTGTTAAGGGCTGGACTCTCATCAAATGTGTGAAATTTTGAGAAGATTGGACCATCTGGGTCAAGTTAAAGTAGCTTTTATTCTGACGAAAAATTATCAGACTTTGCGGCACCGTAACGGCCACGCCCTTTGGCGAAAAGTTACAATATTCGGTGTGGGGAATGATCAACATCTTAAGGCGTTTCTGACTAATTTTCAACTGGATCCCTTAAACGAGATCGGCACAGTAGCTAAAACTTAAAGTGTGACATTTATTATTACCACTAGGTGGCACTATATATATAACCGAATTTTATCGTATAGATGTTTTCAGGCCATGACTATTAAGTTGCATGAGAAGTTTGAGATTTTTTGAAGCTTGAACATGGGAGTTATTAAGCATTTTGTCTTTCTGGAAAAATTACATTTTAAAGGCAATATTTGATGCCCCGCCCCCGTCATATAGTATTCCGAAAAGTCAAGATTTTTGGCCCACTTGTTGTCTTAGGTCTTGAGATGATCCATGCCAAGTTTGAAGTCAATTGGATGAAAAATGTTTGCAAAGGGGTGAAAAGCATGACCACAGTGAATGTGCCAAAATGGGCCAAAATTGGACATTCAAAAATTCATAGCTCACTTCCTGTACATTTTAGCTACCTGGTCCCAATTGACTTTTTGTGCATCCCGGGGTGCTACACGTGCCAACAAATTTTCGTAGCTCTAGGTCAAACATGCCGGGATTGGTTTTTATTTTTCTATGCTAGGGGGCGCTATAGAGTCGCATTGTTATGACAACTTCATAATATCAAATTTTTCGCCGGGCCCAAGGAGTGTCCAAAGTTTGGTGAGTTTTCGGAAATGTTTAGGTCCTCAAAAATGCGATCGTTTACGGAGAATAATAATAACTACAGCTGCGAGCAGCTATATAGGGCCCTCGCAACCCGGGCCACGTTGGGGTATTTGCATGTCGGGGTACTGGCATGTGTTGGGGTACTGTTTCATAGGAAACCGTCTAAATTGTAAATGTTTTTGACATGCTTTGTGTTTGCAAAGTTTCATGGAAGGCCAAAAATGACGACCAATTAAAATAAAATCAAAATAGATTGGCACATGGCTATAGAATAATTTTTTGAAGTATTAGGCTGATAGGTATGCCTCCCAATATTCACACATCGAGCTGAACCATATAATCGGATATACTTCATAAAAATATCTAGACGGCGCTATTGAGCCATTTATTACAAATTGCACAACAAATTATAAAATATTCATGTTCGTGAGAGATCTGATCTGTGTGCAAAATTATGTGAGTTTTTGCCCATGTTTAGACTCTCAAAAAAAAATTTTCTTTGCAAACAATGTATCGCTACAGCAAAGGCGTGTGACAAAATAAAAAAATTCTATAACTTTTCATCTTAAATATCTTAAGATGAAACATGCCAAAGAATGAAGACGATGTGATAAGTTTTGCAGAAAATATGACCCCTATAAAAGGCCCCAAAAAGTGGCTACAAATACCAAAGTAAATCAAAATGTCAGACTTCCTGTTTGGTTTAGCATATGGTTTCAAGAGACTTTTTTGTACATCGTGGGCTCTTATGTATGCCTCCAAATTATCATAGCTCTAGGTGAAACGTACAGCCGTGAATGCTTCGTTAAAGAGGAGGGGGTTTTTTTTGCACAAAATGGGGGACTTCCTGTTGGGTTTAGTACATGGCACCAAGAGACTTTTTTTTGTACATCGTGGGCTGTTGCATATGTCTCCAAATTTTCGTAGCTCTAGCTGCTTCGTACAACTGGGAATGCTTCATTAAGAAGGATTTTTTTTCCTTTGCAAACAAGTGCATGCCACGACAACAGCGTGCGACGAAATAAAAAGCTTTCAATTAATTTTCATCGTCAACATCTTAAGATGAATCACACCAAGTTTGAAGATGATCAGATAAACTATAGGAGGAGTTCGTTAAAATAAGACCCCTATGAAATGGCCAAAAAAATGGCAACACGTTTCAAAGTAAATCAAAATGGCGGACTTCCTGTTTGGTTTAGCAGATGGTTCAAAAAGAGTTTTTTGTACCTTGAGGGCTGTTACATATGTCTTCAAATGTTGGTAACTCTAGGTGAAATGTACAGCCGGGAATGCTTCATTAAATAAGAATTTTGAAACACAAAATTTGATGCCTCGCCTCTGGCGGACTTCCTGTTAGGTTTAGCATATGGCACCAACAGGCTTTTTTGTAGATCATAGTCTGTTACATATGTGTACCAATTTTCGTGGCTCTCAATTAAACGTACCACCGGCAATGCTTTGTTAAGTAAGAATTTTGAAACTGTAAATTTGATGCCCCGCCACCGTCATATAGTATGTCAAAAACTTTAGATTTTTTACCATGATGTTGTCCCAGGTGTTGAGATGGTACAGCCCAAGTTTGAAGTCAATCGGGTTAACCGTGTAGGAGAAGCGGGCAAAAGTATGACCCCTGTAAATGTGCAAAAATTGGCAAAAATTGGACATTCAAATACTCATACCTCACTTCCTGTCTATTTTAGGGTACACATATCAAAGAGGTTTTTGTTCATCTGGATGTGCTACAGGTGCCACACAATTTTCGTAGCCATTGGACAATCGTAGCGGGATAGGGATCCGTTAAACCTATGTAGGTGGCGCTACAGAGCCATTTTTCTGTTATCATGTATGGCGACTTTAAAATATCAAATTTTTCGCCAGGCCCGATCTGCGTGTAAAGTTTGGTGAGTTTTCGTTCATGTTTAGTGCCTCAAAAATGTGGTTGTTTGCGTAAAAGAATAATAACAAAGAAAAAGAAGAAGAAGAAGAAGAAGAAGAAGAAGAAGAAGAATTCCTTCAGGAACAATAGGGACCTCGCAGCGGTCGCTGCTCGGGCCCTAATAATAACGAGAGCTGCGAGCAGCTATAAAGGGCCCTCGCAACCCGGGCCACGTTGGGGTATTTGCACGTCGGGGTACTGGCATGTTGGGGTACTGTCAAATAGGAAACCATCTAAATTTTAAACGTTTTTGCCATGCTTTGTGTTTGTAAAGTTTCATGGAAAGGCCAAAAATGATGCACAATTAACAAAATAAAATCAAAATGGATTGGCACATGGCTATATAGAATACTTTTTGAATATATTAGGCATGCCTGCCAATATTCACACATCTAGCTGAATCATATAATCGGAAAGACTTCATAAAAATGTCTAGAGGGCGCTATTGAAGCATTTATTGCAAATTTAATAAGAAATCTCTAAAATATTCATGCTTATGACAAGCCTGATGTGTGTGTAAAGTTTCATGAGTTTTTGCACATGTTTAGACCAAAAAAAAAAAAGCAGCATTTTACTTGGCAAACAATGCATCGCCATGAAACGGCGTGCGACAAAATAAATAACTTTCGATAACTTTGTATCTTAAACATCTTAAGATGAAGCACACCAAGTTTGAAGACAGTCGGATAAATTTTGTAGGAGGAGTTCGTTAAAATATGACCCCTAAAAAAGGCCACAAAAAATGGCTACAAATCCCAACGTAAATCAAAATGGCGGACTTCCTGTTTGGTTTAGCAGATGGTTCCAAGAGACTTTTTTGTACATCGTGGGCTCTTATGTATGCCTCTAAATTATCATAGCGCTAGGTGAAACGTACAACCGGGAATGCTTCGTTAAAGAGGAGTTTTTTTACCTCAAAATGTGATGACCGGCCCCTACGGGACTTCCTGTTGGGTTTAGCACATGGCACCAAGAGACTTTTTTGTACATCATGGGCTGTTAAATTTGTCTCCAAATTTTCGTAGCTCTAGCTGCTTCGTACAACTGGGAATGCTTCATTAATAAGAGGGAATTTTTTCCTTTGCAAACTGTGCATGCCACGGCAACAGCGTGCGACCAAATAAAAAGCTTTCAATAACTTTTCATCTTCAACATTTTAAGATGAATCACACCAAGTTTGGAGATGATCGGATAAACTCTGTAGGAGGAGTTCGTTAAAATAAGACCCCTATGAAATGGCCCAAAAAATGGCTACACGTTCCAAAGTAAATCAAAATGGCGGACTTCCTGTTCGGTTTAGCATATGGTTCAAAAAGAGTTTTTTGTACCTTGAGGGCTGTTACATATGTCTTCAAATGTTGGTAACTCTAGGTGAAATGTACAGCCGGGAATGCTTCATTAAATAAGAATTTTGAAACACAAAATTTGATGCCTCGCCTCTGGCGGACTTCCTGTTAGGTTTAGCATATGGCACCAACAGGCTTTTTTGTAGATCATAGTCTGTTACATATGTGTACTAATTTTCGTGGCTCTCAATTAAACGTACCACCGGCAATGCTTTGTTAAGTAAGAATTTTGAAACTGTAAATTTGATGCCCCGCCACCGTCATATAGTATGTCAAAAACTTTTGATTTTTTTACCATGATGTTGTCCCAGGTGTTGAGATGGTACAGCCCAAGTTTGAAGTCAATCGGGTTAACCGTGTAGGAGAAGCGGGCAAAAGTATGACCCCTGTAAATGTGCAAAAATGGGCCAAAATTGGACATTCAAATACTCATACCTCACTTCCTGTCTATTTTAGGGTACACATATCAAAGAGGTTTTTGTTCATCTGGATGTGCTACAGGTGCCACACAATTTTCGTAGCCATAGGACAATCGTAGCGGGACAGGGATCCGTTAAACCTATGTAGGTGGCGCTACAGAGCCATTTTTCTGTTATCATGTATGGCGACTTTAAAATATCAAATTTTTCGCCAGGCCTGATGTGCGTGTAAAGTTTGGTGAGTTTTCGTTCACGTTTAGTGTCTCAAAAATGCGATTGTTTGCGGAGAAGAAAAAGAAGAATAATAAGAAGAATTCCTACAAAAACAATAGGGCCTCGCAGCGGCACCGCCGCCGCCGCTGCTCGGGCCCTAATAAGAATTCCTTGAAAAACAATAGGGACCTCGCAGCGGTCGCTGCTCGGGCCCTAATAAGAAGAATTCCTACAAAAACAATAGGGCCTCGCAGCGGCACCGCCGCCGCCGCTGCTCGGGCCCTAATAATAAGAATTCCTTGAAAAACAATAGGGACCTCGCAGCGGTCGCTGCTCGGGCCCTAACTAGAGCTGCGAGCAGCTATAAAGGGCCCTCGCAACCCGTGCCACGTTGGGGTATTTGCACGTCGGGGTACTGGCACGTTAGGGTACTGTTTCATAAGAAACCGTCTAAATTGTAAATGTTTTGCCATGCTTTTTGTGTTTGTTCACATTGCTATGGAATGCTTTGTCGAGGTATTCGGCTGATAGGTATGCCTCCCAATATTCACACATCTAGCTGAATCATATAAAAAAAAAAATTCTTTGCAAACAATGCATCGCTACAGCAAAGGCGTGCCACGTTGGGGTACTTGCACGTCGGGGTACTGGCACGTTGGGGTACTGTCAAATAGGACAAGGACCATCTAAAATGTTTTTGACAAGCCTTGTGTGTGCAAAGTTTAATCAAAACGCAAAATATGGTGCGCAATTCCCAAAATAAATTCAAAATGGCGGACTTCCTTTTAGGTTTAGCATACGGCTACAGAATACTTTTTGTAGGTCTTAAGCTAATAGGTATGCCTCCCAGTTTTCACAAATCTAGGTCAAGTCATCTTTAGTTGTGTATCGCTTGAATCATACAATTGGAAATGCTCCATAAAAATGCATAGAGGGCGCTATTGAGCACAACGTTGGGTTACTTGCACGTCAGGGTACTGGCACGTTGGGGTACTGTTACATGGAACAAGGACCATTTAAAATGTTACTTTTTTCCATGCCTTGTCTGTGCAAAGTTTAATGAAAAAGGCCAAAAATGATGTATAATTCCCAAAATAAAATCAAAATAGCGGACTTCCTCTTTGGTTTGGCAAATGGCTACATAATACTTTTTTGTAGGTCTAGCATAATCATACAATCGGAAATGCTTCATAAAAATGTCTAGAGGGCGCTATTTATTGCAAATTGCACAATAAATCTCTGAAAAATTCATGTTCATGACAAGTCTGATGTGTTTGCAAAGTTTCATGAGTTTTCATGTGTATAAAAAAAAAAAAAGCAGCACTTGACAACTGTTACATGGAACAAGGACCATTTAAAATGTTAGTTTTTTCCATGCCTTGTCTGTGCAAAGTTGAATGAAAAAGGCCAAAAATGATGTATAATTCCCAAAATAAAATCAAAATAGCGGACTTCCTCTTTGGTTTGGCAAATGGCTACATAATACTTTTTTGTAGGTCTAGCATAATCATACAATCGGAAATGCTTCATAAAAATGTCTAGAGGGCGCTATTTATTGCAAATTGCACAATAAATCTCTGAAAATTCATGTTCATGACAAGTCTGATGTGTTTGCAAAGTTTCATGAGTTTTCATGTGTATAAAAAAAAAAAAAAACAGCACTTGACAAACAATGCATTGCTATGGCAACAGCGTGTTACAAAATAAAAAAATTTCGATTACTTTGCATCTTAAACATCTTAAGATGAAACACACCAAGTTTGAAGACAGTCGGATAAATTTTGTAGGAGGGGTTCGTTAAAATATGACCCCTGAAAAAGGCCACAAAAAATGGCAACAAATCCCATCATAAATCAAAATGGCAGACTTCCTGTTTGGTTTAGCACATAGTTCCAAGAGACTTTTTTGTACATCATGGGCTCTTATGTATGCCTGCAAATTATCATAGCGCTAGGTGAAACGTACAACCGGGAATGCTTCGTTAAAGAGGAGTTTTTTAGCTCAAAATGTGATGCCCGGCCCCTGGGGGACTTCCTGTTAGGTTAAGCACATGGCACCAAGAGACTTGTTACATATGTCTACAATTTTTCGTCGCTCTAGCTGCTTCGTACAACTGGGAATGCTTCATTAATAAGATTTTTTTTCCTTTGCAAAAAGTGCATGCCACGACAACAGCGTGTGACGAAATAAAAAACTTTCAATAACTTTTCATTTTCAACATCTTAAGATGAATCACACCAAGTTTGAAGATGATCGGATAAACTCTGTAGGAGGAGTTTGTTAAAATATGACCCCTATGAAATGGCCAAAAAAATGGCAACACATTCCAAAGTAAATCAAAATGGCGGACGTCCTGTTAGGTTTAGCATATGGTTCAAAAAGAGTTTTTTGTACCTCGAGGTCTGTTATATACCTCTACAAATTTTGGTAACTCTATGTGAAACGTACAGCCGGGTATGCTTTGTTAAAGAGGAGTTTTTTAGCTCAAAATGTGATGCCCGGCCCCTGGGGGACTTCCTGTTGGGTTTAGCACAGGGCACCAAGAGACTTTTTTGTACATCTTGGGCTGTTACATATGTCTACAAATTTTCGTAGGTCTAGCTGCTTCGTACAAATGGGAATGCTTCTTTAAGGATATTTTTTTTCCTTTAAAAACAGTGCATGCCATGACAACAGTGTGCGACGAAATACAAAGCTTTCAATAACTTTTCATCTTCAACATCTTAAGATGAATCACACCAAGTTTGAAGATGATCGGATAAACACTGTAGGAGGAGTTCGTTAAAATAAGACCCCAATGAAATGGCCAAAAAAATGGCAACACGTTCCAAAATAAATCAAAATGGTGGACTTCCTGTTAGGTTTAGCATATGGTTCAAAAAGAGTTTTTTGTAGGTCATAGCCTGTTACATATGTGTACCAATTTTCGTAGCTCTAGATTAAACGTACAACCGGCAATGCTTCGTGAAGTAAGAATTTTTAAACTCTAAATTTGATGCGCCGCCACCGTCATATAGTATATCAAAAACTTGTCATTTTTCACAATGATGTTGTCCCAGGTGTTGAGATGGTACATCCCAAGTTTGAAGTCAATCGGGTTAACCGTGTAGGAGAAGCGGGCAAAAGTATGACCCCTGTAAATGTGCAAAAATTGGCAAAAATTGGACATTTAAATACTCATACCTCACTTTCTGTCTATTTTAGGGTACACACTTCAAAGAGGTTTTTGTTCATTGGGATGTGCTACAGGTGCCACACAATTTTCATAGCCGTCGGACAATCGTAGCGGGACAGGGATCCGTTTAACCTATGTAGGGGGCGCTAAGGAGCCATTTTTCTGTTATCATGTATGGCGACTTTAAAATATCAAATTTTTCGCCAGGCCTGATGTGCGTGTAAAGTTTGGTGAGTTTTCGTTCACGTTTAGTGTCTCAAAAATGCGATTGTTTGCGGAGAAGAAAAAGAAGAATAACTAGAGCTGCGAGCAGCTATAAAGGGCCCTCGCAACCCGGGCCACGTTGGGGTACTTGCACGTCGGGGTACTGGCACGTTGGGGTACTGTCAAATAGGACAAGACCATCTAAAATGTTTTTGACAAGCCTTGTGTGTGCAAAGTATAATCAAAACGCAAAATATGGTGTGCAATTCCCAAAATAAATTCAAAATGGTGGACTTCCTTTTAGGTTTAGCATACGGCTACAGAATACCTTTTGTAGGTCTTAAGCTAATAGGTATGCCTCCCAGTTTTCATAAATCTTGGTCAAGTCATCTTTAGTTGTGTATCGCTTGAATCATACAATTGGAAATGCTCCATAAAAATGCATAGAGGGCGCTATTGAGCACAACGTTGGGTTACTTGCACGTCAGGGTACTGGCACGTTGGGGTACTGTTACATGGAACAAGGACCATTTAAAATGTTATTTTTTTCCATGGCTTGTCTGTGCAAAGTTTAATGAGAAAGGCCAAAAATGATGTATAATTCCCAAAATAAAATCAAAATAGCGGACTTCCTCTTTGGTTTGGCAAATGGCTACATAATACTTTTTTGTAGGTCTAGCATAATCATACAATCGGAAATGCTTCATAAAAATGTCTAGAGGGCGCTATTTATTGCAAATTGCACAATAAATCTCTAAAAATTCATGTTCATGACAAGTCTGATGTGTTTGCAAAGTTTCATGAGTTTTCATGTGTATAAAAAAAAAAAAAAAAAGCAGCACTTGACAACTGTTACATGGAACAAGGACCATTTAAAATGTTAGTTTTTTCCATGCCTTGTCTGTGCAAAGTTTAATGAAAAAGGCCAAAAATGATGTATAATTCCCAAAATAAAATCAAAATAGCGGACTTCCTCTTTGGTTTGGCAAATGGCTACATAATACTTTTTTGTAGGTCTAGCATAATCATACAATCGGAAAGGCTTCATAAAAATGTCTAGAGGGCGCTATTTATTGCAAATTGCACAATAAATCTCTGAAAATTCATGTTCATGACGAGTCTGATGTGTTTGCAAAGTTTCATGAGTTTTCATGTGTATAAAAAAAAAAAGCAGCACTTGACAAACAATGCATTGCTATGGCAACAGCGTGTTACAAAATAAAAAACTTTCTATTACTTTGCATCTTAAACATTTAAGATGAAACACACCAAGTTTGAAGACAGTCGGATAAATTTTGTAGGAGGGGTTCGTTAAAATATGACCCCTGAAAAAGGCCACAAAAAATGGCAACAAATCCCATCATAAATCAAAATGGCAGACTTCCTGTTTGGTTTAGCACATGGTTCCAAGAGACTTTTTTGTACATCGTGGGCTCTTATGTATGCCTGCAAATTATCATAGCGCTAGGTGAAACGTACAACCGGGAATGCTTCGTTAAAGAGGAATTTTTTAGCTCAAAATGTGATGCCCGGCCCCTGGGGGACTTCCTGTTGCGTTTAGCACATGGCACCAAGAGACATTTTTGTACATCCTGGGCTGTTACATATGTCTACAATTTTTCGTCGCTCTAGCTGCTTCGTACAACTGGGAATGCTTCATTAAGAAGGATTTTTTTCCTTTGCAAAAAGTGCATGCCACGATAACAGCGTGTGACGAAATAAAAAACTTTCAATAACTTTTCATTTTCAACATCTTAAGATGAATCACACCAAGTTTGAAGATGATCGGATAAACTCTGTAGGAGCAGTTTGTTAAAATATGACTCCTATGAAATGGCCAAAAAAAAATGGCAACACATTCCAAAGTAAATCAAAATGGCGGACGTCCTGTTAGGTTTAGCATATGGTTCAAAAAGAGTTTTTTGTACCTCGAGGGCTGTTATATACCTCTACAAATTTTGGTAACTCTAGGTGAAACGTACAGCCGGGTATGCTTTGTTAAAGAGGAGGTTTTTTTTAGCTCAAAATGTGATGCCCGGCCCCTGGGGGACTTCCTGTTGGGTTTAGCACAGGGCACCAAGAGACTTTTTTGTACATCTTGGGCTGTTACATATGTCTACAAATTTTCGTAGCTCTAGCTGCTTCGTACAACTGGCAATGCTTCTTTAAGGATACTTTTTTTCCTTTGCAAACAGTGCATGCCATGACAACAGCGTGCGACGAAATACAAAGCTTTCAATAACTTTTCATCTTCAACATCTTAAGATGAATCACACCAAGTTTGAAGATGATCGGATAAACACTGTAGGAGGAGTTCGTTAAAATAAGACCCCAATGAAATGGCCAAAAAAATGGCAACACGTTCCAAAATAAATCAAAATGGTGGACTTCCTGTTAGGTTTAGCATATGGTTCAAAAAGAGTTTTTTGTAGGTCATAGTCTGTTACATATGTGTACCAATTTTCGTAGCTCTAGATTAAACGTACAACCGGCAATGCCTCGTGAAGTAAGAATTTTTAAACTCTAAATTTGATGCGCCGCCGCTGTCATATAGTATATCAAAAACTTTTCATTTTTCACAATGATGTTGTCCCAGGTGTTGAGATGGTACATCCCAAGTTTGAAGTCAATCGGGTTAACCGTGTAGGAGAAGCGGGCAAAAGTATGACCCCGGTAAATATGCAAAACTGGGCCAAAATTGGACATTTAAATACTCATACCTCACTTTCTGTCTATTTTAGGGTACACACTTCAAAGAGGTTTTTGTTCATTGGGATGTGCTACAGGTGCCACACAATTTTCATAGCCGTCGGACAATCGTAGCAGGACAGGGATCCGTTTAACCTATGTAGGGGGCGCTAAGGAGCCATTTTTCTGTTATCATGTATGGCGACTTTAAAATATCAAATTTTTCGCCAGGCCTGATGTGCGTGTAAAGTTTGGTGAGTTTTCGGTCACGTTTAGTGTCTCAAAAATGCGATTGTTTGCGGAGAAGAATAATAATAAGAATAATAATAAGAAGAATTCCTACAAAAACAATAGGGCCTCGCAGCGGCACCGCCGCCGCCGCTGCTCGGGCCCTAATAAGAAGAATTCCTACAAAAACAATAGGGCCTCGCAGCGGCACCGCCGCCGCCGCTGCTCGGGCCCTAATAATGTGTAGTGTTAATGTGTAGTGTTAGGAAGAGAGAATGGATAAACCTGTAAGAAAGAAAAGAAAGAAAAGTCTCCATGGAAAACCTAAGTTTGGTGAGTCACGCTCCTTTTGCCTTTATTTATTTATTTATTTATTTATTTTTGCACCTGTTCTTTCTAGGTAAAGAGGCAAATTGTGGTTTCTTTGAGGTTTTGTATGAAGTTACATAATGATGACCCGCAGTAAGTATTAAAGAGAATGTACAAACTTTGTGCATTTTGAATCTAATCAGAATATACACTGATTTCACACATCATGCTCACACCACCATGGCACCGTGCCGTGCACCTGTCCCTTATTTCGGGATTAATAAGTTGGCAACCCTATGTGTAGCAGGCTTAAGATGGATGCAGCACTCAAGAAGGCGAACACCCAGGCAGGAGTCAGGACAGACACTTGTTTTTATTCCGTACAGAAGCTGTCTCTGCTTTGCCGGGAAAACGCACTTACGTCACACATGAGCCCTTGTTGTGCCTCACTAATGGATGCCCCACTTGCTACAAACAATGTGGAACTAACAGAATTATTAACAAAATAGTCTATATAAATGTACGGTATACAGAAATAACTCAAATTGTTTTAAACAGAGAATATGAGTTTTGAGAATGTTGACAAAATGAAAATGGTAACATATCTTAAAACAAAAATATTTGCTCGGCTACAAATGTAAATTGTTTATATTGTGTTTGGTTATTCAACGTACTGAATAGCAGAGGTGGGTATTCCATCGGGAGTGACGGACTGTCTATCACTTCATTTCATTGATGGACTGACGGAATGCCCACCTCTGTATGTTGGTACTAACCTAGTGGAGATGATGGAAGTGTGGTTAAAATACATGACGGACGAGCTGACTGACCGACGGGTGACCAAAGCCCTGTTGAATGATGAACCGGCAACATTTTGTAAAATAGCTACCTCTTCATGTCGCTCTGTAGAAGACAACAAAAGGGCTGTCGATAAACAAGTGACTGAATGGCGAAGACTCTTTAAACAGTATCACATTGTGCTCTAAGATCCAGAGAGAGAGCCACAAGGGGGCTTTTTGTCAAACATGTGAATGACCTCTGACCATGCAGTTTGCACAGCTCGTTACTTCACACACGAGTAACAACATTGCTACGGTTTAATCACGTGTCACACATGCTACTAGCGGAAAAAAAAAGATGAATTGCAATTGACACACCAATCAGTGGTTACACACTGAGCCCGGCTAATCAGACGTACACTTTCTATGGGATAACTGTGTATTTTTCTTCACACTCCTCTACAAGGTCAGGCGTGCAACCTGAGTGGGTGTACTCCAAATTAGTGACGAAGGATACTGCAGAGCACGAGTCAAGCAACATTTTTTACTTTCAAGGAAATTCTTCAGTATTTCTCAAGAGAGCTTTTTTTATGCAAATGAGTGGTTGTTATGTCGCAGCCACAAAACAAATTAATGACACAATCGTTCACATGTTCCTTAGTTAGGCTTAGAAATGTCATATACTGGATGGAGATCAAATGGCAGCACTATAATTTATAGACTCACTGACTCAAGGGCCAATGTAATCATTCTTATGAGACTGAGTCAAGCAATCCATCACTCCTTCATGAAAGCCTTTCCTGAGCAGGTTTTAAAGACTGCTTATGTTATTGACCCAAGGAGGGGGACACAACACACGTTCAATGATCTGTGGGCTGGGATGTCAAGCGTCCGGTTGCTGAATTACAGTGATGACAACGGTGGTTGTTTGTGTACCTACAGAAGGAATGCAAAGAATGCAGCATTTCAGAGGGATAGTGTATCTCTGCATATTATTTACATAAAATATCAATGAAAGTGAGATGGTTTGCTTGAATTTCAAATGTTACTTATATGCTTGAGTGTTTGATAACCATTGTCCCTAGATACAAATATAATACTGTAATTAGAATAGTAGTTAATAACACTGTAATGAAGTTGAAATTTGAAAGCAAATGCTTGAAAAGAGAGAAGAGTTTTGTAACAGTTCATTATTATGGAGTGTTTAGCTTACAGTATTGTTTTCACCAGACAAACGCAATTACACTATGATAGACAAGCAGTACACAATCGCACTTAGCTGTGCTGCTGCACTTGTTAGTGAAGAAGAGAAGGTGACCACAAATCTACCTTTGCCCTCTCAAATCTGAAAGAGGGTCGAGTCAGCTGCTCAACATCTTTGAGGCTTTTAATTGCCTCTCTGTGTTCTGTTGTTTAGAGTGTATATATATATATATATATATATATATATATATATATATATATATATATATATATATATATATATATATATATATATATATATATATATATTGGACATTACAGCAATGAAAAAATAAATAAATAAATATATAAATATAATGTATATAAAAAATATTGAGGCACTTACTTGCTAATGCACGTACATATTGAGCTCCTCCACATAATGACTCGGTTCACAAGCATATTACGTTTTCCTTCATTGTCCACCATTAACGTTTTTATTCATAGAAGGGCCAAAACATGCCTTGTGAAAATTAAACTGCACGAATAAACTAGCCACCAGAGGGTGCTAGAACAGCACAAATGGAAATCAACTTGACTTTTTTTTTTTTTTTTAAAGAGATGTGCTTCTTTGAATATCGTGACAGAACGACGACGATATATTGTGGCAGTTTTAATATCGTGATATCACGATATTGCCGTTATCGTTACATCCCTATAATATACAGTATGAATAATTTAGGGCCATATGAATTGAAATTCCAGGTATGCATTGCCAAATTCTGAGAAATGTCTTCAAGTTTCCGACAGCATTTTGTAAATGTGTGTATAAACTAACATCAGAAGTTATGTGCATCACATAAACTGACCTAAAAGCTCCGCCTTAGAGGACATGTCATTGCAGTTGAAAAACATTTCCCTGTTGTTCAATCGGACTCGACCTTGTGTAGCCGTCACCGTGTCACGGGTGTGCACATACACACACCAGTGACACAGCTCCCTGGTTCTCTGACAGTCCCACTTTATAGCTGCCATCTGCACGTGGGTGGACCTGACACTTCCACTGACCGTTAATGACACAAGCCTCAGGCTGTTAACCAAACTTGCAAAACTTAGTGAGACCTTGAGAGATGATGCCCACAAGCAAGCTGCGGCCTTAACCCAGCTGACTTTCGTATCGCACTGTCTGGCGCAACCGCAAATAGTTCACTTTTTTTTAGGGGATTGTGAGGACAAGGCTGAAAAGAAGACCAAAAAGAAAATAAAAATACTTAAATATCTTACATGAGTATCTGACCGCATTGTGGTGAGGGGCAGTTGGGCTCTCACAAGAAAGAGACAGATTCCAATAAATGGCCACTTCTTTTTGAACAAGCACAAAAGGCAGGGGTCTTTGTGTGGTTAAATACTGGTTAAAATTCACATCTTGTAACTGAAACACATACTGCAAGTCAGTCTGAGTGAGTGAGTGGGAATGTTGCCCAGAGCAATGTGAATTTGTTGTTGTGTGAAGGAACACTGTTATGTTCCAAGATCAACAAGGATATCCAAGAACAAGATGGTAATAGAGAGAATATTACAAGGCCGCTTCTGTCAAAATTTGATGGATGACATTCTTAATTAGATTAGGGGGGTCATGTGTGGGTCATGACCCCTCCCTAATGAAGATTAATGACCCTTTAATGACTTCCAGATGTCATATAATGAAGATTAATGACCCTTAATGACTTCCAGATGTCATATAATGAGGGTTAATGACCTTTAATGACTTCCTGATGTCATTTAATGAGGGTTAATGACCCTTAATGACTTCCTGATGTCATTTAATGAAGATTAATGACCCCTAATGACTTCCTGATGTCATTTAGTGAAGATGAATGACCCTTAATGACTTCCTGATGTCATTTAATGAAGATTAATGACCCTTTAATGACTTCCAGATGTCATATAATGAGGGTTAATGACCTTTAATGACTTCCAGATGTCATTTAATGAGGGGTAATGACCTTTAATGACTTCCGGATGTCGTTTAATGAAGATGAATGACCTTTAATGACTTCCGGATGTCGTTTAATGAAGATGAATGACCTTTAATGACTTCCAGGTGTTATATAATGAAGATGAATGACCCTTAATGACTTCCTGATGTCATTTAATGAAGATTAATGACCCCTTAATGAAGATGGATGATGTGTAGGTGGTGTTCCTACCTGTTTTTGCAGATATCATGGCTGACCCGGGTTCAAATGCTAATTGTTTGGTTAACTTCCGGATCCGGTGCACGCCCCCTAGATTGAGTGAATAATGAATAATAATGAGATTGAATGACGTGATCGGAGGGAGTGGTTTAGTATGGGTAAAACCGCCGGGGGAAAAGTACTAGCCATTTCTATTATGGTGAAGGGGGAAAAGTATGCGCAAACACGGCTCAAAGATTGTATTTTTAGAGGTTGTAAAACAAGAAGTATAAGGTAAGGTTAAACTGTGATACGGTGGTTGGTATTATGAAATTAAAAAACATGAAGTTATACATTATATGTAAAAATGTTGTAAGAGTCGTTCGTGACTGCTGGGGTTGAATCTGAAAATAAACGGATAAAACTATATAATTTCCCCTTACTGATATAGTTACTATCTGACATTTTTGTTCAATATTTCTGTGAGTAGGGGGAAGCATATGCAGTCAAAGATTCATGGGGAGGTCAAATGTATGTCTGTGCTTGTGTGTGCGTACGCGCATGTATGGCTGCATGGGGGTCAAAGAAGTGTGAGGACAGACGGGCGGCTGAAGAAGTGTGAGGTTAGACGGTGGCTATAATGTTGTTAGTTTGAAAAGACAACGCTTCCTAAAATATATTACAAAAATATGCATCTACTTAGATCTGATTCTATTTATAATGATAATTTTATGTAGAAATTGGTGAAAAGCCATCATCAGCGATAGTCTCCTTACCCCTGCGAGGACAGGGGTTGCTGGTCATAAAATTAAATTAGGCTGAAGAAGAACGGATACGCAGCTAATTGCGAGGGGCCATTTTTGGTCTGAGAAAGGCGATTGTTCAATATTCCTGTGAGTAGGGGGAAGCAGAGGCAGTCAAAGATTCACGGGGAGGTCAAATGTATGTCTGAGGGGCCTGTGTATGCGTGTGTGCGTTTGCATGAGAGCTGAACAGTGTAAGATTAAACGGTAACTGTAATGTTGGTTTTCAAGAAGAGATTTCCAAAACTGCTTCTTTAAAAAAACATCTACACAGATATCCATTTATGATAGTTTTATGCAGCAACTGTTAGTTGAAACATCCTAGCTAACATTTTCTCAAGGATTTGAAAAGTGGTGACAAGTGAAAACTAATTAAGCTTACCTATAGGCGTAACGGTGTGTGGCTTTGAGTCCATCACATACATGCTCTGCATAGAGCATATATGCGTAGCAGCGAGGTATGCGCAGCAGAAAGGGGAGATGTCCCTACACTCGTGAGAATTTTCTGAGGCTTGTTGGAGACACTAGGACTCTGTCACAGTTTGAGTGTGTGTGTTTCAATGACCATAATTGTTGGGGGGGCTGGTGGATATGAGTGAGGGGGTTGGTTAGACGTCTGCCAGCGTGCTCTCCTTGGGATATTTTCTCAAATACTAAAACCCAAATGCCAGTCCTCTGAACCGAATGACCAGTTGTCTAAACACATTGAATAAATGTAACCCCTCATTTTCCAATGCCATAAAAACATTTTACATGAAGACACAATTCACAAATTGCTCTCATGCGATACAAAATGTTTACCACAAGTCAACAATATTTGAACACAACGGACTTAACTGGCGTTCACACAACAACTCAAAAATTGAATACACTTGTTGCTAATGATGTGACCACACCTATAAACTCAAGTTCACAGTGTACAGTTTGCTGGAGAGTCCAAACAAGCGCAATGGATAGAGGCAGAGCCAGAGGAAGAGGAATTAGAGGAGGGAGAGGAGCAGGTCGAGCAATGCAAAAGTTATAAAATAGTAACATGGAATGGTAAGGGTATTCGTAAACACGAAAATAAAAATAATAATTTAACCATCTTATTACAGTCTTTCTCAATTGCTAATACACATTTCTTGAAACCTGTACCCATTTTCTCAAAACCTTAAACACAAACACAAAAATTCAAACAATTTTCACAAAAGCCGTGACTTTTCACTTCAAAACCTATTATCCGGTATTCAAATCCGAACAATATATTCAGATCATACACACAGTAAGTCAAAATATATTCACCATGAGAGCATTTGTTAGACACGACATAAAATAATTAACACAGAGCATCCAGGGTAGGTAGTCAACAGAGGTTTATTTTACATGCATGAACAAACATAGTTTTTGGCACTAGACAAATTACTAACCAAGTTAAAATTATGGTGAATTCAAATGAAATAGAAAGGGTGTATGAAAATAAATTCCTTGGAGTAGTTATTGATGATAAATTATGTTGGAAGCCACATGTAGAAAATGTTAAAAGGAAAATGTCAAAAATCATCGGGATACTCTATAAAACTAAGGATGTCCTGAACATGAACTCATTATATATATTATATAGTTCATTATTATTACCATATTTGACCTATTGTGTGGAAATCTGGGGGACTGCATATAAAACAAACACTAACTCTGTTTTCAATTTGCAAAAAAGAGCCATAAGGATTATTAATCGTTCAAAATATACAGAATCAACACATCCATTATTTATCAAATTAAATACAATGACATTTTATGACTTGGTTGAGTTTAAAATAGCACAAATAATGTACAAAGTATATAACAATCTACTCTGCTATATTACTCAGACATTGTTTGAAAATAGACACAGTCCTTATGATATAAGGGGTACAAGTGTGTACAAAAAACCCAAAACAAGAACAAATATTAAGCAAAGGTGTGTTTCTGTAAAAGGTGTTAATTTGTGGAATAATCTGGGAATTGACTTGAAAAGATGTGACTCACTTGTTGAGTTAAAAAAAAAAAATGTTTAAATGCAAAGTTAAAAAAAATTACTTTTGTCAAATAAGAGCATGAAAATTGTATATAATGAGTATGAGTATATGATTTATAAATGTATTATGGTATATGTTTAGGAATTTTATGTATATATGTTGCTGGATAATGCACGCATCATTTTATTTTTAAAAATATTAACCTAGTATTGTATCAATAATGAAATAAGTTTAAATGTATAATGTATGAGGGGTAGGACTAAATAAGTTAACTTCTTCCTACTCCCTTTTGAACATGTAAACTATGATGAGTTTGTTTTTTCTTTTCTTTTTTAACTTTTGTTTCTTTGCTGTTTGTTTTTATGTTCAATAATTCAATCAAAAAACGTGATAGCGTCAAAATGGGTACTTTTAACAAAAAAACATGCATTAGTCTTAGGGCAAAATAATTTAGGAATAGTGTGAAATGTGTTTAAGTTTTATCCAAAAAGAGTGGATGAGTTTTGAGAATTGGGTCTAAGCCTGAACCGTGTGTAAGGTTTGGTCAAAAAAGTGTTTCATTCCAGAAATTAGTCTCGGAAACTGAGAATTTGCTTCATCGAACGGGGTTTGGTGTTTTAGCAACTGATAAAAACTGTTAAGTTAAAAGCGGACATGACAATACAATAACCACACATAACAAAATCAGAACAACCCTATCTCAATTGTAAATAATACATTCAAATATTCACACCAACTTCTAGGCCGTGGGGTGAACCCCAAAAAAGTGCCTAGAAAATGAGTTTCGCTCCACTGTCTGGGCACTACTTGTTCAATGCATTTTTTGATAGATAATACCCTTCTGAACTTTGGGTTAAAAGTTCACCCAATGTTTTCCTGCCCCAATTTTGTCACAAGCCAGAAATGCATATATAGGTAAATAACAAAAAACGAAAATCTTGTGCTACAGTTTTTGGTTGTAAAACGTCTTACATTAAATTTGGCAACAGAAAATCATTCCCAGATGTTATAAATACATGTACCTAACATCAGAAACAAGTATTGGTGGTTTGGTGCAATCATGTGAATTTAGATAATTAAATATATTAAATTTGTGCCAAAAAAACAAAAAACGCTTCAACTAGAAGTGAAACCAGCACACAGATGTTACATTTAGCTATGTTTATGTTTCATATATGAAAACAATTCACAACCTATTACGTAATGAAAGGTACACAAGAAGCAGCATACATCGGCCAAAAATACTACCATGCACCACAAACCTGGAACAAGGCAAAATGGACTAGATGGAAATAGATGCATTCAGAGCCCAGATTATTATAACATATAGAATATTTATTAAAGTATCAGATTGTGTCATCACAGCATGTCATTTATACCCCCCGTCCCCTACCCAAAAAATATTAATAAAAAAAAATAATAATAATAAAATAAAAATCAAATGTGCATTCACAATAAAACCTTTGGAACTTCATTGGAACAGCTCTCTTTTATTTTTTTGGCAGACCAATTTAACAAAGGTCTGTGTTGTGGAAAAATGGAATACAGACATTTTGATTTTTGCTTGAAAAGTGTTAAAATGGAGAGTTAACATCTTGATAATGAAACAAACAAAATGGCAGATTTTACATAGATTTTACAGCCCTGCACTGTAAAGTGTCCTCGTATGCCCTGTCATTTTCCAACCTGATGTTGTACCAGCCATGTGTTAGTGTCACTTTCTTGGCTTACATCAGTAGACTCAGTAGTTGATGTATCTGATGAGTGAGGTACCCTGTCTAAAAGTTTGTCAGTTGTTGATAATGTCTCTACAAAAACCATTTCAGAGTTGTTGCTGGAAAGGGGTGTGAAAAACCAGCTGGGGGAAATCACACCTCAATCTTCGTTTCAGTATTTGCTGCCTGAAATAGAAAATTGAAGGGAAAGATGAGCACAAGATACACATATTCACATCACATTAGGGCTGCTCTATTATGGAAAAAAATAATCATCACAATTATTTTGGTAATAATTGAAATCAAGATTATTCTAAACAATTATATTTTGTTCAAATCAAGAAAATATTTCAACATTTGAAAATAAGACAATCACAATCATATGAAACTATAATTATGTAAGTTGCTTTTGGATCCAACAAAATTTTTAATATATTATTATTATTATTATTATTATTATGACGTTAGCAAAAATTTTAAGTTGGGGTGCAGTGTGTGTGTGTGTGTGTGCAGTAAGCTAGTTTTGACATGGGTGTGTGGTAAAATAACTCGTGTGGGCGTGCCACAACTCAAAATTAGTATTATTAGTGCTGCAGCTATCGAATATTTTGGTATTTGGATATCCTACTGAAAATTCTAGTGAATAATCGTATATTTGGATAGAAATACAAATATACCTATAGGCCTATATACTTTCTTGGTCAAAGAACAATTATAAATACAGAAGACAAAAAAAAACACATTTGCATGTAATAATTAACAACCAACTGGTTTTCATTTTTAGAGAATCAATTGTATTTATTTATTTATTTTTAACTTAAATTGAGCTTGTCAGAAAACTATTTTTCTCTGAAACAGTGAGATTTTAGACAAATCTCTCCCCATAGATTTCATAAATGTGTTTCAATGATTTATATGTTACCTGTAGTCTGAAGCATCAAGATCCCCGTGTTTATTAACACTGTTCACAAACCCCTTAACTTGTCCATTCTCATCACATCTTTGTCAACTATAATCCTTTGACGGATTACTTGTTCACAAAAATAATTTGTAGCTCTCAGCATTGGGTTGTCTAAAACACACCTACACTCACTTAACATGTGCAGAGTCATGCTTTCTAATTAATGCTGTCTCGAAATGTAAACAGAATACAAGTGACATATTGCTGACCAATGCTTTACTTTTGAAATGTGTAATTTTAGCAAAGTGACAATGAAATAGTGCAATGTAACAACTCACATTTGTTCGCCCCTGGTTGCTGTTTCTGTTTCTGTTGACTTTAAGAACCTTGTGTAATCTCTGAAACAAAACTGCACCTCCATTGTGACACAGTCTTTTGTCTTGAATATGCAGAAGAATGGAACAGTCTTTCTTCATCTCAGCGGCCTGCAGCAACCAACCCGCTTTTAGACAAAAAAGAATTACATTATAAGTGTTATTGTCACATCACCTCTTTACAGTATATGCACATCACAGATTTAAGTAAAGTAAAGTGTTTGTTGAGGTTGATGAGAGAGAGTTTGGGCTGGCCCCGTTCTTCCAGCCATCTGCATCATTTGTAAAAATAAATTTCAAAGTAGACTCGTCTGTGATTGGAAGGCACACGGAAGAGGGATCATCTCGCCAAAGCAGAAACATTGTCAGCAGGTATGTGCTACACACACGCGTGCCCATTTCTGTTATTAATGTGACCGATATTTAGTATAGGGTTGAAAATAATTTTTTGCTATGTTAAGTTTTAAGGCTATAGTTTATTAAAAACGCGAGCTGCTGAATGATTTATCGAGTGAATCCAACAGTTGTTACCAAACTCGAGTTACCTGTGCCCATCAGAGTCATAATAGAGTCACAGCTACACACTCCCTTTTCCCCAAACTCTCTCTCTCATCAACCTCAACAAACACTTTACTTTACTTAAATCTGTGATGTGCATATACTGTAAAGAGGTGATGTGACAATAACACTTATAATGTAATTCTTTTTTGTCTAAAAGCGGGTTGGTTGCTGCAGGCCGCTGAGATGAAGAAAGACTGTTCCATTCTTCTGCATATTCAAGACAAAAGACTGTGTCACAATGGAGGTGCAGTTTTGTTTCAGAGATTACACAAGGTTCTTAAAGTCAACAGAAACAGAAACAGCAACCAGGGGCGAACAAATGTGAGTTGTTACATTGCACTATTTCATTGTCACTTTGCTAAAATTACACATTTCAAAAGTAAAGCATTGGTCAGCAATATGTCACTTGTATTCTGTTTACATTTCGAGACAGCATTAATTAGAAAGCATGACTCTGCACATGTTAAGTGAGTGTAGGTGTGTTTTAGACAACCCAATGCTGAGAGCTACAAATTATTTTTGTGAACAAGTAATCCGTCAAAGGATTATAGTTGACAAAGATGTGATGAGAATGGACAAGTTAAGGGGTTTGTGAACAGTGTTAATAAACACGGGGATCTTGATGCTTCAGACTACAGGTAACATATAAATCATTGAAACACATTTATGAAATCTATGGGGAGAGATTTGTCTAAAATCTCACTGTTTCAGAGAAAAATAGTTTTCTGACAAGCTCAATTTAAGTTAAAAATAAATAAATAAATACAATTGATTCTCTAAAAATGAAAACCAGTTGGTTGTTAATTATTACATGCAAATGTGTTTTTTTTTGTCTTCTGTATTTATAATTGTTCTTTGACCAAGAAAGTATATAGGCCTATAGGTATATTTGTATTTCTATCCAAATATACGATTATTCACTAGAATTTTCAGTAGGATATCCAAATACCAAAATATTCGATAGCTGCAGCACTAATAATACTAATTTTGAGTTGTGGCACGCCCACACGAGTTATTTTACCACACACCCATGTCAAAACTAGCTTACTGCACACACACACACACACACTGCACCCCAACTTAAAATTTTTGCTAACGTCATAATAATAATAATAATAATAATAATATATTAAAAATTTTGTTGGATCCAAAAGCAACTTACATAATTATAGTTTCATATGATTGTGATTGTCTTATTTTCAAATGTTGAAATATTTTCTTGATTTGAACAAAATATAATTGTTTAGAATAATCTTGATTTCAATTATTACCAAAATAATTGTGATGATTATTTTTTTCCATAATAGAGCAGCCCTAATGTGATGTGAATATGTGTATCTTGTGCTCATCTTTCCCTTCAATTTTCTATTTCAGGCAGCAAATACTGAAACGAAGATTGAGGTGTGATTTCCCCCAGCTGGTTTTTCACACCCCTTTCCAGCAACAACTCTGAAATGGTTTTTGTAGAGACATTATCAACAACTGACAAACTTTTAGACAGGGTACCTCACTCATCAGATACATCAACTACTGAGTCTACTGATGTAAGCCAAGAAAGTGACACTAACACATGGCTGGTACAACATCAGGTTGGAAAATGACAGGGCATACGAGGACACTTTACAGTGCAGGGCTGTAAAATCTATGTAAAATCTGCCATTTTGTTTGTTTCATTATCAAGATGTTAACTCTCCATTTTAACACTTTTCAAGCAAAAATCAAAATGTCTGTATTCCATTTTTCCACAACACAGACCTTTGTTAAATTGGTCTGCCAAAAAAATAAAAGAGAGCTGTTCCAATGAAGTTCCAAAGGTTTTATTGTGAATGCACATTTGATTTTTATTTTATTATTATTATTATTTTTTATTAATATTTTTTGGGTAGGGGACGGGGGGTATAAATGACATGCTGTGATGACACAATCTGATACTTTAATAAATATTCTATATGTTATAATAATCTGGGCTCTGAATGCATCTATTTCCATCTAGTCCATTTTGCCTTGTTCCAGGTTTGTGGTGCATGGTAGTATTTTTGGCCGATGTATGCTGCTTCTTGTGTACCTTTCATTACGTAATAGGTTGTGAATTGTTTTCATATATGAAACATAAACATAGCTAAATGTAACATCTGTGTGCTGGTTTCACTTCTAGTTGAAGCGTTTTTTGTTTTTTTGGCACAAATTTAATATATTTAATTATCTAAATTCACATGATTGCACCAAACCACCAATACTTGTTTCTGATGTTAGGTACATGTATTTATAACATCTGGGAATGATTTTCTGTTGCCAAATTTAATGTAAGACGTTTTACAACCAAAAACTGTAGCACAAGATTTTCGTTTTTTGTTATTTACCTATATATGCATTTCTGGCTTGTGACAAAATTGGGGCAGGAAAACATTGGGTGAACTTTTAACCCAAAGTTCAGAAGGGTATTATCTATCAAAAAATGCATTGAACAAGTAGTGCCCAGACAGTGGAGCGAAACTCATTTTCTAGGCACTTTTTTGGGGTTCACCCCACGGCCTAGAAGTTGGTGTGAATATTTGAATGTATTATTTACAATTGAGATAGGGTTGTTCTGATTTTGTTATGTGTGGTTATTGTATTGTCATGTCCGCTTTTAACTTAACAGTTTTTATCAGTTGCTAAAACACCAAACCCCGTTCGATGAAGCAAATTCTCAGTTTCCGAGACTAATTTCTGGAATGAAACACTTTTTTGACCAAACCTTACACACGGTTCAGGCTTAGATCCAATTCTCAAAACTCATCCACTCTTTTTGGATAAAACTTAAACACATTTCACACTATTCCTAAATTATTTTGCCCTAAGACTAATGCATGTTTTTTTTGTTAAAAGTACCCATTTTGACTCTATCACGTTTTTTGATTGAATTATTGAACATAAAAACAAACAGCAGAGAAACAAAAGTTAAAAAAGAAAAGAAGAAAAGAAAAAACAAACTCATCATAGTTTACATGTTCAAAAGGGAGTAGGAAGAAGTTAACTTATTTAGTCCTACCCCTCATACATTATACATTTAAACTTATTTCATTATTGATACAATACTAGGTTAATATTTTTAAAAATAAAATGATGCGTGCATTATCCAGCAACATATATACATGAAATTCCTAAACATATACCATAATACATTTATAAATCATATACTCATACTCATTATATACAATTTTCATGCTCTTATTTGACAAAAGTAATTTTTTTTTAACTTTGCATTTAAACGTTTTTTTTTTTAACTCAACAAGTGAGTCACATCTTTTCAAGTCAATTCCCAGATTATTCCACAAATTAACACCTTTTACAGAAACACACCTTTGCTTAATATTTGTTCTTGTTTTGGGTTTTTTGTACACACTTGTACCCCTTATATCATAAGGACTGTGTCTAATTTCAAACAATGTCTGAGTAATATAGCAGAGTAGATTGTTATATACTTTGTACATTATTTGTGCTATTTTAAACTCAACCAAGTCATAAAATGTCATTGTATTTAATTTGATAAATAATGGATGTGTTGATTCTGTATATTTTGAACGATTAATAATCCTTATGGCTCTTTTTTGCAAATTGAAAACAGAGTTAGTGTTTGTTTTATATGCAGTCCCCCAGATTTCCACACAATAGGTCAAATATGGTAATAATAATGAACTATATAATATATATAATGAGTTCATGTTCAGGACATCCTTAGTTTTATAGAGTATCCCGATGATTTTTGACATTTTCCTTTTAACATTTTCTACATGTGGCTTCCAACATAATTTATCATCAATAACTACTCCAAGGAATTTATTTTCATACACCCTTTCTATTTCATTTGAATTCACCATAATTTTAACTTGGTTAGTAATTTGTCTAGTGCCAAAAACTATGTTTATTGATGTATGTAAAATAAACCTCTGTTGACTACCTACCCTGGATGCTCTGTGTTAGATTATTTTATGTCGTGTCTAACAAATGCTCTCATGGTGAATATATTTTGACTTACTGTGTGTATGATCTGAATATATTGTTCGGATTTGAATACCGGATAATAGGTTTTGAAGTGAAAAGTCACGGCTTTTGTGAAAATTGTTTGAATTTTTGTGTTTGTGTTTAAGGTTTTGAGAAAATGGGTACAGGTTTCAAGAAATGTGTATTAGCAATTGAGAAAGACTGTAATAAGATGGTTAAATTATTATTTTTATTTTCGTGTTTACGAATACCCTTACCATTCCATGTTACTATTTTATAACTTTTGCATTGCTCGACCTGCTCCTCTCCCTCCTCTAATTCCTCTTCCTCTGGCTCTGCCTCTATCCATTGCGCTTGTTTGGACTCTCCAGCAAACTGTACACTCTGAACTTGAGTTTATAGGTGTGGTCACATCATTAGCAACAAGTGTATTCAATTTTTGAGTTGTTGTGTGAACGCCAGTTAAGTCCGTTGTGTTCAAATATTGTTGACTTGTGGTAAACATTTTGTATCGCATGAGAGCAATTTGTGAATTGTGTCTTCATGTAAAATGTTTTTATGGCATTGGAAAATGAGGGGTTACATTTATTCAATGTGTTTAGACAACTGGTCATTCGGTTCAGAGGACTGGCATTTGGGTTTTAGTATTTGAGAAAATATCCCAAGGAGTGCACGCTGGCAGACGTCTAACCAACCCCCTCGCTCATATCCACCAGCCCCCCAACAATTATGGTCATTGAAACACACACACTCAAACTGTGACAGAGTCCTAGTGTCTCCAACAAGCCTCAGAAAATTCTCACGAGTGTAGGGACATCTCCCCTTTCTGCTACGCATACCTCGCTGCTACGCATATATGCTCTATGCAGAGCATGTATGTGATGGACTCAAAGCCACACACCGTTACTCCTATAGGTAAGCTTAATTAGTTTTCACTTGTCACCACTTTTCAAATCCTTGAGAAAATGTTAGCTAGGATGTTTCAACTATCGGTTGCTGCATAAAACTATCATAAATGGATATCTGTGTAGATGTTTTTTTAAAGAAGCAGTTTTGGAAATGTCTTCTTGAAAACCAACATTACAGTTACCGTTTAATCTTACACTGTTCAGCTCTCATGCAAACGCACACACGCATACACAGGCCCCTCATGCTCAGACATACATTTGACCTCCCCGTGAATCTTTGACTGCATCTGCTTCCCCCTACTCACAGGAATATTGAACAATCGCCTTTCTCAGACCAAAAATGGCCCCTCGCAATTAGCTGCGTATCCGTTCTTCTTCAGCCTAATTTAATTTTATGACCAGCAGTCGCTGTCCTCGCTGATGATGGCTTTTCACCAATTTCTACATAAAATTATCATTATAAATAGAATCAGATCTAAGTAGATGCATATTTTTGTAATATGTTTTAGGAAGTGTTGTCTTTTCAAACTAACAACATTATAGCCACCGTCTAACCTCACACTTCTTCAGCCACCCCGTCTGTCCTCACACTTCTTTGACCCCCATGCAGCCATACATGCGCGTACGCACACACAAGCACAGACATACATTTGACCTCCCCATGAATCTTTGACTGCATCTGCTTCCCCCCTACTCACAGGAATATTGAACAAAAATGTCAGATAGTAACTATATCAGTAAGGGGAAATTATATAGTTTTATCCGTTTATTTTCAGATTCAACCCCAGCAGTCACGAACGACTCTTACAACATTTTAACATATAATGTATAACTTCATGTTAGAGTTTTTTAATTTCATAATACCAACCAGCGTATCACAGTTTAACCTTACCTTATACTTATTGTTTTACAACCTCTAAAATACAATCTTTGCGCCGTGTTTGCGCATGCTTTTCCCCCCTTCACCATAATAGAAATGGCTAGTACTTTTCCCCCGGCGGTTTTACCCATACTAAACCACTCCCTCCGATCACGTCATTCAATCTCATTATTATTCATTATTCACTCAATCTAGGGGGCGTGCACCGGATCCGGAAGTTAATCAAACAATTAGCTTTTGAACCCGGGTCAGCCATGATATCTGCAAAAACAGGTAGGAACACCACCTACACATCATCCATCTTCATTAAGGGGTCATTAATCTTCATTAAATGACATCAGGAAGTCATTAAGGGTCATTCATATTCATTATATAACACCTGGAAGTCATTAAAGGTCATTCATCTTCATTAAACGACATCCGGAAGTCATTAAAGGTCATTCATCTTCATTATACGACATCCGGAAGTCATTAAAGGTCATTCATCCTCATTAAACGACATCCGGAAGTCATTAAAGGTCATTACCCTCATTATATGACATCTGGAAGTCATTAAAGGGTCATTAATCTTCATTAAATGACATCAGGAAGTCATTAAGGGTCATTAATCTTCATTAAATGACATCAGGAAGTCATTAGGGGTCATTAATCTTCATTAAATGACATCAGGAAGTCATTAAGGGTCATTAACCCTCATTAAATGACATCAGGAAGTCATTAAGGGTCATTAACCCTCATTATATGACATCTGGAAGTCATTAAAGGGTCATTAATCTTCATTAGGGAGGGGTCATGACCCATACATGACCCCCCTAATCTAATTAAGAATGTCATCCATCAAATTTTGACAGAAGCGGCCTTGTAATATTCTCTCTGGTAATCAATAAAATCCTCAAACTTTAATAGCATGACATTTGCATAAGATTTGGCGGGCATGCTTTATAGTGTATTGCAGAGGCCAACCGTGTTTATTGCATTTATTGAAATGAGTTTTTATTAAATATCTAGTATTTACATCTGTAGATAATACTCGATCCTGTTAATTTGAGCAATATGTTAAGTTGTGCATTTCAAGCAGATTGGAAGGAACAACTGGAGTGGTGGTGTGATGTCAAATGTGTGCAAATACATTTGACAGAAAAAGAACAAGCAATGTTCATACGGATCAACTGCAGCATCGATTCCCAAAATTAATCTGTTACTGTGGCGTACTGCCAAATCTCAGACCCCAGACTCAAGTTAGAATACAAAATCATACTTTAATTAACAGAAGAAGCTTGTAAAACATGAAATGCAATAAGAGAGGTACAAACAAAAAGCGATGACAAAAGTTTGACGTGGAGAAAATTCTAACCGAACTTTAGCAAACCACACCCTCAAACGTTCAGGGTCCCTCAAACTGACAGAATAAGCAATACGAGCAGAAGCGTCAATAGGCGCCTTCGGGTGAGTGCGGCCAACCTCTGCTATTTCCGTGGTGGCCATTTTGTTTTGTTGCTTCCCAGTTGAAGTTTTTGCAATATTTTGATTGATTTTTGACAATTAAACATGAAATGAATTATGGATAATCCAACAAAAAACAAAAGGTGGTATGGAAATTACTGCATTGTCATCAATATTCCAAGCTGCTCTACAACGATTGACGAACCAACGGTAAAATGTGTCAAAATGCATTGGTTTCCTAATCCAGAAAAAGAGAGAGAGATCGGTAATTTTGTAGTTCAATTTTATCTTATTCCTCCAACTGAATATTGTAGACCATATTCAGGCAGGTGACTCCCGAATTTCCACCCTATCTCCCGCGTGGCTCCCGATCTGTCATTTCTCCCGCTAATCTCCCAATTTTACAACCAAGGAAACAGTTTACATTGTGGGTAATATTTGTCATATTGTCTGGCAACACGCTGCAAATGCAGTGAGATGGACAGCTTCAAAATAAACCTTTCCTGAACAAATAATATGTGGAGTGCAATACCTTGGAACACTTTTATTTTGAAGTTCACAAACTCCAGCTCAGACCCCACGAAAACTAATATATATATATATATATATATATATATATATATATATATATATATATATATATATATATATATATAACTCCGGTCTCCTCCCACATTCCAAAGACATGCATGGCAGGTTAATTGGGCGCTCCGAATTGTCCCTAGGTGTGCGTGTGAGTGTGGATGGTTGTTCGTCTCTGTGTGCCCTGCGATTGGTTGGCAACCAGTCCAGGGTGTCCCCCGCCTACTGCCCAGAGCCAGCTGAGATAGGCGCCAGCAGCCCCCGCGACCCTTGTGAGGAATAAGTGGTCAAGAAAATGGATGGATGGATGGATGGATATATATATATATATATATATATATATATATATATATATATATATATATATATATATATATATATATATATATATATATATATATATATATATAAATAAAATTAAAAGAAAAAAAAACAACTATATACCCTAGGGGTGTGCCAAAAAATCGATTAATAAAAGAATCAAGATTCTCACTTATGAATCGAATCGAATCAATATTAATATCCAAAAATCGATTTTATTTAAATTAGAAATGAAGAAGAAGGGGAAAAGGCAGTTGTAGCCCACATGCTGTTTTTGTGGAAAGAGGCACTTACAATACAAAATTAATAAATGTTTAAAAAAAAAAAAAAAAAAAACACTTTAATGTCTCCATTTGTCATTTTGTCTTGCAAAGCAGACTGGAGTAGATCATGACAATGTTGTGCATATCTGTAAATTGAAGCAGAAATCATTTGGCAATCAAATAATTTTGAATCGAAAATCGTTTGAATCGAGAATCGAAAAACGATTCTGAATCGAATCGTAGACCCAAAAATCGTAATCAAATCGAATTGTGAGACAGTCAAAGATTCCCAGCCCTAATATACTGTACACACAGTATAACCGAGCGCACGTACTCCCACATGCACTATGCACAAACTTGACACAGAGGCTGTAGTTACGCTTTTGGCCAGAGGTGGCATTCGTGAGTAAAAAAGTGACAAACTCCACACAGCACCTTTAAGGCAGTTTAGTCGACCTAGTGTAAATGTCTGCAAACTTTGATTCTGACAGCCTGACACAGTTGCCGTTAATGATTGCTTTAACAAACCGGGCTTACTCAAATGTGCTGTTGTAGTCGGCAAATCATGTTAGATTAGGCCTCTTAATAATTAGATAACTTGAGTGACTTGAGTTAGGCCGTTGTGTTGCTGTGACCTGTCCTGGCTTGGCGTCTTCCTGGTCTATCTGCACTCTGGTGCACCTATCCAGTTGAAACCAGTTAAGACTATCAGGCTGGGCTAGGCTGAGCCGTCCCCCGTGTGGCTGGGCGGCCAAGACAATATAAACATAGAGACCATTTTGAATAGATCAGACCTTCTTCCTCATTCAGCAGAAAAGGCTCCACAGCTGTGTACTTGATATTTCTGGCATCCAGTAAATATTTCAACTGAGAATGTGCAGTCTTCCGGTTGTTATTATTAGTATAGGAGCATTCAAGATAAAAGAACCGGTGAAAGTTCCTATTTGAACTTTACAAGTGGTTCTGACTTCACTCTTTACTTATAAAGTACTAACAACCATCGCTGCGTACACAGCGCTATACATGGAGTACAAATCAGTCATGAAATAAAGACGGGTGAAACAAAATACAAAAAAAAGTTGATTAACTAGAAATAAAAACCAGTCAATCATTAAGTGGAAATATTTTTATTGTATTCTGTATTCGTAATTGTTCTTTTAACAAACATTTTTTAAACCAAATACTTAATTATTCAATAGAAATTTCCGTATGATATCTGAACGATAGCTGCAGCCCTTGAGGGGACTACAACATGCAGCGCTACACCGGTTCATACATAGCAGAGATGGATAAGGATAGAGATGACCTGGGGTGACTGGCTGTCCAGAATTTCATGAGTTTCTCAAATGACCAGTCGTCCCAGTTGATAAATATTAATTGATGTATGTCGCTGGCCGCCGCGCGCAATCCCTTCCCACGGCGATGAATTATGAATAGTAATAGTAACCCAGAACAACTTTGGGCTGATACGCCAATGTAAATAATCTCCCTATTATACACAACCCAACGTTGGGAAGAATGTTGAAGACCCTTTTGCCTGAATCTGGAAGATATTGCACTTGATTGCTCCAAAAATACTCAGTGACATGCTCTGGTACGCTCAGTTCCATTGTAAATGTCCAGAAATATGTCAGATCCATCCATCCATTTTCTTGACCGCTTATTCCTCACAAGGGTCGCAGGGGGTGCTGGAGCCTATCTCAGCTATGAACACAGAGACGAACAACCATCCACACTCACAGGCACACCAAGGGACAATTCGGACCACCCAATTAACCTACCATGTATGTCTTTGGAATGTGGGAGGAGACCGGAGTACCCGAAGAAGACCCACGCAGGCAGGGGAGAACATGCAAACTCCACCCAAGAAGGCTGGAGCCTGGACTCGAACCGGAGTCCTCAGAACTGGGAGACTGGGAGTGCTAACCACTCAACCACCATGCCGCCCATGTCGGATCCAAACACACCCAAATATGTCACAAATACAGTACAACAGGGGTGTCAAACATAAGGCCCGCGGGCCGGATCAGGCCCGCAAAGGGGTTTAATCCGGCCCGCGAGATGATTTTGTAAAGTTTAAAAAAAATAAATAAATAAATAACATTGTAATGTCGGACTAATTAATCAGCCGGCCACAATCAAAATATATAAAATTTGTAATTTCACAAGCAGTCCTCAGATGAGCAATGCAACGTACGGGGGAATTGTCCTGGATGTCATTTTTTTCACACAACTTAAAGTTATGGTTTGTTTAATTGTTATTATTATTATTTTAAATCATAGACCAACATAAATGTGTTAAATACGACACAAATTCAATTACTGTTAACACAAATCGATATGACAAGGATTAGCGTCCTTATAACGTCATTAAATACGCCAGGCAATGCATTCTGGGAATGCATACAACATATGTGCAAAACAGGTCGATTTAACACGTCCGGAACGTATACCGGGAAAGTGTTGCCGCGTTCCATTAGCATTTGTGTTATTCTTCGGAACAACATAATTAAACTTGAGTTCTGTAATTTAGGGCTGGTCCACGAAAATCTGCGTATAAATGACGGTAATCGTATATAAGTTATAAACCGTTATTTTACCGATGTGGCCCACTTGGTAATATATTTTCTTCCATGCGGCCCCTGAGCTAATATGAGTTTGACACCCCTGCAGTACAAGCAAGTTTAAGTCCATGCAGGTAACTTTAACACAACCTGATTGATCGCCACTGTGACAATTTGTACCTTTTCCAGATCTGTTCGAAATTTAAGTATCAATTGTACTGTAGTATTGTATGGTACCACACAACTATCAGCCAGAGTTAACATTTTATTTTATAATAATAATGATGATGATAATAATAATACTAATAATAATAATAGTAATAATTTTGCATCCAGAGCCAAAACAACATATCTGAGCTTAAAACAGGTCACTGTCTGGCTCTCTTTAAACTCTTCCATGCAGTATTCCAGAAGTGCGCACCTTTGGGATACTGGGAGGGATCAATAGATTTGCCCAAAGCTAAATTCCGCTTGTGGGACCCCGGGGTGAAAAGTGATGCAAGAACCCTGGGCAAAATCAATAACTGTATCCCGGTACAGTCACAGTGGGCAAGCGCGCGCCTTTGCAAGGAAAACGCGCGCACGCCGAGACAAAAGGGAAGCCCCTTTCATGTGGATGGATTAGAGATTCTTCTTACTCGTGACTGAAGCACACAACGAATTCTTGCAATTCAACTTGTTTTCATAAACTCATTGTTTAAAGACACTATGATGTGCATATTCATTACACCGCCACGTGGAACTATAGCATACAACTCGAATTTAATCCATTGGCGAATGCACAAGCAGCATGCACAAAATAATAATAAATAACGAACACGACGTGATATGAATGAAATCTCGCCACACTGCGTCAGTGTGGCTCCAACACATCACACTGAACGCCAACAATGCAACGCCGTTCCACAAAGGAGATGGTTCGCCCCAAAAACAAACACATGGCAAATCGATAACTTAGTTGAAGGGGATTGTTGTGCGTCAATGCACATCTCGGCTGACTTGTAACTTTTCACGTGATGCAGACAGAGTTGCAATCATAATAACAAAGCAATTCCCACATCCCACCATATAAAGTAAGTTAGAGCTTACCTTAATTGTCTTTGTAGACTGGCATTTAACTTGATGTGATACCGTGGCGGTTTGGTTCATTGTGGGAAGAAATGAAGACGGTCCTCTCCTATCCAAGTCAGGCAACAAAGTCGAGCGAGCAAACACATACAGGTACGCCGTACGGTCCTTCTGACGGATAATGGAAGCTTGCTTGGATGAAGCGACGCTGCGCACGCAACGCGGTGGAGCCAACGTGCAGGATTGGGCAACCAAGAGCGCACTTGCGCTTTTCTAAGTGGTTGTCAGGCAGCACCAAATTATTTCAACAAAATATAAATAAATGACTAAATAAATGCTAATCAATCCTGGGGACCATTTAATTGTTGGTCTATACACCTCAATTAATATAGACACAGCAGTTGAAATGTTTGGAAAATACAGTACATACACGTACAATGCAGAATGCACGTTAAAAAAAATAAAAAAGTTCATTACATGCCAAGTAGCCTATTTTGAAATGCAGAAATAGAATATAAATTTGATGGGGTAAAAAAAATAAATAAAAAAAAATCATTCACTAAGTGCAGGCAGAAATGATGGACAAGTAATACAGCAAGGCATAGTCGTCATGGCAACTTGAGCTCCTCAGATCAAGTTGAGACTTTGCTGTAAGGCAAGGTTTATATACCACCTGACTGCATAGTTAAAATGTAGGCTCATCCTATTTCGTTTATTTGCCTTGCAGTTGGATGCAGTTTTTCATCAGTGTTGTGCCATATATGGTGATGAGATATTAAACATTGGTTCGCTGGGTTAAAAAGTGCAACTGCAGTCAGTGATGGCTCATCAATAAAAGTTAATAAAAAAAATAGCCTGATAATGATAATCATCGTCGTCATCATTATAATCCGTTCAAATACAGTAATGACCCCAGGCACATGAGTATTATTATTAGGGATGGGCGAGTACTGATAGCAGGTATCGGTATCGGGCCGATACCAGCCTTTTTTCAAGTACTCGAGTACTCGTGACGCAGACGAGTACAAGCGACCGATGGCAGAGGGGGAAGACACTAAGTGAGTCCTCCTTGCCTGTAACTGGCGCTAGCTTGCAGCAGTTTTTCACCAAAACTTCACCGGTTTGGAAATACTTCAAAATTGTGAATCTTAAACTAAGAGAGCATTTTTGTGTTTTATTTTGAGCGTTAAGACTATTGAAGAGTGACTGTGCTGTTTTTTTGGTCAAAATTAAAGGAAATATATTTGTTTAAAAATATATTTCAGTGATTTGTCAAAATGTACTACTGGTATCGGCAGTTGGTATCGGTGAGTACTGAGGGTCTGAGTATCGGTATCGGTCTGAAAAAAGTGGTATTGAACATCCCTAATTATTATTTATATATATATATATATATATATATATATATATATTTATCAGGGTTTTCATAACTCATTATAGAGAAGTCTAAAGCCCCTTACCAGTCGTGAATGTCATGTCAGTGGCTGGCTGAAGAATAGCATCAGCTGCAAATTGAATTTACTGATTATATGGTGCAGAGGTTAGCATCTATGCTTTACCAATGAAGGGTGATGATTTTTCTGGCTTGACTTTGATCTCCAGTCAGAGTAGCTTCAGCTTAAAAAAAAAAAAAAAAAAGTGGAAATGCCTTTCTTAATTTGAATGTCGTGTTAATTTAGTTCAAACTCAACTTCATTTACACAGCACAGCATAACAACCGCAGCTGCAAGAAAATGCTGTACATAAAGGATAAAAGACACTAATCTAATGCAATTTAAAAACTACAAAAAACGTTTTCATCTAATTCAAATGTACGATAGCTATCTTGGCATAAAGCATACAGTCGGTAGTCGAGTGTGCCATGTGCGTCGAGTCACTGAGAGCAACCGGTGGAAAGAGAGCTGAATGGAAGAGAGCAAGGAGAGGCTCCATCAACTTTCACTGTACCTGTTCTCTCGCTCATCCCACTAATGGGGACCATTATGTTTGGCCAGAATGTGTTTCTTCCCTTCCTCTCTTGGATTCAAATGTACTGTAATGTAATGTGTATGAAGTCCAAGAAAACATGCCCGAAGGTTTATTAAAGGGACATGTCATGCCCCGCTTTGTGAGATTTTTAGTTTCAAAGTGCTAACTAGGGTCTCTGTCCACACATATAAGTTTCAATGCATCCATCCGCAAAGGCTTTCCATCATTTTGAGTTTTCTCCCACAAAGACGCTAACAATTCCAGTTCTTGTGTGACTGTGCACGAATAGCGCCAACACTAACATTAACAATGGTGGATTCTTTGTCAGATTTTCTTAACCTTGGACGTGGTGATCAGGGCTTTTGTACTGAATCTGAAATTCAAGATCCATCCTGTGTTTTTTCTCACTTTCCAAAGCTGGGTATCCTGGGCATCGGCAGCTCACAATAGACCCTATAATATCATGAGGGGAAGCACCTCCTCCACTCTCACCCTGAAATGGGGACACCTCAAGGATGTCTCCTCAGTCCCCCGTTTCTCCTCCCTATTTACACATGATTGCGTTCCCATTCACCCCAACAAAACCATAGTCAAATTTACTGATAACACCACCCAACGACTCAAGGACAACTAAAGAGAGGAGGTCTGGCATCTCAGGTATTGGTGTGAAATCAACAACTTGGACCTGAATACTTCCCAGATGAAGGAGAATATCAGGGACATCAGGAAATCCAGAAAGCACTGAGCACACCGCCTCGCAAATCGAGTTCCTCAGAGTCCACATCTCAGCAGACTTCTCCTAGTACACCAAAAGCATTTATCAAGATACTTTGTCAAGCCCAGCTGATGAAACTTTTATAGATCCACCATGACATGTTTGTCCATTGAAAATGAATGTAATTCTTGAATGGTAAATGCTGGTAAATATTTGGAGTATGCACAGTAAATGTATCTTCATTCTTTTATTTGAAATCCACTGTGATTGGGTAACAAGGAAAATTCAGCCATTTTCAGCAATTTACACAATGATAATTGTAATCCCTTTAAAAAAAAAAAAAAAAAAAAAAAACATCAATCAAATCACGACTCAATGAAAAGGAATTCTATGTAAAAACAAAGAAATCAAGATAAGGTGCAGCATACAGAAAAAACAATCCACCCACACACCTCAGAGTGAAATTTCCAGCGAGAGGACGAGTGTTCTGGCAGGCACCAGAAATAAATTCCAGAAAGTGAGTAAATGTGTCTGCAGTGTCCTTCATTCACTGAAAAATTGTATATTTCTCTTCTCGGCACATTAATATGGTCTTGCTATGTGCCTGAGACTTGGACTTTATTTTGACAGAAAATGTGATGCTATATTTCTTCGAAATGGCAGGAAATGCTCGTATTTTTAGTTCCTGTTAAAACAACCTAATCTAGGTGCTGTCAGAATGTGAAAATTACACTTTGCATCAATTAATTATAATACATTTTAAACAAAGGTGCCTTCTAGGGCACACAAACGTCACATCATACAATCAACGTAAAACTGAGGTTTAAAAAAAAAAAACATGGGTGAGATTTATGGACCTTTGAGCATCAAATGTTTTGAAATGATCTTCATATCAAAATCTCTAGGCAGCTGTAAATTATTGTGACTGCAAGTACATGTAAGGACTATTGGGTAATTACTTCCCATGTGCATTTAATAAGTTTCCCAATTAATGAGACAAAGGGAAGTGAGCTGAGTTCAGATGTGTGAGGTTGAGTTAATGCAACGGAGCGTATGAACTGTGACGGAGTCAGGAGCTTCATTATCACCATGACAACAACATGTAGAACGGCACATCTACCAAAATGAGTTCCGGTATGTGAAGATCTTTCTATATGCAGATAGTTTAAACATTCTCTCAAATGCAGAAACAAAATGTAGAAAAATAGCCAATGTGCAAATCTTAATGTTTATGTAAGACAATAATATTGTTGACGACAACAAACAAAATTATATATACAGTATCACAAACCATATATATAGAAAGTAGTTTGAGAACCAACATTTGTGAATCAACACTAGTATTATGTATGACTGAGCATGTATGTATCCAAGCTCTTGAGGGACTTGCGATTTTAGTTCCATCTCCGCAAGCACCTTTTGTGCATTGCATTGAATACAAACCCCCGCAGGCAAAAACTTTTTCCTAAGGGGTTGCATCACATTAAAAGAAATAGTGCAAAGAACTTGACTTGCTCTATCTCAGGGGTCACCAACATTTGTACAACTGAGAGCTACTTCCTGAGTACTGATTAATGGCAAGGCTACCAGTTTTTTTTGATCCACTTTTATGAAATGACAAATTTGCAATAAAGCAGTCAACTCATCTGTGTCGCAGACAGATTTCACTGGGGCACGTGCCCCAATAATATTGATCTGCAGTGCCCCAGTAAAAATTTCACCAAAAAAAGAAGAAAAAAAATCACTTCAGAGTTTCAAGTCTACATAGCATAGACTACAGCGCATATACTATTTAGTATATAATTCATTGCTACTGTATGTATTCACTCCACATAAAAAATGCGCACATGGCTAATTAATATGGGAATTTATTCACGTGAAGAGAGAGAGCGAGAGAAAGAGCGCGAGGGAGGGAGGGGCAGGCCATGAGAATCACTGCATGAGTTAGGTAACGTTAGCCGACAACAACTTTTTATATTATTTTGATTTTGATTTGACTCGAACCGTCACTCCTAGATGGATATCAGAAAGTTTTTCGGCCGCAGCAGGGAAAAAGCGAGGAATGAGAGAGGCAAGGAACGGGAAGTCCTGGCTTGCGAGGCAACATCAGTCTGTCTTAAGTTAATGTTAAGTTGGCTAACGTTGTTCCTTGTATCAAAACAACCATATTCATTTCCAGTGAGTTTCATCAGCATGAAACATAATGTTGGTTATTGTCTGCTGGTTCTGCTCTGGACCACAGCATCAATGATGATTTTGAGGCTTGGCGTGAACGCAAGCTTACTACTTACCTTTGATATTTTGACTTGCATTATCAACGTTTTTATTGAAATTACATATTTTCTACTACCTTTATTACAACGCCACCCCGAAAAATATATATGTAACTCCCTCTCGAGGCAAGACAAACTCAAGTAGCTTTCTTTGACTGGTTTAATGAAGCGTCTCTCCATCTGACCGTGAAAACTGTACAGAATTAATAATACAGTACAATGAACAAAACGTATGGCTACACAATAGCTAATAAATTCACACAGTGAAGGGAAAACAAAATACCTCGTTGGCTGCTGCCACAAAAGAGGGAATTAAAAAGTCTTGAAATCCGTGTGTCCTTAACAACATAAATTGAACGTACTGACCATGCGGTCACGCCAGCTGCATCGTTCCTTTTCCTCTTGAATGACCCGGAAGTACAACCCCGGAAACGAAAGTGCGCGCTCCAAAATAACGCGAGACCTTGTATGCATCCAAAAATAAAGCAAATTTACATCTTCAATTATTGATGCTCAAAACAAACATACATTTACGTAAATGAACTTAACATTTTAAACACCAGAATGAATAATAATGAAATCAAACTGTGGATACACTTACAATATGAAATAGCTAATTTAGGACGCGAAGAAACCCTTTAGTACGCCGTCATTTTATGATACAGTACACGTCTCCAGTGTTCGTGGCTAATAGCTAGCTGTTAGCGTTAAATAGAACTTTGCCTTCATTTATAATTATTTTATGAAACAATAGCTTTTAAAAAACAAAACAACACACATTTACTTTTGTAAATGTTCAGTTTGCAGATGTTTACTAAAATAAATATTTATCTCTCGTGAATTTTTTGTGCCCCAGGTGTGCCCCAGTACAGTATTAAGTCTAGTGACGCCCCTGGAACTCTGTCTCATTCGACCATGGCGTCAATGAACCGCTGTCCAAGAGAAGTGCACTAAATCAAAAAGTTAAAGTTATGCTCATGAATATTACTGATGGAATAATAATGACAAATATGCATGGGAGTAAGTCATATGATTACGGATAATCATTTACTTTAGAAAATGTCTCAACTAAATTCAAACCCGCCTGAAGGTTTTGATGAACTCAACATGTTAATTGTCTTTTAGAGAGAAGTTAATTACGTGCATGTTGAGTGGGGACAGGATCCCACACTCAACACAAGTGGGTTGGCTTGTTTCAGTGAAATGACTTGGCCTTGGAGACTAACTTGCTTTGAAGCTTCACCACCAGTGATGGGACAAAATCACTTGTGTCCAATTTGCTTTGAAGGGGAAACAGCTACTTCGTATTGCACTATGGTGCAGCTCACTGGGATACAGACACTAGTCCATTGTTCTCTTTGTTATGAAACCAGAAGCTGGCTTTTCCATTTTAAAATGAGTTCCACTGTATATTGATGGCATATTAACTCATTTTGTACAGAGACCACTACTACCATTACTTCAATTCATTAAACATTTTTAAAAACGTTTCTGCTCCCAACCTTTTCGGCTGTAGCTCAACTGTCGTGATATGAATGGAGGTTGTTTTTTTTTTTTTTTTTTCTTTTCATAGTCATATGATGAAACCTCCATCAGCCGCCACTGACTAGCAGATATAATGAATGTTGTAGCATGGTCTTCCAGAAGCAGGACTCTGCTGTTGACATAGGAAAGAGATGAAACAGTTACTACATACTACTACATAGAGAGAAATGATGAAACAGTCTACATTACAATACTTAATACACACCTGTGCGTGCACACACCATGCATACAGTACACATGCCCCCTGGCAAAAACTCCACAGCTCCCACTGCTATCAGTATCTATTTACTGCTGCGACAAATCCACTGGCAGTTTAGCTACCAATATTGTTTACAAGTCAATGTGTAGCTCCTAACTCAGCAAGTGTTTCACTTCTAACGAATTAATAAGACTCCCGAATTAAATGAAAAGAAAATGGCTTTTACAACCAAATTTAAAGATCCATCCATCAGATCAGCTCACACGTAATTGGCGAATCGAAATCCTGGCCTGAAGCTTTTTTTCTGGTCCCTAATATTAAGAGCACGTGTCTGAATCAGGTAAATTCTATATTGCAATGAAGCGAACTAATACGGTAGTCAAACATAAAGGCAGGTTAGAATGTGCTGCTGCTCCTCCATGTAGCAGTCCAAAAATATCTGTGAAGAAAGAAAAGATCTGCGACTGCATCTGTTTTTGTGGAAAACAACAGATTGCGGTTCTATTCCCCTTGATAAATGGCCTACAGCATTACAAGGTTGGAGCTGGTCAATATATGTGGCACTGTAGATGGACTACATGTTCCTGACATCACCCTCTTATAAGTAGTTAATTAGTGTTGTGTGCTTCAGGCAATGTGTGTGTATACTGTACTACAGTCTACATGCACTGGACATATCCACATTATGTAGCAATGAACTGCAATGAGGAAAAAAATGTTCATTGTGGCTTTTACAACAGACATTTCAATTGTTTGCTGTCGTTTTAGGAGTTGAGTGGATTGCCGGATTGTTACATTAAATTAACTTTTTGTACCTTGTGAATTTGGCTCCATCCTTGCTTGAGACTAAGGCCTTGTACAAACGGAGCAGGGTATTTTTAAAACAGAAAATTTCCCCCCTCCCTGTGCAGAAAGAAAAATCTGTCAAAAAACACATCCACATAAATGCACACAAAAACAGAGAAGTGAGTTTTTATGCTCATTTAGATGCATGCCAAGCCTCGAGCGGCAGTAGTTAGCCAAATACTGCTTGACTCGATGTCACTGCCACTATACGTCACACAAGCACTGACTGTCAGCGCACGCAGGACTTTTTTTTATATCCATCCATCCAACTAGGGGTGTTAAAAAAAAATCGATTCGGCAATATATCGCGATACTACAACACGCAATTCTCGAATCGATTCAATAGGCAGCCAAATCGATTTTTTAACATCCATTTTTGATGAAAAAATATTCAACAAAACGTCTAACTTTCACACCTTAAGCATGGAAGTATGTTATATTAATGGAACATTAAGCCTTAATATTTTATTTCAATGCTGTTCTAACATGAAAAAGGTTACTGTCACGGAGGGGGTGTGATGGACGGACCCAGAGGCGGAATGAACGGGCAGGGAAAAGTGGAATGACAGCAACTAGCATGACTTTATTGACTGTGGTGGGGAAGGACTGGACGAGACTGAAGTGGAGAAGACTGGGCTTGGCGTGAGGCAGAGACTTGGCGTGAGGCAGAGACTTGGCGTGAGGCAGAGACTTGGCGTGAGGCAGAGACTTGGCGTGAGGCAGAGACTTGGCGTGAGGCAGAGACTTGGCGTGAGGCAGAAGACTTGGCGTGAGGCAGAAGACTTGGCGTGAGGCAGAAGACTTGGCGTGAGGCAGAAGACTTGGCGTGAGGCAGAAGACTTGGCGTGAGGCAGAAGACTTGGCGTGAGGCAGAAGACTTGGCGTGAGGCAGAAGACTTGGCGTGAGGCAGAAGACTTGGCGTGAGGCAGAAGACTTGGCGTGAGGCAGAAGACTTGGCGTGAGGCAGAAGACTTGGCGTGAGGCAGAAGACTTGGCGTGAGGCAGAAGACTTGGCGTGAGGCAGAAGACTTGGCGTGAGGCAGAAGACTTGGCGTGAGGCAGAAGACTTGGCGTGAGGCAGAAGACTTGGCGTGAGGCAGAAGACTTGGCGTGATGCAGAAGACTTGACGTGATGCAGAAGACTTGGCGTGATGCAGAAGACTTGACGTGATGCAGAAGACTTGACGTGATGCAGAAGACTTGGCGTGATGCAGAAGACTTGGCGTGATGCAGAAGACTTGGCGTGATGCAGAAGACTTGGCGTGATGCAGAAGACTTGGCGTGATGCGGAAGACTTGGCGTGACGCGGAAGACTTGGCGTGACGCGGAAGACTTGGCGTGACGTGGAAGACTTGGCGTGACGTGGAAGACTTGGAAGACTTTGATGACTTGGCGTGGCTGACGTTGAAGACTTGGCGTGGTTGACGTTGAAGACTTGGCGTGGTTGACGTTGAAGACTTGGCGTGGCTGACGTTGAAGACTTGGCGTGGCTGACGTTGAAGACTTGGCGTGGCTGACGTTGAAGACTTGGCGTGGCTGACGTTGAAGGCTTGGCGTGGCTGACGTTGAAGGCTTGGCGTGGCTGACTTTGAAGACTTAGTAGACTTGGCGTGGAAGAGCTTGACGACTTGGCGTGGAAGACTTTGTAGACTTGGCGTGGAAGACTTTGTAGACTTGGCGTGGAAGACTTTGTAGACTTGGCGTGGAAGACTTTGTAGACTTGGCGTGGAAGACTTTGTAGACTTGGCGTGGAAGACTTTGTAGACTTGGCGTGGAAGACTTTGTAGACTTGGCGTGGAAGACTTTGTAGACTTGGCGTGGAAGTCTTTGTAGACTCGGCGTGGAAGACTTTGTAGACTCGGCGTGGAAGACTTAGTAGACTTGGCGTGGAAGACTTGGTAGACTTTGGCGATAAAGACTGGGTAGACTTGGCCCTAAAGACACCACTGTGACTAAACATGTAGACAAGCACCCTGCAGACATTCCAGCAGCAAACATTCAGCAAACAATGCTCCCACACCCGCGTGAGACAAACACCACTCCCTTATACCAACACTAATGACAATAACCGGACACACCTGGGAGACACAGCAGGGAGGGGGAACCAATCAGCACTACACATCAGGAAGGGAAGACACAAGCAGGTGGACAAGGTTAACATAACGAGACTGGGGAAGAAGACCGGAACACCAACAACCAACACTCACCAAAATAAAACAAAAACCCAAACAAACTGAAACGTGACAGTTACAACCTGTTTGTTAAATATAGTGGCTCACAGTTATAACACTGAAGTTTGAGATCAATAAATAATAAATTTTCAAACAAATCTTACAGCGTACATGTACAAGTTTACTGAACGGTATTTTCTAAATTGAGTAAAAGAAATCGGAACAATCGACTTGTAAATTCATATTGGGATTAATTGGTATCGAATCGAATCGTGACCTAGGAATCGTGATACGGATCGAATCGTCAGTTATTAGGCAATTCACACCCCTACATCCAACCATCCATCCATCCATTTTCTTGACTGCTTATTCCTCACAAGGGTCGCGGGGGGTGCTGGAGCCTATCCCAGCTGGCCTTGGGCAGCAGGCAGGGTACACCCTGGACTGCCTGCCAGCCAATCGCAGGGCACACAGAGACGACCAACCATCCACACTCACAAGCACACACCCAGGGACAATTCGGAGCGCCCGATTAACCTGCCATGCATGTCTTTGGAATGTGGGAGAAGACCAGAATACCTGGAGAAGAACCACACAGGCATGGGGAGAACATGCAAACTCCACCCAGGAAGAAGGCCGGAGCCCGGATTCGAACCCGAGTCCTCAGAACTGGGAGGCGGACGTGCTAACCCCTCAAACACCGTGCCGCCAATATATATATATATATATATATATATATATATATATATATATATATATATATATATATATATATATATATATATATATATATATATATGTGTGGGGGTGGGGGTGTGTGTGGGTGTGTGTGGGTGTGTGGGGGGATGTGTGTAAACAGTCAATAGAGTACTGTATATTATAAACGGAGCCAAGAGGAAAACAAAGATGATCCATCCATCCATCCATTTTCTTGACCGCTTAATCCTCACAAGGGTCACGGGGGGTGCTGGCGCCTATCTCAGCTGGCTTTGGGCAGTAGGCGGTGGACACCCTGGACTGGTTGCCAGCCAATCGCAGGGCACACAGAGACGAACAACCACCCACACTCACACGCACACCTAGGGACAATTCGCAGCGCCCAATTGACCTGCCATGCATGTCTTCGGAATGTGGGAGGAGACCGGAGTACCCGGAGAAGACCCACGCGGGCACAGGGAGAACATGCAAACTCCACCCAGGAAGGCCGGAGCCTGGACTCGAACCGGAGTCCTCAGAACTGGGAGGCGGACGTGCTAACCACTCGACCACCGTGCCGCCACAAAGAGGATAAATACAAAATTAAATAAAGCTTCACTTGTCTTTTTTTAACTGAATGCACATGTGTAGAGCGATGACATAAAACTCAGTTTACAATGGTCACACGGCAACGCAAATCCAGCAAAATCCGGAACGCTCCACTTTCGCCGAAGTTTTTGGAAACGTTCATTTTCAATGAAAAAACAAATCCCTGGAGATGTGTGGATGACAGGGCAAAACGCAGAAAAATATCGCATGTTTTCAAAAACCCCGGATACGTGTAAATGAGTGGCGAGGACACGATCCACTTTACCGGCAATTATGTCTCTCCAGCACACTCCTTTCACAAAGTCACGTGGTAACCGTGGCTCAGGAGGTAGAGCGGGTTGTCCACTAATTGCAGGGTCTGTGGTTCGATTCCTGCTTTCTCCAAGTCATGTGTCGTATGTGATCAAGACACTTCACACGCCTTCCCTGTATGGGGTGCTAATGTCTGATGGTGGTCAGAGGGCATGTAGGTGTGCACTGGCAGCCATACCTCTGTCAGCTGTGGCTACGTATACAATTTAACTGCCACAAGGGTGTGAATGTGCAGGTATGGGAATAATGTATCCATTGTAAGCACCTTAATTGTACAAAAGTGAAAGTGACCTATAAATATGATGCAGTTTTTATTATTTTTCATACCTGACATGAATGGTGCTGACTTTAAAAATATCAGACTTAATTCAAAATCTGTAAAAGGAATGTCTGCTTAGTATGCTCATTTTTGTATCATACATTAGTAGTACTATACTCAACTCCACAACCACCAAATGAACCACTCTGCTCACCTGGTGCTTCAATGCAATCAGCCACTATTTGTACCTCTCACGCTAACTCACTGCCAAATTGTTCTTCCACTCTCATGCAAGACTCTCCAACACTCTTCCATCGATTGAGTTTTGGATTCCGTTTTCGACTCCTCTTCTGCCTTCTTCTGTGCTCTCTACTTTGTCATTTTTCTAGTAATAACCTTTCCTTTCTTTCTCTGACTATGGGCCAAATCCACTAAGAATGCACTGCGTCTGATGAAAGTGCCATAAATTGCTCTTCATTTACCCCCGCAGTTTGCTACCTCTTACAGTTTTTTACGAAGCACAAATTAGAAAACAAGGTTCGGATTTTGAAAACTATTGATTATTATAAGAATGTGAGATTGGACCGAAGAGGTGCCTGAAACCTGAAAGTTTATGTGTTAGGTATCGACTCTGTCGATAAAAAAGTGGATCCCAGAAGCGCAGACTCAGAGGGGGAAAATACAATTTCGATTTATTTACAATCCGAACAAAAAAGCTTGCTCGCAGACAAGAATATTTAAGTAACAAAAAACACTTGCAAAAGGCAAGGAGCACTAACGTAACGAAAAACACTTGCAAAAGGCAAGGAGCACTAACGTAACGAAAAACACTTGCAAAAGGCAAGGACCCGAATAGAAAACACAAAACGCTTGCAAAAGGCAAGGACCCGAATAGAAAACACAAAACGCTTGCAAAAGGCAAGGACTACACGCACAGTAACACGGAATAAATCAAAACAAGGTAAAACAACAAAAAGCGACGTGGCTACTCACGCGTAAGTAACAGAACCAAAACAAGGACGATATCAGATCAGAATATACCAAAGGAGGACACAGAGAACACTTGGACACGATGGTGAGCAAGTAATAATCTGACATCTGCATGTTGCTCCTCGGAGTCCTTTTAAAGTCCTGATTACAGATGAGTTGCAGGTGCGGCGCTGGGGAACGCCCCCCCTCGTCACTGGCACTGAAATAACAAAAACACAACAGGGCTGAGATCCGAACCATGACATTATGGACATAAGCGTTTTCCTCACAAGTGCTGTAGTGAGCGTAGATGAATAAGACGTCATTCATTTAAAGGGATCCTTCTGCTTTTTTAACATGAATCTCTATTTGATCCTCACCTCCCGTGTGTGCGATCAGCACTGACTTACCCCTGACAGCGCTCGGTGACACCAGTTCTGGTCCGGCGTTGGACGAGAGGAAAATAGTCCAGCAAGCTGGCTGGGGTCTCGGAAATAAAGCGTTTTTCTTCTAAAAACTATTTGTTTTCAAAAGCGTGATACATTTCCATCACAATGCTCTTTCCTGACTAAAGTCAGACGCCATTACCGCCAGCCACTACTTTTCTGTTCGTTCGTATCACTGCGCGGCGCCCTGTAGAGCGCTAACCGGCGCACAGCAGCCAGCTAGCTGATACTTCCGCCGAAAAGGCAAACAACTTCAGCCCTAACCCTAACCCTAACCCTGATCAAAACAAAAATTTGATAGGCGTGTACAAGTTGGCGCATCGTCCAATCAGCTCGTAATATTCTACAGAATGTCCCTTCTTTCTTGGGATGTAATGATATCCAAACATCACGATACGATATTATCACGATATGAAGCTCACGATACGATAATTATCACGATATTGTGGGGAATTTGGCGGAATTTAATAAAGGTCACAACATTGTAAAAAAATGAGCTCATACTAAAAAAAAAAAGCACAATATTGTGCTTTTGTACATAACAACAATGCATATAAATCACCTACAATCTCTAATAACCATATCCATCCATCCATTTTCTTGACCGCTTATTCCTCACAAGGGTCGCGGGGGCTGCTAGCGCCTATCTCAGCTGGCTCTGGGCAGTAGGCGGTGGACACCCTGGACTGGTTGCCAGCCAATCGCAGGGCACACAGAGACGAACAACCATCCACACTCACAAGCACACCGAGGGACAATTCGGAGCACCCAATTAACCTGTCATGCATGTCTTTGGAATGTGGGAGGAGACCGGAGTACCCGGAGAAGACCCACGCGGGGACGGGGAGAACATGCAAACTCCACCCAGGAAGGTCCGAGCCTGGACTCGAACCGGAGACCTCAGAACTGGGAAGCGGACGTGCTAAACACTCGACTACCGTGCCGCCCTGTCCAAAACATGCCTAATGAAAATTAAATTGCACAAAAAAACTAGCCACGAGAGGGTGCTAGAGCTGCACAAATTTTTATCAGAAGTGTTGCATTTAAACATCGTGAACATGAATTTGACGATATTGTGGCAGTTTTAATATCACGATATCACGATATTGCACTGCAAAAATAAAATAAGCTAACTTTGGGTGATGCCTCAGAAGATGAATTGTAAGCTGAATGTGATCTTCAAAGTTGAGGCTGATTTCATCTCTTGAGAGGTCAAACTTCCAAAATGTTTAAAGATTTAAAATCTTGGATGCCTGTTATTGGAATTTACTTTTTTTTTTTTTATTATTGCTTTTTTCAACACACTCACCCCAACACGCACACAAGCAGACATGGTCTCCCAGGCAGGGTGGCGAACCCACGGCAGCCGGCACTGAAGGGAAGTGACGGTTCCACTCCTCCATTGACTTTCCACTCATATTTTAACAGTTCCTGAAAATTTCAGGTTCATCTTATTTCTAAAGTACTGGTTGCTATGGACATTTGAAATATGCAAGTACCAAAACTTTCAACCCCTTTTTCTCAAAACTAAGGATTTCAACCTTCCAACATTAAAACTGCTGCAACCTTGTCAATTGTGCTCACTTGCATCCATTAAAACAGAATACTTCCACAACTGGAAGGTGCTAATAATTAAGGAATGTATGGAAGAAAAAACTACATTTCATGTGGTGCCATGACACCTCATGCATGAAAGACAAAGTGGCTTCGGAAGGCAATAAAGTTGATTATTGCGGGATGTGGAACATCATGGGAGGGGGTGGGGGGATTGTGCATGGTACCTCATCATTCATACTGTGGCAATTAGAGGCTGTTGTGTAACACAGTGCAGTCATTTATTTATGCAAGCAAGGCTCAAGCAGGTCTGCAATTGAATGATACTACAGTCAGTCAGGAGGAGATGAATAACTGCTCCCCCAAGGCACTGTGGGATGTCCCTCCATTATAGACTTTGGTAAGCAGCCAACGATCTGCAGATCAATCGAAACACACTCACACATGCACAACCCAAAGCCAGAAGCACGACCAAACCATCCATCTCAAGATTAATAATCTATAATGTAATCCATCCCTTTACATAGATTAGGTCTGGTTGTAAAAGAATCCCTTAAATAATAAACTGCGTGGAAGTGTATTTTTATTATTTGCACTACAGTATATAAAGGTTGCGTGTGTGCATATGTTTTAATACCACCAAAAGACACTTTACTTTCCTCCAATAATTGCTCCTGTAAAATAAACGAATTCCAAAAATCCTTTGCAATGTACTCAACCCTAAACCACCAAAGTTGATTCAGATTTGCATAAAGTAAATAATATAACAAGATACCCACAACATTTTGACAGCTAAAAGTCAAGTGAGTGTAATTGATGTGTTATTATTGCTGGGACATGATTAAAAAATATGCTACTGTAATTTATTAAAAGGCATTGTGTTAATCACAATTAATCATATTTTAATTAAAGATTATTTGGTGCAATCTGAGACTGTTTTTAATTTAAGTGGATTATGATTAACAAATAGACACACATGAACTTCAAGAAGCCTTGTGGTGTTTGGCTACATTCATATTGCAGCGCAATTCAGCCTTTTTTTTTTTTTTTTTGACATATGTGCGTGCCTGTGTGTCAGCACAGAAAAAAAAGTAGCCTCATGGAGAGTGATGGACATAAGATTGTTTTTCATTTTGAAGTGTATTTTTATTTTTATATTTGTATTAAAGCCAGGCCAGATGTAAAAAGGCAGACAACAGTGCTAAAGTAAATTTGTTTTGTTAAATGTTTTATATTATGTCTGCACTTCACCCATACACAGACTTGTACTTGTAATATAATTTTTCAGATTATGTTACGAATTGAGGTGTGGTTGTCATGTGCTGGAGGTTCGATCCCAAAGCTCGGACACAAATAAGGTTTTAACTATTTATTCACATTGAGAGGCGTGGAACAAACTTGACTAGACGAGAAACAAAGAGAGTTGCACAGAAGGACAGAAAGAAATAATCCAACAAAGACACACACCTCAGAACGCTACTACAGAGTGAATCAATCTGATTGGTTGTGACTAAGTAAAGGATTGACATCACAAAGCTCATGCCATCACATAGCATAAAACCAGTTGAAAGATCACATAACGTTCTTCCAATTGAAACCAGATGATGGTTACATCGGTTCAAATCAAACACTTGTTACATCAGTACATAACAGACACTTGACCTCACGGTCGTGAACCCAAACTTAACAGGTCATGAACTCAAACTTAACCCTGGCGTGACCCCAGACATGACAGTGGTGGTGGACCCAGGTGCAGGGAAACAAGGCATGGAGGCGGATGTGTCGTCAAATAGGGATTTAAAGGCGCTGTCTGCCAGTTTCACTCTGGAAAAGGCACTTTTTAAATACAGGATGCACACACTTTAATTCCTTCTCAGTCTACTCCTCTAGGCTTAAGTTAATGTATGGTTGTGATTTTTTTAATTTACCCCCAACCTCCAGCCTATATTTTACCATTTTGTGTTTGTTTTGTCAATAACGGGACGTTTCTGGGTGGTGTCTGTGGACAGACGGTTGTTTCCCCCTCCACCCAATCACAGAGCGTGGGTTGGGAGTGGGCGTGGCTGGAGCGGCGGGGGGCGTGTAGGCAGACGGGTTGTTTGTTTACGAGTAGAGTGATTAGAGTGATCAGAGGCAGGGGGGCGGTGGGCAGAGGCAGGGGGTGTGAATGTTGAGCTCGTGTGGGTTGAGCCATGGGAGGCGCCCATTTTGAATTGTTTGTTTACAAACAGAAACGGTTCGTTTACTAACAGAAACTGTCAAACCTACTGACAGGCCCTTTAATTAAACAAAACAAGACGGTAAACAAGGATCTAACTGAGAAAAACAATAACATCCAAAAAACACGCAAGGCAAACCGTGGGGGGAACTTCAGGGCAAAAAACGGGCAGCATGACAAGACGGAAACACAATGAATCGACAGCAGGGAGACAAGAAACTAAATACAAACACTAATTGACGTAATTAGACACAGCTGGGCAAGACACAAGAGGCAGAGGATGCTGATTGGTTGACACATGAGGAAGGGCAGGCAAACAGGTGGACAAGACAAGTCTTGACAAGACAAGGGGGGCACACAAGGACAACAATGCAAAACACAGATCATGACTGAACTTAAAGAAACATGAGGATAATGACAAAACCCAGGCTAAACCTGAACCATAACTTGTCACGCCGCCACCGGCGTGACGGCCCATGCTTTTGTTTTTGTTATTCATGTTTCCTGTTTTACTTTGAAAACCCTAACTCTCATCTCACCCCAGGTCACTTGCCCTTCCTGCCGCTCCATAATTACCGGTCCCCGCCCATGATTACCAACACCTGCCACCAATCAAGACTCACAATAAAAACCATCTGCATTCTCCCCTCAGTGCCGAAGTGTCACAGTCAGTGCATGGAAGCGTCCCACAGTCCTTATGTCATCGTTCATGTTGCCAAGTGTTTTTGCCTTGTTTTTGTGCCTTTTCCTCCCCAGTGGAGCGCCTTTTGTTACCCCTTTTGCCTTGTGCCCTTTTTCCTCCCTAGCGGAGCGCTTTTCGTTGTCCCCAGTACCTTTTGCCTGTTTTTTCCTCCCTAGTGGAGCGCTTTTTGTTCTCCACTTTTTTGCTTCCCTGTTCTCCTCTCAGCTTGAGAGGAGACACCTGTTGGCCGGAAATAAACCTGCTGCCTTGGTGGCTTACCTTACGCCTGCGTCTGAGTCCTACCTTACCTCGTCGTGTCAGTACACTTCGGCCAGCATGGACCCAGCAGGCAAGGTCGAGGCTGCACTGCAGAGCCAGGAGGCCCGGCTCGACAACCAGGACCGGATCCAGCAAACCATGCTGTCCCAGATTGGGGAATTGACCAGCCAGGTCCACGAGCTGGTGAGCCTCTCACGGCGTCGAGCGCCAGCTCCCACCGGACAAATTCCTCATCCTGAGTTCTCTGTACCGACCACGCCATTCACCGGGGTAGGATTAAGACTGGCCTCCCCAGAACGATACTCCGGTGAACCCGGGCGCTGTCAGACTTTCCTCACGGAATGCGACATTCATTTCGAACAATTACCACAGGCATTTCCCACAGCCCGGTCCTGAGTGGCCTTCATGGTGTCTCACCTGACGGGACGGGCCAAAACCTGGGCGACCGCGGAATGGGCCAGGGGTTCCTCGGTCTGCCAAAGCGTACAGGACTTTCAAATCGCTTTGCGCCAAGTCTTTGATCCAGAGAACAATGACCGAGAGAAGGCACGAGCATTGAGCCGGCTTCAACAAGGCAAAGAGTCTGTCAGCGATTACGCTGTCCGTTTTCGAACACTGGCAACGAACAGTGGCTGGAACGCCATAGCTCTTCAGGACCATTTCTTGAAAGGACTCACACCTGCCATTCAAGAACTTCTGATCCCCGTAGAACTCCCCACGGACTTGGACGCTTTGATTTCCCTCGCCATCCGCACAGATCATCGTCGCCAGGAGCTGGCTAAGATCGGCGGACCTCGAAGGAGGGAGGAACCCACCCCCTGGTCACGGCCACCGGAGGCCGGAAGGCCGCAACCCATCCTTCCTTCCCGACCTGAACCAGGAGAGGTGGGCCCCGCCAGAGAGGAACCCATGCAACTGGGAAGGGCTCGGCTTACGCCTGAGGAGAGACAGCGCCGCCGCCGAGAGGGCCGTTGCTACTATTGTGGTGGTCTTGGACACTTGGTGGGATCCTGCACCACGAAGGGCAGCTCACCGGTAAGTTCTCCGTCACCCCGACCCGCCAAGAACCACAGACTCACGCAAATTCAGATAACCCACCACAATGTCACCACAGACCTGTCAGCCCTCATTGACTCCGGATCCGACGAAAGTCTCATGGACTGGGAGCTCGTAAGACAAATACGAGCCTCCACCGAACCCCTTTCCTCGACCATCCAGGCTAGAGCGCTGAATGGCAAGGAGCTCTTCAAAATCACCCACATCACTGAACCTCTGGAAGTCCGAAATCGGACCTCACTTCGAGACTCTCCGCTTCCACGTTTTTCATGCATCATCCCCCACTTTGGTTCTGGGCTATCCTTGGTTGCGTCTACATAATCCCAGAATCGACTGGAACACTGGAGTCGTTCTGGAGTGGGGAACGGACTGCATCTCTCACGGGTTGGAACAACCCGCACCCCGAAACTCCACAGCCCAGGTTCAACAGGTGACTCTCGTCCCACCGGCTCAAGAAGAGTACCCGAACCTGCACACTGTTCCCTCCTGCTACCACCACTTGCGGGAGGTCTTCAGCAAAACCAAGGCCATGACACTCCCTCCACACAGACCATATGACTGCCCGATCGATTTGATTCCCGGTTCAACCATTCCCAAGGGGAGACAGTATTCGGTCTCAGGACCCGAACGCCAAGCCATGAACAATTACATTGACGACTCCTTGAAGGCCGGCCTCATCCGACCGTCTTCCTCACCTGCTGGCGCAGGCTTTTTCTTTGTGAGTAAAAAGGATGGATCCCTACGCCCATGCATTGATTACAGTCCCTTAAATAACATCACTGTTAAGAACCAGTACCCCTTGCCCTTGATGTCCTCAGTGTTCGATCAGCTGCAACAAGACTTCAAATCAGTCCCGGATGGGCCTTCTCCAACCTCTACCAATCCCATCCAGACCATGGGCAGAAATATCATTGGACTTTGTGACCGGACTACCCCTATCCCATGGTAAAACCACAATTCTCACCGTTGTTGACAGATTCTCGAAAATGGTTCGCTTCATCCCACTAACCAAGCTCCCATCCGCCAAGACCACAGCAGATATCATGATCCACCACATATTCCGGTTTTATGGTTTCCCTCTGCACATCGTCTCCGACCGTGGACCACAGTTCGTCTCCCGCTTCTGGACTCAGTTTTGTAAAGCCCTAGGTGCCAAAGCCAACCTAACGTCTGGGTACCACCCTGAGGCCAATGGACAGGCAGAACGATTAAATCAGCAACTCGAAACCGGACTGTGATGCCTTGTCTCCCAGAACCCGACCACCTGGAGCAAGTACCTGGTTTGGGTCGAGCTTGCTCACAACTCATTGCCCACATCTGCCACAGGTCTCACCCCGTTTAAATGCGTCCACGGCTACGATCCACCATTCTTCGCGGAACTGGAGGAGGAGGCAACGGTCCCCTCGGTCCAGGCCATGATCCGTCGGTGCCACAAAGTCTGGTCGGCGGCCCGGACGGCGCTTCAACGCCAGGGAGACCGGGTGAAGAGGGCCGCCGACCGGAAAAGGAGACCGGCACCCGAATACCGCCCAGGCCAGCGGGTGTGGCTATCAGCCAAACATCTCCGAATCAAGGTACCATGTCCAAAGCTGGCCCCGCGATTTGTGGGGCCTTTCCCAGTAACCAAGTCCATAGGTCCCGCCGCCGTTCGACTCCGCCTGCCAAGATCCCTCAGAGTTCATCCAACATTCCACATCAGTCAAGTCAAGCCGGTCCACGAAAGCCCACTTGTGCCATCCGAACCCGACCCACCCCCCCCCAGTGATGATTGATGGCGGCCCCGTTTACAAGGTCAGGAAACTCTTAGATGTGCGTAATCGGGGCCGCGGAAGACAATACCTAGTCGACTGGGAGGGGTACGGCCCGGAGGAAAGACAATGGGTCCCCTCCCGGTTCATTGTTGACCCCTCGTTAATTGATGATTTTTACTCTGAACACCCTGACATTCCTGGGCCGTCAAGAGTCGGCCGTTGAGGGGGGGGTACTGTCACGCCGCCACCTGCCACCAATCAAGACTCACAATAAAAACAATCTGCATTCTCCCCTCAGTGCCGAAGTGTCACAGTCAGTGCATGGAAGCGTCCCACAGTCCTTATGTCCTCGTTCATTTTGCCAAGTGTTTTTGCCTTGTTTTTGTGCCTTTTCCTCCCCAGTGGAGCGCCTTTTGTTACCCCTTTTGCCTTGTGCCCTTTTTCCTCCCTAGCGGAGCGCTTTTCGTTGTCCCCAGTACCTTTTGCCTGTTTTTTCCTCCCTAGTGGAGCGCTTTTTGTTCTCCACTTTTTTTTTTTGCTTCCCTGTTCTCCTCTCAGCTTGAGAGGAAACACCTGTTGGCCGGAAATAAACCTGCTGCCTTGGTGGCTTACCTTACGCCTGCGTCTGAGTCCGACCTTACCTCGTCGTGTCAATAACAAAAGTAAAACGATAACCAAAACCTAACCCAAACAATGACAAATTCAAGCGCATTTCTTCTTTGATGTGCATGTTAATGTATATGTATATATATATATATATATATATATATATATATATATATATATATATATATATATATATATATATAAATAGCACAGGCAAGCAATATAGTCACAAAACAAGCAGGTTCAAGGTCCATTTTTGTTCTCACGCCACGCGCTTGCGAGGAAGGGAAAGTCCGTAGTGGTAAACACCTCACTATGACGTCAAACATGACACGCGCTGGACCCCGCCTTCATTGAACGTCATTGCTTCAGCAAACAGTCAGGTGGGTCAATAATGTGGCTCAGTCTGAACATGACCAGATCGCATTTGGACACTTGCTAAAAACATTCTGGACAGTCAGCTCGAAAAAGCAGATTTCAGGAGGAATCCGATTAGAGTCAAATATGCCTGCAGTCTGAACGCAGGCTTTGTAGCACCCCTAAACGTATTTAGAGCACCCCTAAAACCTCAGATCCGAGAATCACCTCTGCTCTCAGGTACTTGCTCTTGTACAGTTGAGCACTACTTTGTCTTTTTTCCCCCTATCTTGAAGAAGGTTAGAAAAATAGCTATTTACCTCTCCAATAGCACACTGACAGTGGATTTCTTTCAGCTGTGGCCAGCGATGGGCTTTGTCTCATTCTCATATGGATCCGTCATTAAATATTCAAAGTACCCATTGCGAGCGGTGGCTATCTCTCACCACGGCAGGTGAATGAATAGACCATATCCAGCTCTCAGTTAGACACCAGGCGAACCCTCATCATTGTCCATCTGTCAACGCATTTCAGTGGAGGATGTGCGCGATTTGTCTCTGTTGTCTCTGCTGAAGGAGCAACATATGATATCATAAGAAACATTAAATGTTTGTTTTGAATATTAATCTTAATTTTAATCATCTCTTAATCTTAAAAATCAGTTGATATTGCATATAGACTACAGATACTGTGCTTTTCTAATAGAAGTGATTATTAATAACATGGCTACAATGCCAGTGGATATTTCATTTCTTTTTATAGCTCTTTTCTACCCAAAGGCCCAGTTGTAGTTACCATTCCATAAATGTCAGCAACTTTCACTGCTGCTTTCTTGGGGATTGGATTGAGGTTAATTTTGTGACTGATATCTCAAAATCTTAGCACAAAGTCAGCATATCAGCTGAAGAAATAGATTCATCAAGCCTATCTTGAGAAGTTCAGGAAATTCAATATAGACAAAAAGAGCTATTTTGTTTACATATTTAATGATGCACTGAACTTAGAGGGAAAAACAGATGTGAATGAAAATGCGCTAATCAATCACATGAATGATTTGTTTGTTGTGTGATTAATCTTGAGAAGAGCTGTAAATTATTGTTATAAAATATTTATGTACCTGGTTTACCAAATACTGTAAAATCCTTCCTAAAGCAGGATATGTGTGAATGACTGTCAATGGTCAAAACTATTGTGAAAGTATTTTGTGGATGAAAAAAACATCTTGGACCAATTTTTCCAACAGATAAGGTCAAAAGATCATACACCCAAATGAATGATTTCCAATCAGAAAAAAAACAATAAATGCATAAGTGTGCAACGTATTTTCAGGCATACTTCCGCTCAATAAATGTTTGATATTAGTTTGATATCAACTGATTCACTAATCCAGCCATTGTGCCAATACATGCAGCATTTCACAACTAAATCTCTGATCCTCATAAATGGAAAAAGCGATGCCATTGCCTGCTTTTCTGACTGTGTGCAATAATGTGGACCTCTCAAATTTGGGTTTCCACCTAAAAGAGCACATACCAATTGCCACAAGTAATTGCCTTATTTTATTTTTTTATTTTTATTTTATTTTATTTATTTATTTATTTATATATTTATTTATATATTTATTTATTTATTTTTTTTTATTTTTTTTTATTTTTATAAAAGTATGCTCATACAACAAATTTTTACATCCTCCTGAGTACCAGCAATTCAAATTTGTTCTCTGTAGTGGATGTTTTTAAACCTGAATATCTCCCACCCAGTGCATACGATTGAATTAGCTCCTTTTGTGCTCTATAAAGGACATTCAGGGGCATATTCACTAAGAATGCGCTGCGTCCGGTAATAGGTTGAAATATTGCACCACAACTGCACCCGCAGTCTGCTCCTAGTTACTCACCTATTCACGAAGGATATTGCTCTAATCATATACCGGCACACCCACAAAACGGACGTTATCATGTACACACACACACATATATATATATATATATATATATATATATATATATATATATATATATATTAGTGCTGTCAAACGATTAAAATTTTTAATCTGATTAATCACACTTTTAAATTTTGATTAATCACGATTAATCAAATTACATTACTCGCGTATTTGCGTAATATAAAATAAATACAAAATACCGTAATATTTTGACATTAACGCATTTTATTATCTGAATGTCATTTCCAAACATTGATTAAATGCATGTACGCAATTGCATGCATGCGTGTATTGCTAAAAACGTAACATCATCATAACAATTGGGTGCAATTCAGCAATTAATTAAACGCAAATTGTTTTTGTTTTATCTAAAGTCCCGTCGGGGTGTTTTTTAAAGCGAAATTTACCACCGAGCACAACAACTTGAGTCACCCCGCTCATTTTGGAACAATAGGCGTAGGAAATGCCGTGCATTGACCTAATCACTGACCTGCGCAGCCTTCAACGTAACCATCCGCGGTTACGTTGAAGGCTCAAGTGCGGTCGAAAAAAATTGTGCGATTAATCTGCGTTAATATGTGATTAATTTAACTTTTTTCTGTGATTAATTAATCTATTAACGCTTTAACTTTGACAGCCCTAATATATATATATATATATATATATATATATATATATATATATATATTAGAGGTTTCAGTTGATTAAAATATTTAATCGCACAATAATCGCAAATTTTATATCTCAATTTAGATCTAAATTTACAATTTATTTTTTTTCCCCATAAAAAAAAGTGGTTTTATTTTTTAGTCATTGATAAAGTAATTTCTGCCCTGCGATTGGCTGGCAACCGGTCCAGGGTGTCCCCCGCCTACTGCCCAAAGCCAGCTGAGATAGGCTCCAGCACCCCCCGTGACCCTTGTGAGGAATAAGCGGTCAAGAAAATGGATGGATGGATGGATGGATGGATAAAGTAATTTCATAACAATTCAATAAAAAAAGTTTAAAAAAATAAAATATGTACTGTACTGTAAAACCAAACCAAAGTATGACTGATGTGTTTTGGTCATTTTTCTGTCACTACAACATCGCATAATTGCATTTGTAAGACAATGATGACAGCTCAGTGCATTTTTCTTTTCATATTAGGAGCTGCCTAATTTTCAACATGACGTAACTTGTGAAATTATGCACATTTTTAAAACATTTGGACATAAATAGAGGAAGATACCGAGACAGAAAAACACAGCATCCGCGTGTCTGTGCCTGAGAGGAACATGGAACAGGAAGAGTGAAGGATCTTGCTTTGGCCTTTTCTCCACTGAGGTAACACTTGCCAGAGGGTAATGTGGGAGCAAATTTATCTTCAGACTGCTGCTTACCCGAGAACAAAGTTTTCTTTGTGGGTCACAAACATATTTATGGCTTCAGAACCGTACATGTTATAATGTTGTTGTACAATGGTATGTCCTTCAGCAATGGCACACTTTGAAACTAAGCTATGCCTTAATTCGATGAGAAGGACAGGGAGGATGGTGCAAGTAGAAGGGAAGATGTGTGGCAACAAATACATGTAAATTTCAGAAGAGCACCTGTTTTCACAAAAGCTCTCCATCTAACCGCTGAGCTGTTTTGCAAGTAGGAATAGGCAATCATTTCAGTCCCTAGAAGTGCAAAACTGATAGCGACATACCCCAAAAGACTTGAAGCTGTAATTGGAGCAAAAGGGGGTTGGCTGTGGTGTGGCGGGTGGAGGCTGTGGCTGAATACTTTTGCACACCCTACTTTTTCAGTTTTTTAGTTGTAAAACAAGTTTGAAATAAGATATCCACTTTGTTTCACTTCATTATCGTGTGCTACTTTGTGTTTAACTTCCACACAAAATTTCAATAAAATATATTTGTTTGTGGTCGTACCGTGCCAAAATGTTGAAAAACTCAAGTAGGTTAATATTTTTGCAAGGCAAAAGGCTTACATAGAAAATTAGGCCATAACATCCTGTGTGCACATGTCATGTATGTGATAGACTGACTGTACGAAAAGTTGTGAATGAATATGGAAACACGCCAACGAAGCATGATTCATTGACAGTGTAGGCTAGGTGAAATCGAGGAAGTACTGGATACTTTCCGAGAGACTTGAGAATGACGACTCAGGAGCAGAAAAACACATGCCCGTGCACAGACAGCAGGTAACAACATGGCTTTACTACGTCATATCCGGTTTGGCCGCTGTGCTTGCCCCGCTGGGAAGATGATTTGATTTTGGAACTGTTCATTTTGCCGTGTATATTATTTTGTTTAATTAAAATAGAGTTGTCCCAGACACCCTGATTATAAAATGACACGTGGCTTGTATCATATTTGTAACAAACAAATCTGTATCAGAATCGCTAAAGAATTAGATGAGCTCTAATAAACTTAGAGCCAAACACACGCTGAGCATTGAATCTTGAAGGGGAAAACAGATGTTAATAACATACATTGAAAAAGACAAAAAAAGGAGAAAAAAATATTTTGATGCTTTATATATTTAATTTTTCTATGCAAAACCAGTGCATGTCAAAAAATTTTACCCCAGTGCCACCTCAAAAATACTACAACATAAACTAAATAAAATGCTTAACAAAATATTGGCATATGATTAAAACCTATTTCACATAAAAGGTGAAAAATCCCAATAAATGTTTGAAAATTAATGTTGAAGATGATTAAAGCGACAATAAGGAACTTTTCAATTTACGTTGATTATGGCGGTGCCACATGGACAAAAGCTGTATTTTTATGTCTGAAGGAAGACCACATTTTCTATGAGAACAATCACATTGCGTTGTTTTTTTTGTTTTGTTTTTTTTAAGCTCAGACCAGCGAGTGAAATCGGGCCAATGTAGATCCTTGACTGTCCTTTTATCCAGGTAGCTTTCATTTTTCTTTTTTGTCTCCTCAGACAAAACTTTTCAGTTGTTTTGCAGCTCCTGGCAGGAAAGCAGTAATTGTGCGTCAACATTGAAATTGACTTCGGACTTCGTAATGAATGGGGAAAGGGGAAAGTGACGTATGCCATAAAGCATTCAACACATTTGTAGTTTTGTTGTGCGTGGCAGTGTTCCTACCATCCTCCTCAAAGTTGCTTAGTGCCAGTAAAAATGATACAGATCCCCTCAGACCATAGCACCATTCAGGTACCATTCAACTAGATTTAATTTAATATTTCATCAGAAGAGTTGTGAAAATATTTATTAAGGTTGAAAATTTCCTTAGTGCTTTAAATGCAAATATATTGTACTTAAAAGTACCACCTTTCACACCAAAGTCATGCCACTGATTTGATCATTCTGGAAGTTTCTTCAACTGTATTTCCTGTGGCATATATTGTAACTGCATTCAAACTTCAAGTGAGTCAGGAACCTTTCCTTGAGACCTCTTTTCAACCAAGCAAGACAAACAATCTAAATTGTTTTTATATATTTGATGTGTTTTGGAATGAAATTGTTAACCTGTAATTGGGTAAATCAAACACCAAAACTATTCCATTGTAGCTCTTTCATACAAAGACTGATTTACATGAGGTTCTTCGTTTGTTTACTCAATAAATTAACAAAATACACGTGGTGCTCCTAGAGGCAACAAAGAGAACTGCAGGCAGTCACTTGAGTCGTATACATTGCTCTTTGAGCGATCCTAATTTACGCTACACTTGTCAAATATACTTCCTTTAAAATAACTGAAATTGTGTGCTTTTCTTTGTCTACTTTTTTGTAATATATAGTATAACTGTCAGGACTCAAAAGTGTGGTGGTGGACCCAAATGCAGGAGGCGGACAAGTCAGGGAGGCAGAGGTGCGAAAATGGAGTAAATTTAATCAAACAAAACTAAAGTTGCAAACAGGGCTTGGTAACAAAGAATAACCAAATACCGAAGGGAAAAACAATACACGAGCAGACTTAACTATGGGAGCATGGACGTGGGGAAACAAGAACAATGAACCGACAAGAACTGAAGCGAAAACCGAAAACTAAGTACACACACTAATTGAGCACGATGAGACACAGCTGGGCAAGACACAAGTGGAAGGGGATGCTGATTGGTTGACACATGAGGAAGGGCAGGCAAACACAGGTGGACATCAGTGAGGCTTAACGAGACTATGGAAGACAAGAAAAACAGAACATAAACATGACAAACTCAAAACCCAACAAAAAACAAAGCAAAACGCACCCCAAACAGAACCCAAACATGACAGTACCCCCCCTTCAAGGGACAGCTCCCAGATGTCCCTAAGGTACATAAATAAAAACAGGCGAGAGGGTGCACGGCCCACTATCCAGGGCAGTCCAAAGTACAAAACAAAATTTCAACACTAGAGTTGGCCAGACAAAGAGTGCCCAGAGGAGCCAGTCTGGTGGGCGTCCCGGACGCCAGACAAGAAGGACCCGGCGGGGCCGGTCAGGAGGGCGTCCTCGACGCCCGACGAGGAGGACCCGGCGGGGCCGGTCAGGAGGGCGTCCTCGACGCCCGACGAGGAGGGCCCGGCGGGGCCGGTCAGGAGGGCGTCCTCGACGCCCGACGAGGAGGGCCCGGCGGGGCCGGTCAGGAGGGCGTCCTCGACGCCCGACGAGGAGGGCCCGGCGGGGCCGGTCAGGAGGGCGTCCTCGACGCCCGACGAGGAGGGCCCGGCGGGGCCGGTCAGGAGGGCGTCCCGGACGCCAGACAAGAAGGACCCGGCGGGGCCGGTCAGGAGGGCGTCCCTGACGCCCGACGAGGAGGGCCCGGCGGGGCCGGTCAGGAGGGCGTCCTCGACGCCCGACGAGGAGGACCCGGCGGGGCCGGTCAGGAGGGCGTCCTCGACGCCCGACGAGGAGGGCCCGGCGGGGCCGGTCAGGAGGGCGTCCTCGACGCCCGACGAGGAGCAGAGGTGGCGGCGGGGTGTTCGCCGCCAGACGAGGAGCAGGAGGCGGCCGCCGGCCGGGCGCCGCCGGAACTGGTGCAGGCGATGGCGGCCGCCGGCCGGGCGCCGCCGGAACTGGTGCAGGCGATGGCGGCCGCCGGCCGGGCGCCGCCGGAACTGGTGCAGGCGATGGCGGCCGCCGGCCGGGCGCCGCCGGAACTGGTGCAGGCGATGGCGGCCGCCGGCCGGGCGCCGCCGGAACTGGTGCAGGCGATGGCGGCCGCCGGCCGGGCGCCGCCGGAACTGGTGCAGGCGATGGCGGCCGCCGGCCGGGCGCCGCCGGAACTGGTGCAGGCGATGGCGGCCGCCGGCCGGGCGCCGCCGGAACTGGTGCAGGCGATGGCGGCCGCCGGCCGGGCGCCGCCGGAACTGGTGCAGGCGATGGCGGCCGCTGGCCGGGCGCCGCCGGAACTGGTGCAGGCGATGGCGGCCGCTGGCCGGGCGCCGCCGGAACTGGTGCAGGCGATGGCGGCCGCTGGCCGGGCGCCGCCGGAACTGGTGCAGGCGATGGCGGCCGCTGGCCGGGCGCCGCCGGAACTGGTGCAGGCGATGGCGGCCGCTGGCCGGGCGCCGCCGGTCGAGGAACTGGAGGTGGCGGCCGCAATCCGTGCGCCGCCGGACGAGGAACAGGAGGCGGCGGCCGCAATCCATGCGCCGCCGGACGAGGAACAGGAGGCGGCGGCCGCAATCCATGCGCCGCCGGACGAGGAACAGGAGGCGGCGGCCGCAATCCATGCGCCGCCGGACGAGGAACAAGAGGCGGCGGCCGCAATCCATGCGCCGCCGGACGAGGAACAGGAGGTGGCGGCCGCAATTCGTGCGCCGCCAGGGTTGACGCTGGCGGAGGCGGCCGCTGGCCGGGCGCCGCCGGAACTGGTGCATGCGAAGGCGGCCGCTGGCCGGGCGCCGCCGGAACTGGTGCATGCGAAGGCGGCCGCTGGCCGGGCGCCGCCTGAACTGGTGCAGGCGATGGCGGCCGCTGGCCGGGCGCCGCCGGAACTGGTGCAGGCGAAGGCGGCCGCTGGCCGGGCGCCGCCGGTCGAGGAGCAGGAGGCGGCGGCCGCAATCCATGCGCCGCCGGACGAGGAACAGGAGGCGGCGGCCGCAATCCATGCGCCGCCTGACGAGGAACAGGAGGCGGCGGCCGCATTCCATGCGCCGCCTGACGAGGAACAGGAGGCGGCGGCCGCAATCCATGCGCCGCCTGACGAGGAACAGGAGGCGGCGGCCGCAATCCATGCGCCGCCGGACGAGGAACAGGAGGTGGCGGCCGCATTCCATGCGCCGCCTGACGAGGAACAGGAGGCGGCGGCCGCAATCCATGCGCCGCCGGACGAGGAACAGGAGGTGGCGGCCGCATTCCATGCGCCGCCTGACGAGGAACAGGAGGTGGCGGCCGCAATCCATGCGCCGCCTGACGAGGAACAGGAGGTGGCGGCCGCAATCCATGCGCCGCCTGACGAGGAACAGGAGGTGGCGGCCGCAATCCATGCGCCGCCTGACGAGGAACAGGAGGTGGCGGCCGCAATCCATGCGCCGCCTGACGAGGAACAGGAGGTGGCGGCCGCAATCCATGCGCCGCCTGACGAGGAACAGGAGGCGGCGGCCGCAATCCATGCGCCGCCTGACGAGGAGCAGGAGGCGGCGGCCGCAATCCATGCGCCGCCTGACGAGGAACAGGAGGCGGCGGCCGCAATCCATGCGCCGCCTGACGAGGAACAGGAGGCGGCGGCCGCAATCCGTGCGCCGCCTGACGAGGAACAGGAGGCGGCGGCCGCAATCCGTGCGCCGCCTGACGAGGAACAGAAGGTGGCGGCCGCATTCCATGCGCCGCCTGACGAGGAACAGGAGGTGGCGGCCCAGGCGAAGCGGCTAGGGGCTGCGGCGGCAGCGGCACAGGCGAAGCGGCCAGGGGCTGCGGCGGCAGCGGCACAGGCGAAGCGGCCAGGGGCTGCGGCGGCAGCGGCACAGGCGAAGCGGCCAGGGGCTGCGGCGGCAGCGGCACAGGCGAATCGGCCAGGGGCTGCGGCGGCAGCGGCACGGGCGAAGCGGCCAGGGGCTGCGGCGGCAGCGGCACAGGCGAAGCGGCCAGGGGCTGCGGCGGCAGCGGCACGGGCGAAGCGGCCAGGGGCTGCGGCGGCAGCGGCACGGGCGAAGCGGCCAGGGGCTGCGGCGGCAGCGGCACGGGCGAAGCGGCCAGGGGCTGCGGCGGCAGCGGCACGGGCTTACGGCCATACTACCCTGAGAACGCCCGGTCTCGTCTGATCTCGGAAGCTAAGCAGGGTCGGTTCATTCTGTCAGGACTCAAAAGTGTGGTGGTGGACCCAAATGCAGGAGGCGGACAAGTCAGGGAGGCAGAGGTGCGAAAATGGAGTAAATTTAATCAAACAAAACTAAAGTTGCAAACAGGGCTTGGTAACAAAGAATAACCAAATACCGAAGGGAAAAACAATACACGAGCAGACTTAACTATTGGAGCATGGACGTGGGGAAACAAGAACAATGAACCGACAAGAACTGAAGCGAAAACCGAAAACTAAGTACACACACTAATTGAGCACGATGAGACACAGCTGGGCAAGACACAAGTGGAAGGGGATGCTGATTGGTTGACACATGAGGAAGGGCAGGCAAACACAGGTGGACATCAGTGAGGCTTAACGAGACTATGGAAGACAAGAAAAACAGAACATAAACATGACAAACTCAAAACCCAACAAAAAACAAAGCAAAACGCACCCCAAACAGAACCCAAACATGACAATAACCAGCGGATGTGTACAAGTAGGCTCAGAACTGCATCCTGGAGTACTTTTGCTTCTGAGGTTAACGGTATTGAGATGATGGAGATAATTTTGACTTTGATTTGTCATTTATAGCTAGAAATTATGGATTGGTTAAGTTTTGGGAGTTTGATAGCCGAGTCCAGTAAACTGTATTTTAATCCGCTGTGCCTTACTTTATCAAATGCTTTTTCAACATCGAAAAAAATTATTGCCAAAGTTATTGGTTATTTTTGTTGAAATTCTTGTGGATGTCTTTGTAAGATGTTGTCTGTGGTGTCTCTTTCTTTCCAGAAGCCGGCTTGATGAATTCCTTGGAGGCCCATTGCTTCAGTGTGGTTGGTGAGTTCTTTCAAACAGTTTTTCTATGTGACTGGGAAGGCTTATGGGGTGTTTGAGGCACTGTGTGGGTCTTTTCCTGGTTTATGAATCATTCTTAAAACTGCAACCTTCCATGGTGAAGGTAAGTGACCTGTTTTGTGACCGGTGAGAAGAGCTGTCCAAGGTACTGAAGGTTAGATGGCTGGTGCTTGTTTCATTAGTGTAGTGTCAACATTGTCCTCCCTTGGTGCTTTATTTTACTTCTTTTTTTTTCTTTTTTTCAGATGCAGTTGTAGTTGTTGAATGATGACTGCAACTTTGTAAAGGGATGTTTTTCCACCTCACGGTTGAGTGTGATTGTTTCTTTTATTTTCTGTGTTGCTATTTCTTTGTGGGCGGCACGGTGAGTGTGTGGGTAGCACGTCCGCCTCCCAGTTCTGAGGACTCCGGTTTGAGTCCAGGCTCCAGCCTTCCTGGGTGGAGTTTGGATGTTCTCCCCGTGCCCGCGTGGGTCTTCTCCGGGTACTCCGGTCTCCTCCCACATTCCAAAGACACGCATGGCAGGTTAATTGGGCGCTCCGAAGTGTCCCTCGGTGTGCTTGTGATTGTGGATGGTTGTTTCTTCTCTGTGTGTGCCCTGCAATTTGCTGGCAACCAGTCCAGGGTGTCCCCCGCCTACTGCCCAGAGCCAGCTGAGATAGGCGCCAGCACCCCCCGCGACCCTTGTGAGGAATAAGCGGTCAACAAAATGGATGGATGGATGGATGGATGGATGGTTGGATGGTTGGATATTTCTTTGTCAACTAAGACTTACGTTGTATTGTTGAAGTGTGGGTCATTCAGGCATGAGTGGACATCTTCCAGGTGGTGGTTACGGAAAAGCGTGACTTTTTCTTGATTGTCGTTAATGGTAATGCTTGAGGATTTTAGTGGTGGTGCGCTGTTGTTGCCTTCGTCTCCATTTAGGCTCTTGATTTTTGGCTAGAAGGTCCTGGTCCACTGTCCACTTTTTGTTTGCACCAGAAGCCGCTTTTGAGAGCCCATTGGCATCCCATTGGAAGCAGCTGTGCTCACTCCCACAACGGCGCAAAGGATCCTTTTTATTTGCACCCGTTTACTAAAATACCAAATGTAAGGAAACTCCACCCATGCACAGTATTGCGCAAAGTTAGATAATGTGTGTCCCACTCTAAGATCTACATTTAGATTCAGGTTAAGGTTCTTCTTCTTTTTTTTTTTTTCTGTTACTCCTTTTCTGGTTATTCTGTAAATTACAAATGACACCTTTGTGTTGTCCTCCTGTACATTCTTCGGCTCGTATATTGTCCAGTTGTGATTTGTTGTCTTGTAATCTATGTGCATTTAGTTATCTCTGTTCTTGTCTACTATGTAGTCAGTTCTCTTGCACTGAAAAAAAGAAGACGTTGAGAAAACGTCTTCTTTATGTTATCTGAAATTTTATTTACTTGACACGTCATAAAATAGCAACAGGTCAACAACAGGTTTTTTTGTTGCTTTTATTTATTTTATTTTATTTTTTTAGTAAAATAGGCATTTCGAATGAGCAGCAACAGTCACTGCAAACAAAACAAAAACAACCATATATTGTCATGACAGATTTATTTTTATTTTATTTTTTATTTTTTTACTAAAATTGACATTTAGAATGATTCAGCCACTTATAACTCTTTGACTGCCAAAGACGTTTCATGATGATTAGTAAAATTCCAATGAATGGAATGCGATCTTTCATTTCGTAGCCACATTGTATATGTAGTAAAGGCAAACAATATTCTTTTTGCCTTGAAAGATGAGTTAAAATGCTCAAAAGCGGCTGGCACTGTGGATTTTTTTGTTTTGTTTTTATAACGCCTGGCAGTCAAAAAGTTAACCTTTAGGCTATATTGTCCAATCAGGTCAAATGGCACAATCCGAGTCGCAAATCCAGTTCCGTGCTCACAGCCTTTTTCAGACCCTCTGCGCATGAGCATGCATGCGCCCTTGGGTAATTTCTGGGGTTTCCCACTGGTTCCTAACTTAACTCAAAAAGCTACCCAAAAGTAGCTAAGCTTTGTTGTGCTGTTCAGAAAATCTTAGTTAAGACAACATGAGAAAAATTAGTTGAGCTTACAACTTTTTGTAGGTTATAATATAGAAAGCTTTATTTTTAGTCGGTTTAATTTTAAAACTTGCATGAAATCAACAATTACTAGTTATCATTTTTACAGTGTGCGGTCTTGACATTTTGAATGCGCAAGGTTTGTTCCCGTGGTTCTTTTTGCGTAATTAAGTACATTCACATAATTGTTTTTCCTGGTGCATGATAAGACTCCATTCGTTATTGTTCATATTCTTTAAAATCATAAAATAAACGACTACATCAACCAAGTTACACCCTACACTTGAATCACAAGGACTGTTATACAGGGGCAGATAACTCAATTCCTTCCTCGAGCAAAAATACAAATACTGTACTGTATTTTCTTCAATATATTTTATTATTAAACCTAATAGTAAATAGATGCAGAGATAATCCCCAGTCCACTTCCAACTTTTACTTGTGTTTATTAGCAGTCTAAATGTCATTATCTCTAATGCAGCTCATTTTACAAATGCATTTGTTTTCTTTCCCAAATTACCAAGAGCTCATTTGAAAATAAAAGCTATGGTCTGGAAATATCTGTTTGTTTTTAATGCAATTTGCTCTTCTTTCTCCCTAGCATTTTAATAGCGTGGTAGAGACACATCACACTTTCTTTTTCTTTCTTTTTTTTTTTTTTTTGTCCAACAGACGCAGATGGGCACTGCAGGGGAGAGTTCCAACAGTGAGGAAGAGATCACACTAGAACAGGTGTGACATGAAAACCACACCTTCCTTGCCTGTGGGCGCTCACTATGATTGAAACTCTCTTTTTGTGATAGTATGGTGAAGCACTGAGAAACAGGCAGTGCGCATCTGAAAAATTATTGCCATCAGCAACTCAGCATCCGGATTAATGAGAACCTGCAGTGCTGAGCCAGGCTACGGCTGATCATTTGTTTGGTTACTCATCTCCATTAAATAGCAATAAGGGGAATTCATGGAGTTCCATGAAGGAGGAGGATTGTGGGGGTAAGCAGCGGGAATGAGGATCCTTCATGGAGGGATTTATAACATAGCTGAACTTAATATGCTCTGTAATCTCAAATGAAATTAAAAAACGTAGATATCTGCAAAAAAATAATACATTCATCTTCTAATTTTCTTTTTTTTGTGCTGGCTGCCTTTTCATTTTTGTCGGTGAGACGTTTCTCTTTTTTATGTCTCTCTCATCAAAACAGTGATTGAACAGTATAATATGTGTGGTTATTGGAACGTTACAAAATGGCATTTGAAGCTGTATCTACTGTAAATTAGATCAACATGTTTCATTGGTCATGTAAGAAAACCTATTAATGCAAAATCCCATTTGTTCAGCAACGACTAAGGTTTGTATTTTAGTGTATTGATGAATGTGTTAGTAATATTTATTCGATTTTTTTTTAATGGTCTGACAAGACGCGGAGAGGTTAAAAAAAATAATAATAAAAAAACAAACAAAAAAAACATTTAAACACGGAAGCAAAGCTGTAGCGCAGCCAAAAGGGGTAAACGTAAAGCGTAGAAGAAAAATCAGCGAAGACGAACGACTGATCTGAATGTATGGGGTATATGCCATGAGGAGGCGGGACTTCCGACTTTCAGACATAAGGTTTGTTTCCGCTTGCTGTTTGCAACGTGTGGGCTGTGTCCTGTTGCTTGCGCTTTCGCCCTTGTGCCCCTCGGTTGCACGTTGCTGTTGACGGGTGCAAGTCTGTAGTGTGTCTGTCTCAGTTGTCCGAAGCATTTCTATCGGCAGGAGTGCACGGTTGGGCGGTGAAGGAGTGGGGGGGCGAGTGTTGGAACGCGGCCAACAGTGGCCGGAAACGGCGCTGATGTGTTTAACCCGGAAGTCCGTGGCATCTACCCAATTACTGGATAGCCGATCGGCCAAGACTTTTGAAGCCACAAGTCCGCCATATCACTCCTCCCAAGAAACGTTTCTCTGTACAATTACAGTATTGAAATTGGAAAATATTTGAGACAGTACTTAGTAGAAACAGCATGATTTATGTTTTACACTTGTTAAACATACACAAGAGAACTTCAAAAATTTTACAACTTGCCTTAAATACATGTATAAATTATATGCTTATAGGTCATCACTGGAGTATCATCCCGCATATGGCGTCCACATTGGAACGTATAGGGTGCATTTTGAACTCTTTCCACTCTGGAGCCAGTTCCAAAAGTGATCGGTTTCAAGCTCCGAAATAGCGCCGCCATGTGGATGAACTGCGCAAACGGTAAGAAACTTGTGCAGATACATTGAAACAGGCTTTCGTGCGGGTGGGGCGTAAATACCCAAACAGTAATTAACATGACGAGACACACCTGGGTAAGACACAAGAATCTGAGAGCACTGATTGGTTGACACATGAGGAAGCAAACACAGGTGGACCACATAATTCTTGACGAGACAAGGGAAGGACATAGGGACAGCATAACAAAAGGGTAGCTATCCATCCATCCATTTTCTTGACGGCTTATTCCTCACAAGGGTCGCGGGGGATGCTGGCGCCTATCTCAGCTGACTCTGGGCAGCAGGCGGGGGACACCCTGGACTGGTTGCCAGCCAATCGCAGGGCACACAGAGACGAACAACCATCCACACTCACAAGCACACCTCGGGACAATTCGGAGCGTCCAATCAACCTACCATGCATGTCTTTGGAATGTGGGAGGAGACCGGAGTACCCGGAGAAGACCCACGCAGGCACGGGGAGAACATGCAAACTCCACCCAGGAAGGCCGGAGCCTGGACTCGAACCGGAGTCCTCAGAACTGGGAGGCGGACGTGCTAACCACTCGTCCAACCAACCGCCCCAGGGTAGCTATAATACCTATATATTTTTTTTTCATCCAATAAAATGTAAAATTTTAGTTGTGTTTATTCAAAAGAATTGTTCTGTTGTTTTAGAGAGGTGGAGTACACCCTGGACTGCATGACCAGTTATAATCCCTAAGAAGCCATATGGTGTGTGTTTGCATGTAAAAGCAATTAGATTTATTTGACTACATTACTGAATAAATTGTGAAGACACAACAAAGTCTACATGATCATGATTGTAATGGCAATATATTTAATCAGACGCAATCAACTCGGCAAACCCAGTTTAATTTGTAGGTCATACCAGAAGGTGCAGTGTATGTAATGAGTCGATTTCTATGCTACATGAGATACATTCACACAAGATAATGAACCCATTATACTGCTTCTGTTGTGCACAAAAAAAAATCTATATACAGTAAACAGTCTCTTTACATCCATGTGAATTTGACATAAATGCCTACACATATTTTGATAAGAAAATGTGAATGAGAATGACAAGTATTATTGAAGAAATAAAATGATTAATATTTAGTTGGGAAAAAAAAAATATTGCTTAGACCGTCTGTATTAGTTGAACCACATTTTTTCAACACAGTATTTGCTTTCTATTAGAAATTGCATGCCGAAATGCCACAGAGAAATGAAGGCTTTTTTTTTTCTTTTTTAAAGCAATCATTCAACATTCCCGGTGCAATAGTGTGTCTGCAAAAGATATTTGCATATGTTCTTTTATTGACTCCCGCTGTCTTTATTTGCATAATTTCTTCCAGTTCTGTTGCAGCACATTAAAACTAATTCCTCCCACCGAAGCAAGCCTGCTTACTTCCTTATTATTGTTGTATTCATTTCCTCATGGGTGGTTTACTGAGGGGATATGATTAATTGAGATTATTCTGTTAAAACCATAATTCGTTTCAACAAGCCCTATATACAACCCTCCTTGAGCTGTCACCTGACCATTCTGGAGGGTTCGCGTGTCCCATGATCTTAAGAGGTAAGTTGTCAGGGGCTTCATGCACCACAGCAATAGATGCAATAGGTAAGTGACCTGAAATATATTTGGAACTCTCACTAACGCCCTCTCACTAACTAACCCTTTCACAGAATAAATAACTAGACTAATTAAACCTTGCACTGCTATGTGATGTGTGCATCTCGAAATCAAGGTGCATTATGGGTAATTAAAGGTGCATTATGGGTAGCGAGTGGTGCATTGTGGGTAGGCGAAACTACCAAACGGTCATTGAAAATGAATTGGATCCAATGGAATCAGCTCTGATGTTAACGTTTCAACTGCTGGAAAGTTTCTGTTTTTTATTAACGTGCGTAGCATGTGGTTTATTGACACCAGGGAAAGTTGACTTGCAAGCTTTAAAGTGTAAAGTTACGCAAAGGTTGTCACCACTCTAATCTCCGCCATTCAAATTGATAGGGTAGTTGCTAGCCTTGTTTTGGTTTTTTTCCCCCACGCATGCGCAAACTTAGTGGCTTATTCGCTTATTATTTAAAACAAGCCACTTTCAATTAATCAATTACGCACACTCAGGAGCATGCATATCATGATGTTGGGTTTGTTGATTTCCCAATACTCTACTACACATACAGTTCATTGTTTTCCAGGAAGTGATTTAATTTCTACCAAAAACTGTTAGGCTCTGGAATTGGATCCCAAAAATGCAGAAACAAATAAGATTTTAACACTTTATTCGCATAATAATCCTTGTATAGATGGAACGCACTCACAACAAGACCAGAAACAACGGGAATGTATCAACACTCAAGAGACGTGGCGTGAACTTGGGCTGTGGAGGTGCACAGAGGAACAGAAGAATAATCCGCCGAAAACACACTTCTCTGTCAGACTTATATAGACAGCGAATGGATCAGATTGGCCGTGGACAGACATGTGGGTAAACCTGATAGGTCGCTGAAAACAGGACTGATGTGGATTTCTCTGATTGGCTTCTGACCAGATAAAGAGAGTAAAGATTCCTGACTTCACATAGCTTCTGACCAGTTGAAACTAGTTGCTGGTTACATGCTGATTGCATCTGTTCAAATCAGACACTTGACCCAAACATAACCCTTGCCCCAAACAAAACACAGTCATGACAAAAAAAAGTGATTGATCTGCTTAGTTATGTTGGAGAGAACATGCAAACTCCACCCAGGAAGGCCGTAGCCCGGAATCAAACCCACCCTGTCTAAACTATAAGGCAGACATGCTAACAATTCGAACACCATGCCACCCCACTGTATACATTAGTTTATAAATATTTTGTTAATGTTAAATGAATGTTAAATTGAATGCTGGATGACCAGATTTTGCTCATTTGGGACAAAAAAAAGTACACATACTGTAACTAGATGCATTTTCCTTATACTTTTAATGGATATCATTCAATTTCATATTCTTTTATCTCTGTTTGTTCTGACTGGGTCAAGCAAAGGTTTTTCAAGACGGTTGTACAAAATCAGCCATTCAACTTATCTGCCATTGTACTCAAGTCCCGGAGGCAGCTTTTGACCTACTGACACTTGTATCGTTACCCCGGGAAAGTTGGAAAGACACAGAAGGAGAGAAATTCATATTAAATGCCCAATTGCTCTTTGTGCTGCACTGGCAGCTAAACCAAAAAATCATTTCCTTGCTCTATAACAACCAAAATCAGAAACCATAAACTATTATCCAGCATCAAAGAAAAGGTTGTTTAAAGGGTTAGTTCAGATTTTTTGACATGAATCTCTATTTCACTCTCACCTTCAGTGTGTGCGATCAGCACTGACTTACCCCTGACAGCGTTCTGTGACACGAGTTCTGGTCCGGTGTTGGTCGAGAAGACAGTAGTCCGGCAAGTTGACTTGGGTCACGGAAATAAAGCTTAGTTTATCTTCTAAAAACAATTTGTGTTCAAAAAGAGTGATACATTTGCACACTAAACTCCTTTCTGAAAAAAGTCACGCCATAACCGCTGGGCACTACTTTTCTGTTTGGTTGTATCACTGCGCGGCGCCCTGTAGACAGCTGATCGACGTGCTGCAGACAGCTGATCCGCGTGTCTTCGGCCTTCGGAAAGACAAACAACTTGTAGATTAGTGCGCGTCTATCAGCTGCATGCGGGGCGCGGCGCAGTAATATGAACGAACAGAAAAGTAGTGCGCGGCGGTAATGGCGTCTGACGTTTTTCAGAAAGGGAGTTTTGTATGGAAATGTATCACTCTTTTGAACACAAATTGTTTTTAGAAGAAAAACGCTTTATTTAGGTGACCCCAGCCAACTTGCTGGACTATTTTCCTCTCGTCCAACACCGGACCAGAACTCGTCTCACAGAACGCTGTCAAGGGTAAGTCAGTGATGATCGCACACACTGGAGGTGAGGATGAAATAGAAATTCATGTCAAAAAATGCGAACTATCCCTTTAAGCAGCGGCTTCATAGGATTTTTGAATGGCAACTTGCTTCTGGAAGACATTTTTCTTCCTGCATGTCAACCTCTGAAGTTTATAATATATTTGGGAAATAAATATTGGGAAAGACTAAGATATTAGCCGGGGCAATATCCATATTTAATTTGTTGATTTAACCCCTTCAGACTTGCATTTTTTTCTATTGAACTATTCATTTATTTATTTATCTATTTATTTGACTGATTTCGACTTTTTTCAAATAAGAACAACATAGAATTTGTTCTGGGGGGGTTATCTCATGTTTTTATTTGTTATAGTGGACGCCAGGACAGCCAGTATGGCTGTAACATGTAAACTTACCAAGCTTAGATGCAACATGAACATCATGCGAATAAACTTGCGATTGTGATTGGTTAGCTAGGATCCAATCATGAACCAGAAGTGTTGACATCCTCTAAATGATGCATTATTGGTTTATACACACAAATATGTCATGTCCACTGCTATCATCTATGGGTCCGAAGGGGTTAAGTAATGGAATGGAAACGTGTGCGTGTGTGTATCTTATCCATCTCAAGCAGTATTATCCACAACATCCAACATAATGACTTAAATGGTAGGACATGTGTAATTGTGTCCTTTCTTCAGGTTCACCCTGAGATGTGAGAGGTACACATTTATCCCTTCTTCAATCATCCTTCCAAATCGCTGCCTGTCTCCTTGACACTTCCTGCTCAATTTGCTGCACTTCTATACAAGCACAGACTCTTACGCTTTTTTTCCTCTCCTGATTCTTCAAGTTTGTCCCACAAGGAACAAACAACCTTGATCACATTCTTGTCTTCATCTTGACATACAAAATGTCAGAGGAAAAATCAGCCTGAAGATTATCCAGACGTGGCCTTTGTTGTGCTCTAACTTTCGTTTGAAAAGATGCAGTAAATTCCTGGAAAGTGTGTTTAAACAGATTTTCCTGGCTCCACAAAATGTGTTATGAGACGTAAAAGAGAAAGTAACAGATTTCACACTCTTTTATTAAAGGCTTTTATTTCCTGGCCTTGGCTATAAAACGTTACCAGATCCGTCAAGATATTTGAATATTATATCTGCGGTCGAGCTGCCTGTGCATGCATCAAATGTGATGAAAAAATATTCAATACTCTAAAATATACATATCATTCTACTTTCTGTGTAAAAAAAATAAAAATAAAAAATGCTTGAAAGTGGAAGTCAACCTTCAACATTTCTTGACAATATGACAATATGTGACCTCACTAGTTGAAACATGACATTATGATTAATATTACATTTGTGCAATGTGAGTTATGAAGCAAAATCCAGCCACTTTTATCAATATCAGAAGGCGGCCATTTTGCCACTTTACTGTCAAGTGAAAATGACATCACAGTTGCTCAGGTAACCACCAATCACATTTCAGCTTCACAAAACAGATGAGCTGTGATTGATCATTGCTTCTGATATTCATATAAAATGCTGGATTTTGCTGTTTAACTCTTATTCCAAAAACGTAATATTAACCAGAATAGCGTATTTAGACGAGTGGAGCTGTACATGTTATGTTCTCTGGGGCCGGATCCCAAAAACGCAGACACAAATAAGACCTTAACTTTATTCACATTGAGAGGCGTGGAACAAACTTGACTAGACGAGAAACGACTAGAGGAACAGAGGTAATAATCTGACAAAAACACACAGTTCTCAGTCAGGCTTATATAGACAGCGAATCAATCTGATTGGCTGTGGCTAGACATGAGGGTAACAGGACTGACATGGTATTATCTGAATTGCTGTTGGCCAGTTAAAGAGATTAAAAATTCTTGACATCACATAGCATCTTAACAGTTGAAACTAGATGCTGGATAAATCAGTTCAAAACAGACACTTGACCACACAGTCATGACCCAAACATATAACCCTTGCATGATCCTAGTCATGACACTATAGAACATGTTATTGTCAAGAATGCTTTGGGGGGTGACTTACCTTTTAAAAGGATCCCTTTATTTTTGAAAGTTTGTGCAGAAGTGTGCAATGCAAGGTCAAAGTTATTGTTGGATGAGAGCAAAGAGAAATTTTGGCTTGTCGACTTGTATTCCTATCCATACTTTAGGCGGCGTCCTCTCAAGTTTGTAGTTTGGCAGTTCCACTTTGGTATATGCCTGATGCATTTTATCATTCCACGTCATCATCAGTACGTAAAACAGGAATTTTAGGGTAGGACAGACAAGACCATTGTGTTGATATGAATTCCATTACGAAATATTGGACTTTTTCCTCACAAATTTGCTAATTAGTCGAAGTAATGTGAAATTTGCCTAGTTATTTGCACTGTTGCTCAGAGTACTTTACTTGTTAAGTGGTTTTGTTCTAATTTAATTGTTAAATGTTAATTGACTTTATTTAAAACAATACAGTGGTGGGTTTCTGCAGTATCAGAGTGATTGTTTAAAAAAAAAAAAAAAAAAAACAGTATAAAATAAAAAATGTTTTTTTTTTTTTAGTAACTTTGTGAGGGGTAGCAGCGGCCCTTCTTTCGCCAGGCATCAACGCATGTGCACGCTATTGGTTCTGAAAATATACAGTAGGCTACATAACGTGCAGACAAAATGTTGTCGCCTGGTCTTGAGGCATATGGATGGTTTACTTTTAGACTGAACGTTAATGCAAAACTAACATTTGTAGATGGAGAGAGAGTGGCACCTGCTGGACAATAATGTCATGACATAGAGAAATGGTCGAGGCCCGGCATTTCATGCTTAATGGTGGATTGGATTAAACCCAGATCTGATCCATCCATTTTCTTAACCGGTTGCTACTCGCGGGGAAGCTGGAACCTATCCCAGCTGGCTTCGGGCAGTAGGTGGGGTACACCCTGGACTGTTTGGCAGTCAATCGCAGGGCACACAGAGACTAAGAACCAGCCACACACATACAAGCACAAGCACACCTAGGGACAATTCAGAGCGCCCAATTAACCTGCCATGCATGTCTTTGGAATGTGGGAGGAGACCGGAGCACCCAGAGAACACCCACGCGGGCACAGGGAGCACATGCAAACTCCACCCAGGAAGGCCAGAGTCTGGACTCGATCTTGCGTCCTCATTACTGGGAGGCGGATGTGCTAACCACTCAGCTACCATGCCGCCCCAGATCTAATCCAAAACTGGGTATTTCAAACCACATTTAATCTTGAAAATTCGAATCTTTTGGATCTGAAAATCCAATCCTGTCTTTAATCCAGATTTGAGCCTGTGTTGGGTATTTCAAAAGTTCAGTCCCAAATCTGGACCAGTTTGAGCCTGAAAAACAGAATAAAATTAATCCAACCTCATAATAGGATTAGAGTGTGATCACATGCACTAGTGTCACATATCGCTGGCGTCAGGCCAAAACCTCATGAGTCACAATTTGGTAAGTTTCATATCTTAAAAAATAAAATAAAATCTTTACTTTTGGTCAGTCTACACGCGAGGGTGTGTCATTTTTGCGGATTATTGACCAATCTAAATTGTTGAAAAAGGCTTCCTCTCTTTGATGATGTAAAGCAATGTAAAGCAAAAAAAAATAAAAAATCAAAATTCCACAAAAAGAAAAAAACTCCAAATGAAAAAAGAAGGTAAACACTGCTTCAACCCCAAATTATAACAACAAAATGTAAAGATGAAGTTAAAATTTTAATCCAGATCAAACTTCAAATCCCACTTTTCTGATCCAAGGATCAGGATTTGCTAACCCGGGATTTCAGAATTTTGCTGGATTGGATCAGCATAATAATAATAAATGAGATTTCCAAACCAACCTGCCCCAAGGATCACCCCACCCCCCAAAAATCAAAAACAGGAGACAGAAAATGTGTTATGTGGATCCCAAGGCTTTGATTTGAATTCAATGTACCAAATGCAAAAGGATGAAATAGCCATCCAAACTATTTTCTGTTGCATGGAGCCAATGTTAGAATAACTACTCTGTTTAAAAGAGCATGCCAAAGAGACATTACGAGGGTCTGACTCATGCTTACCAAAACTGCAAAGGATGGAAATGGAGAACACAGCAGCAAATTAACATTTTTGAAATATTAGAAGTGACTGAACAGCTCATCTATCCCATCCATCCATTTCCTTAACTGCTTACTCCTCACAAGGGTCACGGGGACTCAATAACTCTTTAAAGAAAAAACATATTAATTTAATAAAATGGGCATTATAAAAACAAGTGATGTGTGTTCAGTAGAAGCCTCTGATTGGGCCTACTGAGAAACATACAAAGGAAGGTTAAGTTATTTAATATGTTTAGCGCCGTTTCTTAACCCTAGTCCTTGGGGCACACTACCCAGCCTGTTTTCCACATCTCCTGATTGCAAGGCTATCAGGCTTCTCCAGAGCTTGCTGATGAGCTGTCATTGGAATCACCTGCATTGAGAATAGGGAGACATAGAAAACATGTTGGATAGTGTGCCCCAAGGACCAGGGTTGAGAAGCTAATCTTGAGCGGACGTGCCAAACCGAGCCCTGGCATCAAACACCTAAGTGCATCACCTAAAAGGAACATTTCAGGACATTTACTGACATTTTTTTCCTAGACTTGAAAAACACAGGAGGATGCTGTCTTTTTCAAAGGAGATGACAACAACACAAGAGGAAAAGTGCAATGTTTAGACTAGTGTGGGAGAGCTTGTACTGATTGACACTGACCTTGGCAGACATTTTGCAGCAACTCCACCACAAAGGAATGACTTTCAGAGAGAATTTCCCTTGAGTGAATGTGTTCCGACGTTGGAGTGCAGTCTTTGCTTTCCAGGGTGGCTTGTCTGATGTGACTTACGAAAATAGTGACAACAGTATCAGAAAGACAAGCAAGTTATGTTTGCTTGTTGAGCCGCGCTCAGATTAATGTGAATTCATTGTATAATTATTTCAGATTCAGATTACAACGAGAGGGAGACCGAACAAAAAGCCTGTTGAGTCACTTTCCAGCGCTCCCAATTACTTAGAAGAAAAACAAAAAACACTAGACTAAGTGCAATTTCTGCAGAAATTGTGTGGGAATGCTGTAAGCTAATACTTGCTAATGCTAAAAGCTAATACTTGAATGCTAAGCTGAATGCGTATGAAGGAAATTGAAGGATAAATTCTCTGAAAATTACAAAGTAATTAACTATAAATTACTACTAGTAGTACTACTAGTAGTAGTAGTAGTAGTAGTAGTAGTAGTAGTAGTAGTAGTAGTAGTAGTAGCAACAGTAGTAGCAGTAGCAGTAGTAGGCTATTAATTTTTTTTAAGAAGTAACTTGGAATTGAATGACAAATAAAAAGAAAAGAACTTTGAAAAAGTTCAATGTCTGTCCCATTGAAAATGAATGGAGAAAAGTTGATATTTAATGTTAAATTGTGTGAGGACTGCAAGTAATACAGAATCAGCTGATATATATACCCCGGACGGTGTGAATATTTGAAGCAAGTTGAGATTTGAACGGTATAAATCGTAAGTATTATGTGGGAGTGTTTCACGGAAAAAGTGAGGAGAATCAAATTCTGAATAACATATGTGGAATGCTTTCAGCATTCCCACAATAAGCCTAACAAACATTTGCAGTCGTTTTGTAATTTTCTACTTTTTCGTACCCCAGTTTACACTTGCAAATATTCTGAGAATTTGTATTTTGAGTAATTATAGTTGTGCATGTTTTGTATTTCTCTTAAAAATATTTTAAATGTACCGTTCATGAAGTCTTGTCAGTGGTAGGGATATTTTCTTCTGCATGTCAAACACATACTTTCAGGTTTCACTAGTTCCACGAATACCAGGTTGGGGGGAGGAGTCTCTACTTGTTCGCTGCTCATCCAATAATGTCCAAGCATTTACAATGAGCTGATAAAATCTTTATTGAATTTAGAGCTCCCCTATTAGGCATACACTAGATGCTGGATACTATTGCTAAAATATACTCTTACATAAAAGTTTCTGGATAAGAGTTGTAGTCCTTACATAATTTTTCTTTGGATTTTGGCACATCTTTTGACATCTCACAAGTAGTTTCTCAAAGAACTCCCCATTAACCTTATCTCACAAGTTTCAACTTGGAAGTATAGTAGGAGCATCACCTTTTTAGTGGTTTGATTCATGATCATCTGAAAGTGGTGAAGCAGTTTTGCCCAGTGGACACAAGTTCAGGGATGAACAAGGCAGTTTGAGAGAATCTGGCCTTTGCCAAAGCAGGTTAACCAAGGCCAAGGGAATGTCTCCACTGCCAGTGCAATCATTTTTACTCACCTCTCTATTCAGGCTCCGGTGGTCTTGGAAATGTGAGCTGCTACTCAGTAGAAATGTTTTAATCTTGGGGTAGAAATGTTTTAATCTTGGGCCCATATCATGCAACACCTTTTTTTTTTTTTTTTTTTTTTTTTTTAAAGCTTTTAGCCATGTTAAAATGGTAATTCTGACTGAGCATTGCTGCTCATTTCTGCTCTCTAAGCACGATCTCAGCCCAGTCTAATGATTGGTTTATCAATTTTATACATGGATTGATTGAGCCACCCCCACACTGCCCCTGCAGACTAAACATATGCCTACTAACCTCACAATCAGGGACCAGACTCTATCTGAGCAATGCTCGTTGAAAATTGACCACAAAGCAAATGCTAAGGGCCACATAATAACGAGCCCATATTCCACGGAGGGGCAAATGTTTGCAAAACTATAGCGAATGTTGACTTCTCATCAGGGTTTATTCAAAGTCGCAAACGTTCACTATACATTTGCCAGCAGTTTTATATTTTTTTTCTTCAACTATGGCTTTGTAAAGCCCTTTTGGACTTTTGTGATTAAGGACTGTGACTTGATTCTCAGCTTAAATATTTTTCTCTCTCTTGGTAGGCTATGCAGATTTTGGACTATTCCATGCTTGTGTAAAATCTTGGACAACTGCACAGATTCTTGACCGCAACATGATTTAAAAAACAAACAAACAAACAAACAAAAAACGTATGGGATGAAAAAGTAAAATGCGCACTTCAGCCGCGCGGGACATTATGGGCAGGCTACTTTTCTTTTCTTTTTTTTAACACTGGCATTCCAAATATGGCAATTTGTATAGCGCGTCGTTTGCACTGACTGCACTGCCATCTCCTGGACGCCACATATAAGATTAATGAAATAAATGCTTAATAATATCTGGCGGGATGTGTGCACCAGGAGTCGGGGCCGAGAAGCAACACTGAGATGCGAAGAGGTGAAAGGTATGAAATGACCTGCTACGGTGCGTCCCGTGTGACCTAACACTTTAACGTGTACAGTTAAGCATACACTGTAATCAGTACTATTAAAAATTACGACGGCTACTTTCTTTGGTAGCCAATTCAAAAACAAAAACAAACCAACAAACTTGATTTTCACAGTTACATGCTCAAACGCAATGCACACTTCACTTATTAGAGCGGCGAGCCAGGAGGCCTGACAGAAGGGAGGCCAAACAAGGAGCAAGATCACAGCGAGACACCGACCTTACACATGTCAACCCATTTAATTGTGTGCCAAATAGGCTTAATGGAACAGCGGGAACTAACCAGAGGAAAGCTGTCTTCCCATATCGAATTAAGAACAGAGACACAATCAGAGTAAAGCTTATTTTATTGAATAGTTTTGAATTTATGTGAGAAAAACAGACCATTCAAAATCTTTTATTTTTCACCAATGAAAATAACTAATTTCCAACCCATGTCTTGCAAACTTGATAAAATGACATCAAAGACAGTAAATAAATATTTAAAAAGTGATGAAAAAGGGACCTTCATTGTTACCTAGTCCTCTAAAATTGGTGGTCAGCGAAGCTTACACTTGTCTACTGCCTGACTGATTTGGAAGTTGTGTTTAGTATTATTACCTGGCCGCAACATGTCATACTGAGATTCAAATAAGAAAGAATAATTTAATAATAATAATAAATTAATTTATAATAAGACTATGAGAGACATTTATCAAGCTTTACTTGGGCCTGGTAACACAAGAGGAGGATGACTGAAAATAAAGTACAGGAAACTGCAGCTTTTACAAACCAATTCACGCCTTTAATGGAATGCAGCAAGGCATTAAATACACAAATCACATTCTTTGAATAATTTGGTATTTAATAATAAAAAAAAAAAATCAAACAATACTGGATTGACAGTCATGTGAGTTCAACTGCATCATTGTAACCTAGAATGTTTTCTTTCTCTGCATCAGAGGTGGAAACGTGCCACTGTCGTAAGTGAAAGCAGATAATTCAACACTTGAGAATTAGAGGACAAACCAAACTGACACTAAGGTAATAAGTGAGAGATTATTTGTTAAACTTTGGACAATACTCTGCATCAAAGCTGTGCCATCAGATGAAACAGTCAATTGTTATTTCTTAACCCTTGATATCATATAGACTTCAATTTAAAAAAAAAAGGCATGTAATATAAACAAGTGCTTCTTGTGGTACATTTGAAGCTCATAAGGAGAGATGCAAACAAAGCGGGGATCTAAACTGAACGGAAGTATTTTCACCATGAAGTTGCAACATTATTCAAGGCCTCCACCAAACATAATCTCAACCATTCACTTCACCATCCACACCATTCACTCAGCAAACAGTTTTATAAAACCATTCTTCCCAATTTGAAAAGAAACAAAAAAGGCAGAACGGGGAGGAAAAGAAACAGTCAGGTGTCTCTTTTACTCTCTGTTCTGTTTCAAGAGCACCGCCTTGCACCTTTCCAACGTGTCCTTGGACACAATTCAAACTCAGTCCCCCAAACGCCACTGCTGGTCCATTTAATTAAGACATGACTCCAAACACAGGATTGTGGCGACAGATGCTTGGCCCAATCTCTTCATAGTCCTTTTTGGTGTGGCAAACCTGGTAGAACTCGGGCTGTGGAACAACAAAGACAAGGACCAGTTAAAACGCAACTGAAATAACTAAAACATAGAAGCATTTAAAATGATATACAAAAATGCCCAATTTCCTGATTTTTCCTGCCTTGAGTCAAACTCAACATTAAAAACAAAACATAGAAAGAAGAGGAGCTTGAAGCCTTTTTTTATGATGACCTTTGACCAACCTCTCCAACACAAAAGTATGAAAAAAGGGAGCAGTGATAAAGCAATATAACACAAAAAGTTACACACTTGCAATTCAAACCTCACCTAGGTCTTGCACTAATGACTCAAGCCAATAGTCGCTACTTTTTGTAGGACAAGAGGTGCCCAGCTTTACCAAAGTAGCACTCTTAAAGAGCAACTCAACAACAAATCTTTTTTTTTTTTTTCCTGATAAAAATGGGTGTTTACATGTCCTGGTCATTATTTTGACATTTTAGTGCATGCTTGTTGAAAGCTTGAATTTGGGGCAAAAAAAAAAAATGTATGTGTGGCGTGCATCATCTTCAGGTTAAACACTGAGATAAGCGCAATATGGCTGTTTGTCCGCTCTTTGGATGGACGAGCACAGACTACCGACGTCACTTCCGTGAAACCAACGTAGTCACGCGGGCACCCACCGTCTCAGTCTCGTACACATCTTAGCGAGTTGGAGTTGGATTAGTAGCATTTGCAAACATCATTATATTGATTTTCAGGTCAGTGATTTATTAGCATAACGTGGTTAGTTTATATAGCATAGCTTGTCGTGGAATAGAAATTATTTGATCATAATTTTCACTGTTGCTGTTAATCACAACCAGACCACATCCAACACTTCTTTTGGTGAGGGGTGGAGCAAGAAGCTGGTTGGGGGTGAGTTGTACTTTAAGTAGAGTCCTCTAAATGAACATTCAAGACATGAACAGAAAAATAGAAGGTACATATTCAGGAAGTGTCAGGCATACCTGCTGTTAATGTATATGAACAGACACTTGTAAATAATTTTATGGACAAATTAAGAGAAAAACTGGATAATTTAGCACAGCACAGAAGGTGACAATGAAATCATTTATAAAAAATAAATAAATAAATATAATAATAATATAAAAATAATAATGCTATTACAAGAATGTGCATCTTTCCACACAAGACAATTCGATACGATGCAGTACATGGGGTGCGACAATTTTAAAATGTAACAATTCAATTTGGTTTGTTAACTCAAAACCGATTTTCCGATTCGAATCAGTGTTTGCTACTCCCCTAATTACATCCCAAAAAATATCTTTGCCCGTCTAAATGGTACTTCATTTATTTTATTTTCCACCTTGAGGTCCTTAAAGCGCTTTACCCCGGGTTTTCACCGGATGCGGTTGCGGTGCGGTGCGTCTTGACTGCGTGCTCCGGACGGGTCAATTTTTTTGTCAATCCACACCGGCTCCGCACAGCTGCGGTCCGGCAGCTCCGTCGCCGCCCACTTTCCAACGTGTCTCGCGGGACCGCGCGCGCGCGCGATCATGTGGCATTTCACAACGACAAACATACAGAAAGTCTGTGCTCAACAGAGGAGCAGAAAGAGAGGTGGACTTCTTTTGATTTAACATTTTCTTCTTCTTCTGCTATGAGATTCCATGCAGCATCCTTTTTTTGGTTGTCCTTGTAAAGTATATTAATAACGAGAGTCGTGTCAGTGCGGGTCCACTCTTTATTTCTGTCTTCCGCGTCCGGCTGCCGCTCAGTACGGCAAGCGAGACGGGCACAACAAGCAATCGCGAACATCAAACTCACAATACATTACAGTCCTTATAAAAAGGATGTGCCGTGTCATATATTATTTTGTGGTTTTCCACCTCCAATATAAACCTCTCCTCGTCCATGTTCGCTGGTGTCTAAACCGTGAATGAGCACATGGCCCGGCGACGCCCACGTCACGTTTTGCTGAAAAACTTGCGAAATAGGAGCTGGCGAGTGTTTTATTCTGAAAGGTAACCGGAAATTTATTTTGAAACTGCCTCGGTCTTCCTGTCCCGCTCGATGTGTTTTGTGCTAGCTTGCCATTTGCCGGAGGCCTACCGCTGCGGCGTCCGGCAAAAATAGAAAATAGGTCTATCCTTGCGGAAGGCTTGCGGCACGCCGCAGGCCTTCCGCAGTCGACACGCAACGCACCCGCAAGCGGTGTAAACTGCACCATTCGAATGAATGGAATCTAATTGCTTGCGTCGCCGGACCGCACCGCAACCGCATCCGGTGAAAACCCGGGGTTACATTCTGAGTACGCATTCCCTACTGATGATGCAGCATCAAGAGCAACTGATTTCAGTATCTTGCTCAAGGATACTTCGACACAGTCTCAATGGCCTGGGATTGAACCCACAACCCTGAGACACCCACTCTACCACTGTCAAGTCAACATATTAAGCCTCTTTGATGCATATCCTTTGAACAACTCTCTCATCCACTGATATTGTTTTGACATTGTGATCAGAACAATCCAGACGTCCGTCAATTAAACTAACTTTATTTTATACAGCTCTATTCATAAATAAAATGCAACATGTGCTGATGGGTTCTGTAATAATTGTAAGGTAGAAATGCTCTTTTTGGGAAGAGCAGAAAGCAGTGCATTACAGTAATCAATCCGATTGGTGATAAAAGCATCTTTGCATAACTCATGCCCATACTAATTTTGGGCACAGTGTACTGTAATTAAAACAAATTCATCCATCCATCCATCCATCTACCCATTCTCTGTACCACTCATTAGTAAAACATAAATATAGTGACAGTCATGGGATATTAAAAAAAATCTAGCAGTGCCCACAAGTGCATATTGCCTTGCTACTTACAGTTGACGCCAACATTGATCCTCCAAACCAGACAGCATATCTCTGCATATGATGAGTGATGACTTGGACATCAATTGGTTTGGGCTGCAGAGAGAAGAATTTGACACAATTTATACCGTACACACCATGTCATGACCAAGAGAGTGAGGGCAAAGCATAATGTTTGTTTGCATGTTACACAATATAAAATGCACACTGCTGTACAAGAATAGATCACATCAATGCAATTAATCTGTGCCTGGTACAGTACACAAATCATTTACACATTTATATACATATAGTCGTCGCCTATAGTTTAAGATTAGTTATAACACATCGTTTCCAGTCTGGTACTAATGATCCACTCTGAAGGGATGATGACGATGATTTATAATAATATGCAAGATCACAGGATTAAATTTCAAGGAAGTATCCACAATCACTTCTCTCACAACAATTTTAAACCTTGATTCACTACTCAAATGTTTTGTTTTGTTTTCCCCCCAGTCTCTGTTGTGATGAAGTACATGTTCCTCACCTTAAGTTTGCCTCCACTGAGTTCTTCGCTCATCTTCAGTCTGGCATCAACAGTCCTCTTTAAATCTCTCTGCAGACGGCGCCCAAAGTCCCTGAACATGGTGGAGCCTCCAGACAGAACAATGTTCTGAGAAAGGAAAAATTAGATCAATCTTTTAATTACAAATCTAAAAGCAGTTAATGGGTCAGTCAGCCAAAGAAAGATTTGTTGAAAAGCAAAGATACTGTGAATTCTTGTTACATGACTGATATGTAATTGTGTAGTTAGTATGTTGCAGTATGTTGGTTACCTTATAGAGAGGACGTCTAACATCAATTGGGCAGTTCTGGATGACTTCATCAACCACTTCAGAAATAGGTTGGGTGAAGTCTGGGTTGGCAAACTAGGTTAGTTGTTTAAAAAAAAAAAAAAAAAAAAAATGAAGACGAGATATTAGGTAAGGGACAAGAAGTATAAGTCTGCCTTGTGCTCTAACCTTGTGCTATATTTAGCTATTTTTCTAACCCCTTTTGCAACTATTTGTCATGTGATTAACATAATTCTAGTGTCGATCATAATCAATTTTGAACATTTTGGTTGTTGTGACTCTAGCCAAAATAAAACTTGTTTGTGGTGTTTGTCTGTTTGTTTTTGTTCAACTTACCTCTGGGTGAAAGAAGATTTCGGGTCCCAGAAAGCGCTCGTATCCCACATCAATAGTGAACTCTTTCTTGCTGATGGCGTTCACGCCGGTGTATTGCTTAATCCACTTGGAGCCATCTGTGTCATACTTATTAAACTCTTTGACAAGATCTGGGCACACGTAGCTGAACCGTTCCTAAAAGGGACATACGGAAATATAATATCCTGACTAATTTGCTTAAATCAACAAGATGAACATTTGACACAGTCACATCATAGCGTCCACTCAAATTTTCTTCAAGTATATTATTTATAGGTTTTATAGAGGTCAGCAGTTCTCCTTGCAGGAAACTATACAACCACTTTGGAGCACAGTGCAGAGGTAATACCACTTTTACAACAATTAATTTGTACAATGTTCCCCCCAGGGCCCCCAAGCTTTACATTCCTTATGTGTATTTCTCTTACTATGGAAATAAACTTAGTATAAGCCATAACTGAGAGTCCATTTAAGTTTAAGTGATTATTGTCATGCTTCCTCTCTTTTCATCCCCTCCTTCTCATCTCGATATGACAGGTCAAGATAGAGGCCACCTCAACCTTAGTCTGGATCTGCATACATCCTGGCTGAATACACTTATTAGTAGGGATGTAACGATAACGGCAATATCATGATATCGCGATATGAAAACGGCCACAATATATCATCGTCATCATGTCACAATATTAAAAGCAGCACATCTGTTTTAAAAAAAAGTCGGGTTGATTTCCATTTGTGTAGTTCTAGCACCCTCTTGTGGCTAGTTGTTTTAGTGCAGTCTAATTTTCACAAGGCATGTTTTGGCCCTTCTATGTTTAAAATCCATGTTAATGGTCAGATGAAGGGTAACATAATATGCTTGTGAACCGAGTCAGTATGTGGAGGAACTCAATGCGTGCTGGCATTAGCAAGTAACTGCCTCAAAATATAGACTATTTATATATAATGTTTATTATTTTTATAATATTTTTAATTTCTGTAATTTACAAAAGCAGAATATATATATATATATATATATATATATATATATATATATATATATATATATATATATATATTTTTTTTTAGTATGAGATGATTTTTGTACAATATTGTGACCTTTTTTTGGATCACCAACCTCCCCAAGATATCGTGATAATTATCGTATCGTGACCTTCATATCGTGATATCATATTGTGATGCTTGGATATTGTTACATTCATACTTATTAGCGGTGTAACAATTACTTAACTAATACAATTATCCAAGTAATCAATAAATATTTTGAAGGCTGCGTGAATTTGGACACCGCCATGTCCAAAGTTATGTCATATGGCTGACAATGTCAAACTTTTTTTTAGACACAGCATAAGTGACATGAACACGACTCTCTTTTAGCCAGCTTGGAACTGATTGTTTAGGGTGACCAATTCACGGATAGCATTCCACTTTTAATTGGTGAACTTGGGGGTAACAAGAGCGCTTCTTAAAAAAAAATGTAGCTTTGCCGATCACAAGATACCGATCCCAAAATAATAAATAGTTCAGCACACTGGAAAGGGTAACAACGTGTACCTATAACAACTGATACTTTTTTATATAGTTATGGCGGAGAGTTGGGAGGAATTAAATATTTTCTTCTTCCCTGGGGGGAGCACTGGCTTCAACAAAAGTGAAAGGAACAAAAAACTGTGCAAGTGTCAAACTATGGTTGAAAATTTGATGGATAATGTAAAAGATATCACAGCACATTAAAGTCAAAAAGAGGACAAACCTTGACTGCCTTTGCTGTCTCGAGTGACTGCTCTGGTGGGATGCCCACCTCCCTCTCTCTTAGAAGCTGCTGGGTGAAGTAAGTAATGTCTCGTCCTGCGATGGGAATGTGCTTTATACAGCTGCCAATAACATAACCTTCAGCCTAGAGGACAAGAACAAATAAACGTTAATAAATAAATGAAACAATTTGATTCAATTTGAAAATAAGGTTGTGATATGTAAAATATAATACAATTTTACAGTGATGTCAATTCAGTTTTTCCGTTATATTCATTCAACAGCAGCACTCCGCCGTTCCTAAATCCGACCCTCTTTTCCTTCGAGCCAGAAACAAACAAAAAAACAAAAAACAAAAAAAAAAAAAACTAAAAAAGTGCACCTGCTGTGCCATCGCGCGTTTCTGATTGGTGGGCGGGTTTCACGCTCGTTCCTGGTTGGCTGCTTCCTCGAGCCACTGTGAATGGTTATGTATGACGTGTGAATTTGGAGTGTGCATGCAGGCAGGGAGAAGGCCGAAGAGAGTTGAGGCTGTATGCACTTGAATGTGCATGGTAACCGTAACCCTAAATATGTATTTATTATTTAATCAATCAAAAAGCACACTAATCTGAACTAATGAGTGCGAGACGTTCCTGGAAGTCAGACTGTCATCATACAGTCTACTCTGAACCATAGAGAGATTGCCAAGTGTCTTTCTGACAACTATCAGTTTCTTTTATAGTTCAGTAAGTATGGTAATAGCAATCGGTGTATTTTATGTGTACAAATCAAGATGAACGTCAGTTGTTAGATTAAAGGTGCTTCCATTTGAAAGAATGCCAGCAACAAAACACTTTATGGCTACAGCGATGGGGTGCCCCTTGCCCCTCGACTCCTGCTCACCCAGGAGTCGTAACAAGATAAGCAGTACAAAATAAATGGATCAATGAAGGGATGTTACCAGTATATGAATTTCTTGAGAAAAAAAAATGTAGATGAAATTAGAACTATGTTTGTGTGAGGCAGTGAGTGTGCACGAGTGAGAAAGAAATTTTGATGAATAGTGGTGGACTAGTGGTTAGCACGTCCGCCTCCCAGTTCTGAGGACTCCGGTTCGAGTCCAGGCTCCGGCCTTCCTGGGTAGAGTTTGCATGTTCTCCCCGTGCCCGCGTGGGTCTTCTCCGGGTACTCCGGTCTCCTCCCACATTCCAAAGACATGCATGGCAGGTTAATTGGGTGCTCCGAATTGTCCCTAGGTGTGCTTGTGCGCGTGGATGGTTGTTCGTCTCTGTGTGCCCTGCGATTGGCTGGCAACCAGTCCAGGGTGTCCACCGCCTACTGCCCAGAGCCAGCTGAGATAGGCGCCAGCACCCCCCGCGACCATTGTGAGGAATAAGCGATCAAGAAGATGGATGGATGGATGGATGGATGGAATAGTGATGGGACGAACAACACGGGTGCGTCAGTACTGTGTTGCTGAGTGCACAAGTGTGAAACCCCGGATTGGTGTGGTGCGTGTATTGCTTTAAGAAAAAATCATGTGACCGATACAGGAAGTGTGTCGTTTAGATGTGCTGTGCCAAATTGTGTTTCTAAGTAAACGTACTGTATTGACATGTGGGTTCGATGGATGGAGATTAAACTGGCTTGGAGCAAAAAAAAAAAAAAAAAAAAAAAAAAAACCTTCTGTTCCTCAAAAATGTATGAATGAATCAATTTTTTGTGTGTTTTTCATGATTGAACACTTTGGTTCACAAAATGCCATACATAAGTTACACAAATTGTTTAACAGACAAATTTGCTACATTTCTGCATGCCAACTCATTTGAGCATTTACACAAAGCAAATGGTGAACTCTTCTCATAAACAACTTAATTCAGTTAACAAACGGAGCAAATGAAATTACGCAAAGATGAAATCACACTGAAACTAGCCATTGAATAAAGTTTAAATATTGTTTCACAGGCTAATGTTGGGTTTACAGCATGCAAGTTTTTCCTTATTTGCATTTTGTTGACCTGCAATGATTTTATATGTACAGCAGGGGTCACTATTGACTGACAAACACAGTTTGTGTAACGTACTCCTTGATCACTAGTAATGAGTGAACGCTTGTCGCTCTACTCTTTATACTTACCACAGGGATGACGTGGGTTACACCATCACCACTGTCAATAACAGTGCCTGTCAACGTCCTCTCGCCTACTTGCCTGGATGTCCAAGAGGCTGCGAGAGCAAGCACGGCCTGTATGGTAGGTCACAAATGTTGGTATCATTACAGCTAAATTAATCGTTTAGTAGTTGCACTGCATCTTTCCTATACACGAAGAGAATTAAGTTGATGGTTCTGACCTGAACTGCAATGTACAGTCCTGGTACATTGAAGGATTCAAACATGATCTCTGCTGTGTATTCTCGGTTTTCTGGTGTGTTTAGAGGGGGCTCCGTCTGTAATTTTAAGCAAAAACACAAACATTATGAGCACACTAACAACTGCTTACAGTGTCACATATTGCCATGAACTGTGTACAGGTATACTGGATGTATAATGGATATTGTGCAGTGAGTCCCTGAGTCCAGCTTTGTACAGGAGACAGAAGAGTCCTCAAAATTTGACTTGATTTGACTGTCAAATCAAAAAAAAACATTTTGCAAAATGATAAAGATGATAAAAAGCCATATTCAAACTTTTTTTTTTTTTTTACCTAACAGTACAACAAATGTATAGGGTAATATAAAATAAGCCCTCAGGAATTATAAAAACCCCTTAAAAGGTCAACATTCAGTTTTTAGGTTAAGTTATGATCCTACATAGGGCGTTAGCATCATTGATAATTGCAAATATGCATCATCAAACGATGGCACCATTAATTTGCTGCTATGGTCCGGTGGCTACACGCCTCTGTGGGCGGCCTATGCAAATTACGCTCATATTTTCATGCTTCATTTGAAGAGCATCACATGTTCCGCTTAAAAAATAAAAATAAATGTACCAAATGGCCTGCAGACTGGTACCGGGTTACAGAGAGATGTTACTGAAATCTAGTTTATCTGTAATTCAAATGTTTATGTATACAGGTTGTTTTAGGTGTTCGGTAAATTTACAGAGAAGTGTTCTCACCAGGAGGAAGTAGTGGTCTTCAGGTTCGGCCCTCAAGTACTTGAAGATGATTTGCTCCATGAAGCGCTCCATAAGGTCCCAGTCTTCCACAATCCCATGACGAATTGGCCACTATTGACATCCAATAATTGAGACAAAACAAAAAACAAAAACAAAAAAAGAGCGAAAATATTATCTAGAACAGCATTTCCCAACGTTTATTAAGACAACATTATCTTTACATAAGAAAAAAAAAGTAGACACGCTAGTTAAGTACCTTCTGCCATCTAGTGGAACAGCACTGAATTGTGCCTGTCCCTACATGTCACTGGCATAGATCGATAATCAAAGATATATTATTTGTAGTAAATAGGCATGGGTCAATTACCATGGCAGTTTATCGTTATTTTAAAAAGTCAAGTTTTCAATAACCACTAAAACCGTCCATCACCTTCTCCTTTTCTTTTTCTTTAGGAGAATCCTCAGAAGGTAACGTCCTGCTGCAATATGGTTGCCTGCTTGCAGACATCACTAAATAAGCCACCTCTTTAAAGTTATTGACAAGAGGCCAGCCACTTTTTTTCCCTCTCATCGAATGAGCACGGAGAGAAGTTACACACCCCACACAGCGATAGGGAGACAAGAGAGAGCAACTTCGCTAACTCCAGCATACTTACACAGATACCTTTTTGCTGCTGATTAATATGCACTGTCCATTAAAAAAACAAAACGGGCCAGTGGGTACTAGTTAGTCCCCCAAGGACAACATGAGTAGCCCACGGGTCTGTTGGAGACTGTGACTTACTAAGAAAAAGTAAAAGAGAAGAGTATGAATTTCAATTATTTATTTTTTTACTTAACATGGTACACGTTTTTTAATGTATCAAATACTCTATGTTTTGTTTAAAATTAAAATACTGTAGATGGTGTTCAATGGAAAAAAATGCTGTTTTTATTCTTTCAAATATTTCAAAAACAAGACACTTTTGATCTATAATTTTAATAAATATTTTTGCTCACCGTTTCCATACCGTCAGACTATTTGCCCATGCTTAGTAGGGTTGCACGCTATTGGAAAAACATGCGATATATGATTGTTGAATATTGTGATAGATATTATTGCGATATTTAACATGTACCTAAAGAAATAACATTTTTTATTATCACATGACTAAATTTTTTTTTTTTTCATGAGGCAAAATAAACAAGCTCAATGTATTAGTTAATTAGCTGTAATTACCCTAGATAATGTTCAACTATTGGATGGTGATGCACATTTAAGTTTGCATCTGACTGGTCAAATTCAGATAAAATCAAACAAACAATTAGATATGAAACTTATTGCAAGTCTTTGCAATATGCATATAGCATGGGCCAATATCACAATATTGATGTCGTTATTGCCCAGCCCTAATGCCTCCTGCCTAGTAGTAAATAAATACCTTTAAAGGAGCACTTGACTCATTGAACAATTTTCAGCAGTGAAAAGTTCATATTTGTCCAGAATGAATGATAACTTCATTATTTTTCATGTACAGTTAATACCTTTAAAAAGTAATTTTTCTATTTGCTGTCGACTGATGATGACGACATCACCTGTGCTCAAGAAGTAGGTAACGACCAATCATGGTTCAACTGTTTTCTGGGTTTGGTTAGCAAACTGAGCCATGATTGGTCGTTAGCTACTTCCTCAGAACAGGTGATGTCATCATCAGTCGACAGCAAGTAGAAAAATTACTTTTTAAGGTGCTAATTGCACATGAAATATAATGAAGTTACCACATTAATTATCGACAAAATATTAACTTTTTACCGCTGAAAATGGCTCAATGAGTCAAGTATCCCTTTACTATTTTACAATTTTACCTATTAAGTGAAATTGGATAATTTCCTGCAATGCAAGCACATTAGCAAACTGTCTCACAGCACACTTATCATTCATCATTAATCTTATCATTATTATCTGGATGATATGAAGATCATTACACCCTTATGGTATTAAAAAAAAAAAAAAAAAAAAAAAAAAAAAAAAAAAAAAAAAAGAGGTAAACAAAGCATTTCTTCTTAATCAATGTATTAATTTATTCATTACATGTATAAAGCCTGTAAGCTGTCTGAAAAAAAAACAGCCACGGTCAAGTACCTTTGTGGAATATGTGGGCTTATCCACAGCTTCATCTCCGATGAAGAAATCCAAGTCATCCACCCCCTTCATCATTCTCCGCTGAGCTTGGTCTCCAACCTTGGCTGACTCTTTGATGGCAATGCCTGACAGGACATTTTTAATTCACACAGTCAGCAAAGGATTCACTTGTGATATTGTTACAGTGTCTATTAAAAGCAGTTTTATTTGAGATAAATGGAAAATAGACATGTATCCACCATTATGATATGTACATAAAACTGTAAACCATTCAAACTTTTGTGCGTCCTTGAAGTACTGAAACACTTCCCATTCTAAAAGGCACATTGCAGGCACTGGGCATTGTGAAGTGCTGAGCTGAATCTATAGTGCAAAACTCACATGATGGAACGATGAACTGTGGCTCTGTGTTCCCCGCATACCCCAGTTTGGTGTACCTGCAAGAGAAAAAGAATTCAAGCCCAAAATGAAAAGCAAACCAAGTTGGTATGTGTAGAGTAGTTTTCCCAATGAATTTCAAGTGGATTTTTTAAAGTGGTTAGGCTGCCAACAGGAAGTCTACTGAAAAAGCTATTCATGACTCAGTTGAATTGTAACAAAGAAATTTGTACATATGAATTTGATTCTGTAAAAACAGCTAAGATGAAATAAATATGAGAAAAATACATATAAGCATCCCCATTCAACAACCAAGAGGCACATGTTAAGCATTTCCGTTGCGCTCCTGTCTTTTTCAAGCAACTACTGTGTGTAGTGTGCTGCAAGGCACAAGCCAACCAGATGTACTACTGTCTTGGGAAAGCCCAGACATCCTGTTCTCCGGGCCAAGAAAGTGATAGAAGTTGACCGCTGCCAAATGACTCGGGGAAATTTAATAGGCCACATCCTGGTCATAATAGAGGAATCTAGCACAACTTATATTTGATTCCATTTTGGAATTCTACCGGGAACAGAGGTAGAAAAGTTTGTCCCGCAATCATCATCCATTAATAAACGAATAACAAAAGAAGAAGTACTCGCACATACACACACAGAAATACTGGCTGGTACCTTTAACTGATTCAATTCACTTATAAAGAGTGTCAGGAACAATGGATGGCTACCAAAGCATTGTATACTTTAACAGACTCAGTACAATCCTCCACCACAGGTGTTCAGGGTTGTAGTTTCCACTCAACTTCAATTGTTATCGTTATAGGTCTCAATTTCTAACTTTTACAGAAAACCTGTGTACAGTTTAATTAAAACATTTTTGTCTCCAAAGATTATAGGTCATTATGCATAGGTGATGTTTTTTTTTTTAAAACATATTTTTCATTGAACTATTAGATAAGTTAATATTATTATAATAGTTGTCTCAAACAAAAACAAAAAAAAACAGACTCTTAGAAACAATATGTGGCAGCAGACATACTTCGGGCCTTCATACCATTCAACAGTCCCAGCTTGCCCACCTCAACCTGCCTCAACAGGCTTGAACTACACGACAAGTCTGAGAGGGGAATATGTATGCAACGGATGGCTAAAGCTAACCTAAATCGAGTGAATTCCTGTGCTAGTTAATACATGATATGTATTAACAATTTAGAACAGTTTAAGATACATTTTAAGCTTATCTGAATGCTAGCTGGTCTAAACTAACTTCTAGCTAGTGTTAATTTTGTCAACAAAAACTACCAGTAAACAAAAATAATTTCGTCAACACACATATTTCATCGGACTAAAACTAGACTAAAACCCACATTAATAAACAATAACGGGGACTAAATCAGTATGCATTTCTAGACTAACGAAGACGAGATGAAAATATACTTCACTTATTAAGAACTGGAGTAAAATCTATGGACATTTTAGTTCACGAACAAAAACGAGAAGAAAATTATATGATTTTATAAAATCTTGTCTGCTAATCTGTCACTGTGACACTGTCATGCGAGAGTGACACACCCTCTTTCACGTCTGCATCAACATGCAACATGTACAAACACATGGGACAAACAGGAGGTGGCTTAACGGTGAAAGCTTAAAAAAAAAAAAAAAAAAAAAAGAGATCTGAAATGTTCAACATTATCTGCTAACAAAAAAAAATATACAGCAGACTAAAACATTGACAGTGTTTGTTGACTAAAACTAGATGAATGAAATTGTTTTCTTGGACTAAAATAAAGACTAAAATGCGAGATTTATAATCAACTAAAAATTGACTAAATAAAAACGGGATGAGAATGACTAACTATGATAAAAACTAACAATCATGATTGAAACTGGATTTAAACTGAGACTAAATTTTAAAATGGTGGATAAATTGAACACTATTTCCAGCTAGTTCATTGCAGAAATTCCAAAACATTATTTTAATCTCCTCCTGAGACACTACCAATAATAGCCTGAGAATGGACCGGCCATTCAGGAAACTCATGAAATTTTGGATCGCCAGTCCACCGATGTGAGGTAGCAATACATTTTTGACATTTGAAACAGCATCTACAATTATAAAACATTGTATAGATATGCATTTTCAAAGGCTCTATTTTTCTTAACTTCTATAAAAGTGGGTCGTGCGACTCGTGCCCTTGCAATAATAGTTGAAAATTATTGGTAGAAACAGCCTACAGTAGGGGGCGGGTGTTTTGTTTTTCTTAAATATGCAATTATTAAATTAAATATTATTTTTGCACAAAATGACTAATAATAATAGAAATAGCCAAGTAATGCACACAACAAATTTATAAGATGACATGAAATGTCCAACAATCTAGGACCAAAATGTTGAATAAACGCAAAAATGACTGCAACTGAAACAGGGTTTGTTTCCTTTTATTTTCTGAAGAAAATGCCATATTACATACGACAACATGTTTGAGAAATTCTCGAAAAGCCCATACAGCAATGAATAACCATATATGGACTAAAAAGAATGAATGAGGAAGTGTGTGCTGGGAAGGCCGCTGCCGCTGTACTGCGCATGCTCAGATATAGCAAAGACATAAGCACTAGCTTCAAAGAACAGCTACAATTTGGTTTCTATAGGATCAAAGAGTACGTGTCCAGTAAAGGACTACTAAAATAATTCAAAAACTGATGCACGATTACAATTTCCTAACAGGTTTGGGTCTAACGATATTATTATAAACACAATTAAATCTACTCGACTATGTATACGACAGGAAGAAACACTGTCGTGAATCGCCAGAGACGTAGGCAATCAAGCAAATGTATTGAACACACGGAAAAGAACCCATCGAGCAGGTTAACAGGTGTAGATGATATTAACTATACCGTTAACAACTTGGCTTGTTGGCTAACCAGGAGCATAATTATACGCGCAGACATACACGCCCCGTTATTGCTGCGGCTACGGACAGCGTCTTTCCCTTGCACTAATAACACCCGGGCCCTTGTGCGAAACAAACATCTTACCCTGTACCGCAGTCAACTACACACGCCGGTAGCCGTCCAGCCATCTTTCCCCACGTTTCTGGTGTGTAGAAAGGGTAAGATGACGCCTAGCAGGCTGTGTCAGCAGAAGAACCCTACCGGCGAGCTTGCCACAGGCGGAACCTCAAGCCCAGCCCGTACAGTAGCGTTTCCACTTTCCACTTCCGTACTCTGCTTGTGTGGTGGAGAAGCAAGATGGCGGAGGCCAGCCTCGTGAAGCAGGACGCAAGCAGGGTCGTATCGCTCTCAAAAAGACATGCTCATTCCACACCAGCTGGTGGCAGCATTTGCCTACTATATTTGAAGCCAAAAGCAAACGAAAGAAGAAACGGAACATTATCATTCTGCCTGTGGAGAAGCAGGAGCCAAGCCACAGTTTCATAAATAAAGAAAGGCTATGGCACATTTTCGCGGACAGATTCGGGGGCCACATTGGGGGGCTAAAAGGGATAACATGCTAATAGATTTCTGGAAAAGGCACGAATGTTTATTTAATTCCTCGCTGGAGTCTTTCTACGACAGGGACATGAAGACAAAGCTGTGGTCCGAGTGCGCCCTGTTGCTCGGGAAATCAGGTATAGTTACGGCTTATATTGTAAACATTTGATAAATACTGTAATGTCAATTTGTCTGACATAATATATAGACTACATTTCAATGTAATGTAGACAGCTTACCCTATTAAGGACTATTATGAAATACTATTATCTTTGTTAAATCGTAAACAACATTTCACAATGTATAATTTCTATTTTCCTCATTTCCACAAGTGATTCAGTGCCATTTATGTTTTTACTGCCTTTACACTTCTTTACACCAGTATCCGATGTTGTGAGAAGATCAAGGTCTCTGCGGACTCAGTATGGAAGGGTGTTGTGGCACCCAGAGAGGGTGAATACGTTTCAGCAAAGGATGCTGAGAGAGAAATTGGATTTTCTGAGACCATACATAGTTCGAAGACGAGGCGATTCCTACCTAGTAAGTATGCATGCAGTGCATCATGTTTTTTCCTGCATGTTTGTTGAGTGTGATTTTGTTCCAGGACGACAAGTCTGATGATCATGAGGACGACGAGGGAGAAATTGAGACCGAGGGGAGTAATGATCATGAGACAGGTACAAGTACATTTGGGAGCCCACTGGATGATTTTGACACAGGGCAAGATCCACATCAGGAATTTCCATCTGAGGCGTCCACCTCCAACCCTTCTTCCTACTGTGCAAATACACAACCTCATCTTGCAGAGACTATGTCCTTGAGCTTTGAACCTCATGATGACAAAAGCTCACCTGATGCTCCTGATCAATTGGCAGCAAATCTGTCAAATCACGATGTATTAAACCAGTTTGTCAATGTCATGCTGGCAGATATGCGTCAAATTAAAGACAATATGGTGCTTATCCGACTTCGTCGAGATATTACAGACCTTGTGTTCAAAGCAGTGGAGGAGGACATGCACAGGCGTAATCCAGTGTCCTTTACGCAGCCAGGAGAAAATGCACAGCTTCCAAGTTCATCAAGGCCTCAAACATGCTTGCAGAGGGTTTTTAAGAGAAAGAACAGGGGGGCTGTAAAGCACTTGAGGAGGTTTTGTAGGAACCAGGCAGGTCAAGCGCTTGAGGACATGAATGGAAATATCCCTCCTCACGCCATAATTCAGGCTTCAGAGGTAAAATTAGAGCTAGATCCACATGTTAAGACAGAGGATGAGACGCTTACTGTTCTGTGACATTCCTGTCAGCATGCTTATATCACTCTTATTCAACAAAACATGTTAAAGATTGCACATAATACTGATAAGAAGCTATAGCGATATGTTGAAGAAAATCACTGTTCTGAGAAATGTGCTTGATTGGTGCTGACTTGATATTGGCACCCTAATTGATAGAGGACATGCTAGTGCATGACCAAACAAGGTTATATATTTATTTATTTTTTCATAATTTATAGACATGAAAAGCAGCTGTCAAAAAACCTATCATCAGAAGCCAAAGAACATGTATTATTTTGTAGCGACAAGCTGAGAGTATCTCTTCATTAAAGAAAATATTTATGTCTCATTGATTATCTGTTTCTGTTCATAAATTGATCCCTGTTATTCAGAAGCTTAAGTTGGGTAAAAGAAGTTGTTACCTCTTTGGTTAGTAGGGATATTTATTTTAATCTAATTTAATACAATGATAACATGAGTGCCAGAGATACTAGATGCCACATGTACATAGCCATATCAAACCCATGTAAACTATGCTATTTTAGATAGTTTGCTCATTATTAAACATCAGATCTTTGATGAGTAAATGACTTGTTGCTTCTTTCAAAGGTTTTATTAAGAAAACGTGGCCTCTGACTTTTACACAACATGCAGTGTCATTGTACATTTTCAAATTTAAAGAATTTGCAGATTGCAATATGAACATCAATTATTGACATTTGACTGTCAATATTGTACATAATACAATGTATTGGATTAAGTACTGTGGTAGTGCTGAAATTGCCACCACAAATATTTATAAAGAAAAAAATATATCTGATTGAAATGGAATAATAATAATAATTTAAAAAAAATAAAATACAAAAATATAACCTCATCTACATATTTTGTATCTATGCTGAACAAAACATAATCGCTCCCATTTGTGAACCCAATGACCCAGGGCTTACTATGTACACAAACGGACAATTTCTCTCAAATATTGTTCACAAATCATTGTCTAAACGTAAGGTTTTAGTGAGCGCTCCTCTTTTTGCTGAATAAAATATACATACGCCCATGTAACAAATGTGGCATATTAATTAAGATGCTGATTAGCCAACGCATGATTATTACACAGGCACTTAGGCAGCACATTCAAACAACCAGTCCAGTATGTGCAAATAATTTGAACAATATAGGAATCATCTCATACCTCATTTTTAGTATTTCCATTGGGCATTTTTCACGTCACCTTGTTTGGGTCCTTAACATTTTCATTCAGGCAACTTTCAGGTTGCTCCTTGAACAGGGTCCTGTTCTCCCCGTTTACACGTGTGGTTCTGTAGTCAACATGGCGGATTTACAAATGAAACTTCTCCGCAAGAAAATCCAAAAAAGGAACGAAAAAAACAAAGAGCGCAAGCTAATCAAGAAGCACACAGAGGACGAAGAGTCTGGTAGGTACTGATCATCAAAGTATGATGTTGCTGTTCTCGGCGGCGACTGGTTGCTTCATTAGCTTCGTTAGCTTGTTGCAGCATGATTTCTAGTTGTGAATTATGATTATTATAACGTTTCAACTAATAAACATCTCATGATTTCGTTGGTATATTGAGCTCATAACTGCCCGGAATCAATTTTATGATATCGTTTATGTCTGTAAACGAGAGGTTTTGTAAACATCCATTTGATTTGTGTCTTGTGTGGCTAAATGAAAGTTATTGAATTTCCACGAAACTAATTCTAACAGAAGTATATTATGTATTCAAGCAGTGCACTCAAATGCATCAACATTAACAAGGTGGATGAAGTAAAGTACAGTACATCAGTTTTGATGGAAGACATTATGATTGACATTATGATTCAACGTTTTCCGCAGTGAAGTCAGACCGTGTGGAGGAGAAATACCCTCAAGAAGCGCGTAAAGCTAAAACTAAAACCCAGGAACAGCAGAAGCAGGACGATGAGCCAGTTGACATTCAAGCAGGTGCACAGGGAAGCACTGTAAAGCAGAAGAAAAAAAAGAAAAGAAAGGCACCTCTCACGGCTGAATCACCAGGTAACACAACTTAAAACTGCACCAATTACTGTTATTGCTCAAATTGATGTCATAATCCTTATTTCAGCTGAGAAAAAGCCCAAAACTGTACACCAAGTAAATGGAGAGGAAGAAGGCGGTGAGATGGCTGAAGAAGAGGAGGAAGCAGTCAAACCAAAGGAACAGGAGGGGGATGTTGAGGAAGATGATCTACCTGAGCTTCCGTCTGGATTGACAGGTAATTTGCATTTGCCATTCATCTGTTTTTTTTGTTTGTTTGTTTTTTTGTTTTTTCCTTTAATGCATATCAAGGCAAGGGTCGCAGGTGAGCTAGAGCCTATCCCAGCTGACTTGAGGCAGGGGGTGGTGAAATTACGCTGTGTTGTATTTGTTACATTTGTAAATTTGTGAAACTCATGATACTAATTTACATGAATACTGTTGCCTTAAGTGTTGCCCTTTCAATGTTTCCATCATGAAATGGGTGTCAGTCAAGGCGCACATCGACTCTTGTGGTTGTCTTTGTGATGAGAGGAGTCACCCCTTACTCCTCTGATAAGACTAACTGCAAGCACATGTTACATTGTATTGTTAAATGTAGGGCGACAACTAAAGATTGTTTTAATAATTGTTTAATTGGTCTATTTTTTCTCAATTAATTTGATGATTGCTTAATTGAATCAGATTAAAACTGTAATTTCCATCCCTTTGTAGAAAAACTGCACATTTGAAATTTTCAGTAAACATCATGCACAAACAGGTATCAGGCGTGAACATCCCAGAGCTCTTAAATTGATTAACTATGAATAAAAACAAAAAGTTTCGATGGCAAAAGTATTGACAATAGGCCAAAAAAACAAAATCATACAAATTTCTGCTGTATAATGTCTTCCATATGATGTCATTTTCAGACAACAGCAAGGGTCAAAATAACTGCCCGTGAGATGGATAAAACTAGTGAAGTTAAAGGGATACTTCACTTATTTAGCCCATTAGAGAAATAAAAAGTTAATATTTTGTCTATAATTAATTTGATACTTTCATTATTAGTACCTTTCAAAACACATTTTGGAACTTGCTGTCCGTTGAAAATGACATCAAAAGGGCTCAGGTAACCAATCACAGCTCACCTGTTTTCTCGGTTTGGTCATTTGACATTCACAAGCTGAGCTGTGATTGGTTACCTGAGCCCTTGTGGTGTCATTTTCAGTCGACAGCAAGTTGAAAAATGTGTTTTTAAAGGTACTAATTGTATGTGAAAAATATTGAAAATATCAATTTAATATAGGCAGAATATTCATGTTTGACTGGCCAAAATGGCTAAATAAGTAAAGTATCCCTTTAAATAGTTAAATGTGTTTCATGAAATGTAGTAGCAATTGTAATCTTTTGTTGTTTCTGTCAGGAGCGTTTGAGGACACGTCTTTTGCTTCTCTCGCTGAAATGGTGAGTGAAAACACACTGAAAGGAGTGAAGGAGATGGGCTTTGAACACATGACGGACATCCAGCACAAAAGCATTCGTCCTCTGCTGGAGGGAAGGTGGGCATCCCATTCTCGGTCATTTGATATACACACTTAGCAGAGCTGTATGCTTACTGAATTGAAATAAATTGTAGCTATTACTAACATTGAATTTGTCGATTCTGTGATGGACAGAGATGTGCTGGCTGCTGCCAAGACCGGGAGTGGTAAAACCTTGGCCTTCCTAATCCCATCCATTGAGCTCATCTACAAACTCAAGTTTATGCCTAGAAACGGTAAACCTAATCCATTGTTTATTATTGCCCATTGGCTGGGTGTTGATTGTTGTGCGGGTTCGACTTATTGGACTGAATGTTTGTTTTGATTACAGTAGCGTAAATTGTTTTTGTCTGCCTTCTTTCTGTCAGGGACTGGAGTGGTGATTCTTTCTCCGACACGCGAGTTGGCAATGCAGACGTATGGCGTGCTGAAAGAACTGATGACCCACCACGTGCACACCTACGGCTTGATCATGGGAGGCAGCAATCGCTCAGCAGAGGCTCAAAAACTGGCCAATGGTGTCAACATCGTTGTGGCAACGCCAGGACGTCTACTGGATCACCTCCAGGTGAAGTGGAATCTCGCAGTATAATAATATCAAGATAATATAATAGTCATCAAAAATGCCTTTACAAAAAAAAAAAAAAAAGACTAACAAAATTTATCATGTTGAGAGAGAGAGACACATGAGAGCTGTGTACAGCACATGACTAGCGCCTGTGTGACGTTTCTCTGCTCACTTTTGTAGCCAGAGCTTTTCATTTGTTATACATAAATATTTTTGGTCTTATAAGAATTAAAAAAAATAAATAAAAAAAAAAGGCAAATGTGAAGCATGAATTAATAGTTAATGACTTGACTTGCAGTTTTTAGTGTTTACTATGTTGACCTTAACATCATTCTGCCAAATAAGGCAATTAAGGCCTAACACGTTATAACAATAATGCTAACGAATCTGAAGCATTATCGCTCCAACTTTGCATGTTTCATGAGACAATGATATGTAAACATGCCCTTCTTAACTAGACACTTTATGAATCAATAAATATACACATTAGAAATTGTTGGTCAACGAACCCAATTGGAGCCTTTGCAAATTGAAAATTACATTACAATGTCGAATGTTCAGTTCGACTTAAATTTTGGCTAAGAGCTGCTCAGAGGAGACATATTTAAAAAAAAAAAAAAAAAAAAAAAGCAGAAAAGAAAAAAAAAAAGATGTGAAGCATCAATTAAATTGAATTGCCCACACAAAACTGTGTACTATAGTGTCCTACTTAGTTCATGTTATAATATTAAGTGTTGACCGTTTCTGTTGATTTGTATCCTTAGAACACGCCTGGCTTCATGTTCAAGAACTTGCAGTGTTTGATTATCGATGAAGCTGATCGCATCTTGGAGGTGGGCTTCGAGGAGGAACTCAAGCAGATCATCAAACTTCTGCCCAGTATGTTTATTTTTCTTCTTGTTTTTCTCATCTATTCTATTGTAATTCATAATGCGTAAACACTAGGGGTGGTAAAAAAAAAATCGATTCGGCGATATATCGCGATACTACATCGCGCGATTCTCGAATCGATTCAATAAAAAAAAGTCGATTTTTTTTTTTTTTTTTTTTTTTTTTTTTTTTTTTTTTTTTTTTTTTTAGAGCTCAGAATTGTTCATTCGGTAGTCTTACCGATTCAACGTCTTATCTTCATTGCTTTTTTTTTTTTTTTTTTTTTTTTTTTTTGTGTGTGTGTGTGTGAATCGATTTTTAAACTTCCATTTTTAATGGAAAAATATTCAACAAAACGTCTGACTTCGGGTTAGGATTCACACCTTGAGCATGGAAGAATGTTATATGAACGGAACATTAAGCCATAATATTTTATTTTAATGCTGTTCAAACATGAAACAGATTACAACCTCTATAAGACTGAAATTTCAGATAAATAAATAATACATTTTCATATAAATCTTACACTCTACAAGCTTACTGATTAGTATTTTCTAAATTTGAATGAAAAAAAATCGCAACAATCGACTTATAAATTCGTATCGGGATTAATCGGTATCGAATCGAATCGTGACCTGTGAATCGTGATACGAATCGAATCGTCAGGTACTAGGCAATTCACACCCCTAGTAAACACATATTTCAAAGTTCTTTTAAGAATGTAAAATGTTTGTTAGTTGGACTTTAAAGGGTTGGCGGGTCTTTTCTGCAGAGAAAAGACAGACCATGCTGTTTTCAGCGACACAGACTCGTAAGGTGGAAGACTTGGCTCGTATTTCTCTGAAGAAAGAGCCGCTTTATGTTGGGGTGGATGACAATAAGGACACCGCCACGGTTGATGGTTTGGAGCAGGTATGTTAGTAGCACGACAGCAGACTGATGTGGCCGCGCTCCGTCTTCATGATTGTCCGTCCGCTTTACTGCAGGGTTACGTCGTGTGTCCATCAGAGAAGCGCTTCTTGTTGCTCTTCACCTTCCTGAAGAAGAACCGCAAGAAGAAGCTGATGGTCTTCTTCTCCTCCTGCATGTCTGTCAAATTCCACTATGAGCTCCTCAACTACATCGACCTCCCTGTAATGGCCATCCATGTAAGCTGTCACATACATCGATCAGTGGCACTTGGGTCATGTGTGGTAGCGGGTCTGTCAATGGCACTTTCTCCACCGCTTAGGGCAAGCAAAAGCAGACCAAACGCACCACCACCTTCTTCCAGTTCTGCAACGCAGACTCGGGCATTCTGCTCTGCACCGACGTAGCCGCTCGAGGCCTGGACATCCCGGAGGTGGACTGGATCGTCCAGTACGACCCACCAGATGACCCCAAGGTCTAAGCGACTAAGCAATATCACACGAGAGGGATTGACTTAGCTGATTGATTTAATAGTTAATTTTAATTAATTAATCTTGACACCTCTAGATCATCATATTGACATTTTGGTCATGTTCAGCCATTCACATAGACCAGTGGTGTGGCCCGGGGGCCATTTGCGGCCCAACGTCCATTTTTCAGTGGCCCGCGACATATGCTAAAAATGGCATTTGACTCAATTCAAAAAAACAAAAATGTTTGGAGATGGTCAAAGTAAGAAGGAAGGGTATCGAAAAACAGGTGCCATTAAAGGTTATTTTAGTTAACTAAAACTAATGAAAAAAGTAAAACTAAAATTAAAAAAAATAATAGTTACCGAAATAAAATAAAAACTTAAAATGCTTTTAAAAAAATGAAAACTAACTGAAACTACATTTTATGTTTACAAAAGTAACTAAAATTAACTATAATTATGGCAAAAATGTTCTTCATTTTAGTCTTTGGTAATTAATTTAATGCATGAGCCTTTGGGGATGATTTTAAATGTGATTTTTAGTTGATTTATTTGGATATAAACCGGAATAATGACGTTTGAAAGTTTGTCACACAGAAGTGACGTCATCTAGCAGCAGCCAATAGAAAAGCACCAAAAGATGACTTTGCTTCCATGGTGTTTTTTAAATAAGTACAAGTAATACACATTTAAAAAAAAAATAATAATAATAAAAAATAATAATTCTAATACTGAAACTAACAAACTAAAACTAAGCATTTTTTTTTTAAACTAATAAAAACTAACAGAACCACCCTGAAAACTAATAAAAACTAACTAAAATGAAAAATTCAAAAACTATAATAACCCTACTGTCATATTACAAATAAATTGGTTTATATACTGTAGCATTTTTCTAAATATGCAAAAGCACAAATAAATTATTTGTAGAATTTCTAGGACCAAACACAATTTCGCTTCATAACATTATGTGGCCCTTGCGTCCTTCTGATTTTCTGTATGTGGCCCTCAAATGAAAAAGTTTGGACACCCCTGACATAGGCCTTTGCAGTGAAGCCATCCCAACTTGGCAAGCACACATTATTAAAAATGGTTTCCTTTCTAACCTCATCAAGCTTCTATAAACGTCAACTTCCTTTCAACAGGAATACATCCACAGAGTGGGCAGAACTGCTCGAGGCATCAATGGCAGAGGCCACGCACTCCTGATCCTGAGACCGGAGGAGCTTGGATTCTTGCGCTTCCTCAAGCAGGCCAAGGTAAATATTTCGAGCTGCCTAATGGTATTTTGATACAGTATTCTGATGAGGTAACAGAAGTGTGCTGTGTTCACCAGGTCCCCCTGAGTGAGTTTGAATTTTCCTGGAGCAAAATCTCAGATATCCAGTCCCAGGTAAAAAAAAAAAAATCTCGTGCTGTGAGTATCTGAGGTGCTAATGTTCTGATGTCAAAAAAGTAAAAAATGTTCTTTCGTAGTTGGAGAAGCTGATTGAGAAGAACTACTATCTTCACAAGTCAGCCCAAGAAGCCTACAAATCTTACGTGAGGGCTTACGACTCTCACTCGCTCAAACAGATCTACAGCGTCAATACGCTGAACCTCCTCATGGTGGCGCTGTCGTTTGGATTCAAAGTCCCACCCTATGTAGATCTCAGTATCCTTTACTGTCATTTCATGTGGGGAAAATGTGTCGTTAGTTTAGTATTATGTGCGAATCTTTAAACCTGGATAATTTTATCACAGTTGAGCAAAAAGCAATTTGACATTCAAGCAGTTTTCCTTAACGCAGCTCTTTTCCTCAGACGTCCACGGCAGTAAAGGTGCAAAGCTGCAAAAGCGAGGCGGCGGCGGCGGTTTTGGTTACCAGAAATCTAAGAATGTGCACAAGGCCAAAATCTTTAAGCATGTCAACAAAGGACGGAATGACAAAAGGCAGTTCTCTCGCTAATGGGGCGATTCCAATCCCTGGACTGGTTCCTTTCAGGGAAAACAGCTGGCTCACATTATAATGGGAAATGCTGTGTTCTCTTTAAATTGTAGGATTTGTATTTTGGGTTATTTCCTGTATACTTTATATATAGCTCTGCAGAATTCCATGTTTGTGTGTCTGCACACATTTGTTCACAAAACTGAAATACATTGGATTAAAATAGTAAATCTGATGAGACATTGCATATTGAAAATGATTTTATTTATGTTTATTTGAGATGAGATCATTAAATCCATAAGACACTTTCCGGTACTGATGCTTTAAAAAAGCTCTTCACCACAGAAATCTATACCGCTGAATTCTAGCAGATGACTCAAGCTGTACTTGTCAAATAAATTGTACAGGAAAACTGAAAAGTTACAAACAGTACTTAACAAACTGTAGTGTTTCATCATGAATCAGTCATCTCGATTGCAATAGCACCCTTAAAAAAAAAAAAAAAAGTCTCCAATGACCATGTTGCCATTGATTAACACAATTTGAACACTCAACACTTAATATTCATCGTGATGACCCTCAAAGTACTTTATGACCTGGTCTTCCCATGTGTTGTAAATTCTCATTAAAAATACTAGATTGAGTCTCATGATACCTTTTAACGTTGCATACAAATGACATTTTTTTTCCATTATTTCCTCAACACTCCTGATTCAACTTTAAATCATGTTCACTTCAAATGCTTAGTTGCTCTTATAGCGCCTCTTGTAGTATAATTTCTGACGACAAAAGTGATACCATCACCTACCGATACTTAGAAAAATCCACGTGTTATCTGAACTGATAAGTGTTCCTTTTTTTTCCCCAAATAAACTTGTCATTGCTCCACAGCTTCCACTCTTCATTCCAACTGGCGATTGTGCAATGATGAGTTACGTCACAGCTGGGAGGTGGCAGCCATCTAGCACCTGCATTCCCACGTGCATCTTGTGTCACATTTAGGTTACTGTTGCTTATCTGGTGGTTAGGGGAAAAAGAATGAATGAGGGACAATGAAAGTGTTTGACAATGACTTTGAAACTGAGGTGAGAAAAGACAGCTATATTTGCACAGCCATGCAGAAGTTTTCTTCCACTAGCTATACAACACAAATCAGTCAGGATCTCTGCAGGGTTCGTGACAAGTTATTTAAAAGAACTTTCAATATGTTTCACATCACATCCATTTTGGTTATGCTATATCAAGACATAAGGACCTGCAGACACCCGAACATGATTGTCCAAAGAATAATAAGCAAAGCAGCAGCAGCAAATGCCGGACCTTAGGGGTCCACTCTGGTTGGGGGAGGTGGAGGAGAGACCTCCCAGGGGATGCCGTTCACCTTCATCACTAAACCTGGCAGTAAGAGAGCGCATTCAAGGTGAAGTAATAAGAACCAGAAAGAGTCAAGTTTCATGGTTGCACCACATCCAAGACAAAAGATGCCATACCATTGTCACCGCAGCCTGGCTCCGGCTCGGTGGTCTCCCAGTTCATGGATCGTTGAACAGCCTTCTTCCAGCGAGCGAAGCGGAACTCACTCTCTGAGAAGATCACACATGTAAACTGATGATATTTCAGGAGAATTATTTGTTGCCAGATTGTTCACACGTTCTGCTTTCTTACCGTCGGAGTTGATCTGAGGCTGATATTTTTCGGCGGTGATGTGAGGAAGGTCGCTGGGGCTCAGGCTCCACACTTTAACCCCCTCTGCGGCCCCTGCTGCCATGGCAGCACCGAGAGCTGTAGTCTCTGACATCGAGGGTTTCACTGGATCATCATGACAATGGCGGGGGAGGCAAAAAAAAAAAAAAGTTGTGACAGAGCAACTGGACTTCAGTTCACTCAACCATTATCTAGCTCAATGATCCTGTTTAACTTGGCAGGGAACTGAACCTTATCAAAGACAAAAGAACACAGTTGGAACACTCTTATTGGCAATTATGAGTCCTGTCTAATTATCCTACTTTTGTTTTGGGACTGTGGGAAAATACTGGAGTATAACGTTGTTCTCTGTCCTCCACTCTTCTGTTTGTGTAAAAGTAAAATGTAATTATTTAATAATATTTTTTATTGATGCAGGAGGACCACTTCAAGCCGCATTCGTCTCAACACACTATCGAGCTTGCATTGCTCTCTCCTTGATGGACATTTACACCACCCACTGCCTCAGAAAGGGGGGCGGGGGGCACCAACAATCTTTTAAAATATGTGAATATATTTGAAATATATTTGATATTTATTTTTAGGAATTTGTTAGTTTGCTTTTTATCCCCTATTTTACATATAGATTGCACTAAAAGGACAAAGGAGACACATAAATTTCATTGTACATCTGTTTGTATAATGACAATAAAATCTCTGTTAGTTTATGTAGAAAGTGTTATGCAAAACATCAGAAGAGTGAAGAAGGCATCTTCCATTAATGAATTGTTTTAAAAGCAGACATTTGCGTCAAAGTGATGAAAACTAAAGTAAGGTAGGTAAACCCTTCTGGGGTGAGGTGTCACCCATTCATAATCTAGATGGAGGCTAATTTAATCTCAATTATTTTCCTGCACCATAACTACTTGAAATATAATTTAAAAAAGAACTGATTTTGAGGTGAGTTGACCTAAGATTTTGCACTGCAAAATAAGCCTTTGTTTCCTTTTGAAAGTATTATGTGTCTGCAAACTTATAAATATTAACTTGTGAGTCATGTGGAGGGACACCAAATAGTAATATACAGAGGTTGTCATTCCGTCAGTGTGATCGTCACTAACTGGGTCAAGTACAGGTGGGACCTTTCAGTCCATCACTGACAGATGCCCGTTTTCTTGACAAATGACTGACTGACGGAAATGTGCCCAAGGCGTTGACAAATGACGGATGGGCAAAATTTTATAAATTGCCCAGCTCTGCTTGTATGTGAAACTAAAAATGTGACTGTGTGGTATTCCACAAGCCTGAGAGATTTAACCTTGTATTTACTTGGGCATAACTCTTGTGTACATGTTAATATTCATGTTATATCTTGAAAGAAATTAGTATTTTCTTATGGTGAGCATCTGACACCGCTCTCCCCTGTAGCACAAGTTAAAAAAAAATAAATCTTAACGTCTTCTCATATCATGTAAACTTGCAGGACTCCAGCCCTGACTTCATAAGACATTTTATTTTCACTTTACACGGACTTTAATCCTACTGGTAAAGCGTATATAATTAAAATAAGTTTATTACCAGTTTGATTTTCTTCATTGTCAACCTTTCAAGTACATTTTGTTGACACGATTTTTCTAAGAACAGCAGGGGTATATGCCACGGAAGAGGCGGGACGTGATTTTGCACAACAGTTTATTTCCGGTCCGGGTTGCGAACGCGCAACCGAGGGCACAAAGTCGGAAACACAACTTATTATTTTTGACGCAGCCCACACGTCGCAAACCGAACCGGAAACAAACTGTTGTGCAAAAAGCAGTCCCGCCTCTTCCGTGGAATATACCCCATTAAATGTCAGGAAATGCAAATGGTATTAACTCAGGTCCAGCATGTCTGAGTGCACCCTCATACCTACAGACACGCCAAGGATGTCGGCCTGCAGCTGCATCAGTAATCTGTTAGAAGTCATGCCTCCATCCACCTGCAGCTGCACCAGAGGGACACCACTGTCCTTGTTCATTGCATCGAGAATCTAATACAAAAGAGTGTCATACACTTTAGTTCAGGCATATAAAGAAGTTTCAAAAATCACCTAAATCTTATTGACGGATTTGCTAACATTGATGATTCATGAAATGATTAAATGAAATGATTAATTGTACATTAAGAAAATTATTACAATATTTGGAAAAATCATCCCTCTTTGGCCCATCTTATGTCTCTAATTTTATTTGTAATTATTATTTTGAAACTTGGTCACAGCATGCCGAGAATAGCCTATCGGCGGTAGTGCGAGAAGGTGTGACCGAGGAATGTTGCCAAGATATTGGCGGGCGCACACACAGCCTCACTGTGTCGTCATCAGGGACACCCAACATTCTCAGTTTCCTTGGCCGGACTACTTGCCTCCATTTTGGATAGCTCTTGAGACAAAACTGGGATAACAACACAGCACTCCATCACAAATAAGTCATGCTAGCAATATAGCAACTGCAGTGACTAGAGAGGCTAAATTCAAATCTTACTAGCAGTTTAAAAACTATATTTTGTTGGAAAATATATTTAACACTTTTTCAATCAACCGGAGTCACAGTCCACTGTGCCTAATTCAGAATAAACCGTGAACATACTTCATGATAATTACCGCTTGGAAACACAACACACCATGTCACAGACAACAAATCTTCTGTTCAGAGGTGGGTAATCCAGGTCCAGAAAGTAAAAACCCTGCCACAGTTTGGCTTTAGTCACAGGAGGTTCTACTTGACCGATTGGTAAGTAACTTGTTTACCTGCTGGTTGATTAGATGCACCTGTGGCTAAAGCCAAACTGTGGCAGGGTTTTTACTTTCTGGACCTGGATTACCCACCTCTGCTTCTGTTCCTTAAAGAGGAAGACAACCCAATTTTTTTTTTTTTTTTTACAATAACAACAACAACATTAACCTTCTCAGGCGGCAGCCATTTTGCCACTTGCTGTCGACTGAAAATGACATCACAGTTACTCAGGGCTCGGGTAATGACCAACCACAGCTCAGCTTTCTAATGTCACGTGATGTCACATGACCAAACTTGGAAAACAAGTGAGCTGTGATTGGCCATTACTTCTGCCCCGAGCAACTGTGATCTCATTTTCTGTTAATATAGTGGCAAAATGGCGGCCCTCTGGGATGGATAAAAACAGGTTGATTTTTGTGCTTAGTTCACATTCCACTCATGCAATATTTACTAGAATATTTAGACTAGTGTGGGCATATACAAAATATTGTAAAGAATGTTTTTGGGGTTGACTTTCGCTATAGGCTGTATGTGATACCACAAGTGTTTCCCAACCCTGGTCCTCGGGGCACACTATTCAGCCTGTTTCCCATGTCTCCCGATTCCAACGCAGGTGAGGATGGTTATCAAGATGCTCCAGAGCTTGCTGGTGAGCCCTCATTGGAATCACCTGCGTTGGGAGTTGGGAGAGACGGAAAACAGGCTGATAGTGTGCACCGAGGACCAGGATTGAGAAACACTGTGATAACACACCATCAGCTAGCGAAGATTTAAATCAGGGAACCAAAAGTAGACCACACTTTGTCTGGTTTTAAGGGTTTGAAGTAGTGTTGTTCCGATACCAATTTTTGGCCCCCGATACCGATACCGATACCCAGCTTTGCAGTATCGGACGATACCAACACCATACCGATACTTAAGTTTTTTTTTTTTTCAACATGAAAAAGCTGTCCTGCCATTGGTTCAGAGCATTCAAGGGCCAATAGGATATCTTAGATCTGCATGCAGTGAACATGTCACATATCAGTGAATGTCGTGCACGAGCAAGACACAAGATGCTGCATCCAAAATCCTATATTAGTGTTGGAATTAAGGGTATCGGCATGTTACTTGTGAGTACTCACCGATATCGATACCACTGTTTTAATGCAGTATTGGCACCTTTGCCGATACCAGTATCGGTATCGGAACAACACTAGTTTGAAGACAATGTTAGAAAAGAATCACGACAATTTTCTAATCGTAACTCCACCAATGGTATGGTTTGGAGTGCTGGGGGGGTTGTCTAAATTTTAAATCACATACCTTTTATGTATCACTTTATATTAAGAGACAACCTGTTATTTAATTTATATTTGATATGCCAACATACAATCTATCACAGTTTGTAAAGCATAATTTAGAGGCAAAATGTTCTATTGTGGCCCTTGCGAAACAGTAATGAGTGAGAAAGTCCAATAGAGCTCTTTAACTACCTCTCTGGTTTGGAAGCAAACGGCCTCGAGAGCAGCAAATGCCAAATGGCTCTTGTTGGTGAACTGTGTAAGGCCACAGATGATGCTGCAAAACAGCGAAAGGGGATCTGCACAATTACAAATGTTCCCCCACCTAGACCATCTTGTATGCTCAAATCACGGTGAGCATGGCATATCTTACCCTCGTGCACTTGGCTCCCAATATGGGGCATAGAGGCCGGAGAAAGCAGGCACAAAATAACAGCCATAAGATGTCCCTGCTGAGGCAGCTAATTTCTCTGAAATGAGGGTAAGAGAAAAGACACGACTATAACTGAATGTTGTTCTTACGTACAAAAAAAAAAACAATCACTGACACAAGGAGCTCCAATAATGAGTTTGTTGTTTTTCAAGTTAACATACCTATCTCTTCGGAGGACTGAACTATGCCCATATTGTCCTTCAACCATCGAACTACTGCCCCAGCAATGGCCACTGAGCCCTGTCAGGAAGACAAAACCACTCAAATGACTCAGTTACACCAACCAAATGAGCATTGTGATTCCAAGCACTAACAAACCTCTAGTGCGTAGCAAGTAGGCTGATCTTTTCCCAGTTTGTAGGCAACAGTGGTCAGCAGGCCATGCTCTGACATCACAGGCTGGCAAAATTGCAAAAATATTTACATTTTTAATAGTGCTGTCAAAGTTAAAGCATTAACTAATTAATTAATCACAAAAAATTATCGCATTAATCATTGTATTATCACAGATTAATCACACTATTAATATTGACCGCAGATGATCCTTTTTAGCCGACAGCGGATGGTTACGTTAAAGGTAGCTGTTGGAGTTTGAGCAATAAACATAACTACATGCATTAAAGTAAAGCATTTAATAAATGTTTATATATGCCGTAGGTCATTGTTTTAAATTTTCATTGTCATTTTTCTAATTAATTAATTAGAAAAAGCAGGATGAGCGAGTGCAGTGAATTTTTGAAGACGTCCTCATAACATTAAATGTCAAAAAAATTAATATACCAGGTGCGCTTCAAATTAGTGGGCAAAAAATGTTGGGGAAAAAAGCATTTTTAAGTCAGTGATTAATCATGATTAATCAAAATTCTAAGATGTGATTAATCTGATTAAAAAATGTAATCGTTTGACAGCTCTAATTTTTAAACACAAAGAGGAAGGACAACAATTAAACATTATGTTCTATTATACGTACCTTGTTCCCTGTATTTCTGAGCATGAAGCAACCAGTTCCATACCTTTACATGACAACAAAACACATAACCAATGAATCAGAAACGATTGCGCAATACAGTAGAAGACATTTGTGAGTGATGTACTGTACGTGTTTTTAGTCTGGCCATCCTTGAAGCACATTTGACCAACCAGGGCTGCCGACTGGTCACCAAGACACTGATAAAGACAATGTTGCTGTTAGAATGTCTGCTCAACATTTTGAGACAGACACAATATTTGAAAATTCATTACTAAAACAGAATTTTAAGAACACTAACATTCATGTAAAATAAAAGCACATTTAATTTAAATAATAAAACATGTTGATATTCATCCAAGCGTTATCCTGTTCAGGGTCGCAGGGAGCTGGAACCTATCCCAGTCAGTGTTGCCAACTCCCCAATAAGGAAAGCAGCTACCGGCTGTCCCAAAAGTCGCTAAATGACGTCATTGCCTAATTTGCATAATCACCAATTTGCATGTAATAGTAACGGACACTGTAAGAGAGGGGAATAGTCAAGTCAATAGTCAAGAGTAGCCCTCCCAAAAATGGAGTACGTGCTCAGTAAGTAAGTAAATAAATAAATAACTTGTTAAAACTCACGACAGTAAAAGTTTTAAGTGTATTTTTGTAGGCTGAAATATGGACCATTTTAGGCAGGAATACGACAAGGCCTAGAGTCCTGCAGGTTTTGGAAGTTTTCCTCTTCCAAACACAAGCTGATTCCAATCAACAGGATCATTATCAGGCTTATGCAGAACTTGCTGATGAGCTGATCATATATCAGCTGTGTTGGAGAAGGGAAACTTCCAAAACCTGCAGAACTCCAGCCCTTGAGGACCGAGTTTGCCTTCCCCTGGTATGGGTTATATTACACGGAAGAGGTGGGACTGTTTTTTGCACATCAGTTTGTTTCCGGTTCGGTTTGCGACATGTGGGCTGCGTCAAAAATACTTGTGCTTCCAACTTTGTGCCCCTGGGTTAAATAAACTGATGTGCAAAATCACGTCCCGCTTCTTCCATGGGATATACCCCATTGACACAAGGGTAGCTGCTGTTTTTTATTTTTTATTTATTTTTATTTTTTTGTTTGTATGATAACTCTGATTCTGCGTTGGGCGCTGAGTCTTTTGTATGCGATCATGTGACTGATTGCTTTGCTGCTTGCAAACAGAATCTTGTGACAGCGCCAAAAGCAGAAGTTTCTCTCCAAAACAAATACAGACAGAAAGACAAATATAAATGTAGCAAATAACTGGCGTCTGGCCAAAACCTCATACCTCACAATTTGGTAAATTTCACGTATCCATGTTTTAAATACCATTCTACTATACTATTGATCAGTCCACACATGTGGGTGTTTTGTTTTTGTTTTCAAATTATTGACCAATCTTAAGTGCTGAAAATGTCTTGCTGTCTTTGATGATGCAATGTTAACAGCTGAACAAACATGCTATTTTTGGAGTCTCCTGAAAAGTTACTATTTTGGACGTGCAACGTTCCGGCTCATAGCTTAATGTAACCAAGTAAAAATACTGTTTCTTCATAACAGAAATACTCAAATAAAACTTAGCAAAATGTATGCTGCATTAAAACTACTCCGTTAAGTACAATTTATCCAAAAAGTGACTTAACTAAATGTAACAGGCAGTGCAAATGTGTGTTACTACCCACCTCTGTATAAAGTAGTTGGTAACAGTATTAAAGTATTGTTTAAAAACATGACTTCATAGTAAAAGAGTACTAGACTGGGCTGCCACAGTCCAAACCTGTCTCCCAATGGAAATGTTAGGCACGTTATGATACACAAAACACAACTGAGACCCAAGACTGTTGGGCAACTGAAGTTGCACAACATGGCTCAGTGGTGGGTTCAACCCGCAACCTTGAGCAAGATACTGAACTGCAATTTGCTCTCAGTGCACCTGGCAATGCCTTGCATGGCAGTAGTCTCCCACTGGTGTACGAAGGTGTATGTGAATTGGTGAATGTAAGCCTTCAACTGAATTGAAGACTAACATGGCAAGTCCTTTGCTTAATATGTACCATTACCTTTCTGAAATCATCCATCCATCCATTTTATTAACCGCTGTGGTGCTGGAGCCTATCCCAGCTGGCTTCTGGCAGTAGGCGGGGTATACCCTTGAACTGGTTGCCAGCCAATCGCAGACACATGCCTTTTAAAATATTAGTTTCCAAATCAAAGGCAGGGAACATATTTCGCTGTATACGAGGTCCGTTCCCACAACTTTTTTACAAACGCTGGAATGCATCATTGTATTGCATCATCACTAGCCTCCACAAATGCATTAGCAAAGCCTGAATTACAGTGTATACTGTATTTGTGTGAAAAGTTTGAAACCCCTTGAGTGTCAGTCAATTCAATGAAAATCAGTCATATACTGTTACAAAGCAAGGAGCCTTGTCTTTTTTTTGTCTTTTTTTTTTCTTTTTTCTTTTTTAATTTTTTTTTTTTTAATTTTTTATTTTTTTTTGCTTCCTGTCTGCGACCCAACCATATTGAATACCACTTTTGGTTCCTGACCAAGCAGTTGAGAATTACTTGCACTAAAGTACCAAGAAAGACCAACACATTTGTAAATAACGACAAAGCATTTGGAAGGTGTTACCCCAGAGATTGGAACTCCTTCAAGGCTGGTTGTTTTCTGGTGAGAGGACATGAACACACTCATTAACATTTTTCAGACTGTTTATAGGCATATGATTTTAAAATAAGCCAAGTACATTTCTCACATTGGCATTTCAAATACCGTGTTTGGTTTGAAGTTTACATGCACTCATAATGAATATAAATGTCAAACACATTTTGGGCTAAATATGAACCTTACTTTTTCAAATGTGGATTGATTTAACAACATCTTCAATAATTTGGTTGTGCTGGAGCACACATTTTAATTTATTTTGGAGTTTCTCTAATCCACAGAAGGTCAAATTAGACCCCCACTAACACAGTACAGGAATTGATAAAACTTAGGGTTGGCATAGCTCAGTGGTAGAGTAGTCGTTTCCTATCCGTGAGCTTGTGGATTCTATCCTCACCCCGCTGACCATGTCAAAGTGTCCTTGAGCAAGACACTGAACCCTGATTTGCTCCCAGTGGAACTGGCAGATTCAAGGTTTTTTTTGTCCTGTAGCCACTGTTTTTTTGTTCTTCTTTTATTAACAGTGGGGTTCCAACAATTTTGTCCCCGTGTGTAGCACAGGCCACAGATACAAGTGTGAAATTTGCCCCAAAATAAGCAAACATACATAATGACTTAGTATTTACTTACATTAAATCACATAATGCATTAAGATGTGCCGATGAATGTTTCAATGTTAAATCTTGTGAAGAACAGAACTTACCATCCAGCCGTATATTTCAGAGGAGCTTTTGACTTTGGGGAGAAGTTCCATTGGAATATCAAAGTAACTAAAAGAGGCACGGATAATGAATGAATAAATGAATGAATGAATGAATGAATGACTGAATGAAGCAAAACAGGAAATGTTTTCTTTGAGCTTTTCAAATTAAGCATCTATAAACATGTTCGTAGTGTTTTGAATTGTTTATATCAGGGGTAGTGAACTCCGATCCTCGAGAGCAGCTGTCCTGCCCGTTTTAGATGTTTTACTCCTCCAACACACCTGATTCAATTATCAGGATCTTATCAGCAAGCTCTGTAGGAGCCTGATAACAATCCTGGTCTTTGAATAGGGTGTGTTGGAGGAGAAGGGTGACATCTGAAACAGGCAGGATAGCGGCTCTCAAGGACTGGAGGTTCCTAACCCTGGTTTACAGCGTTTCTTTTGTTTTGTAAAGCATTGACAAAAACAGAACACTAATAAGTTATGAAGATTCACAAGGTGGACTGGAGTCTCTCAATAAGTAAAATGTGACCTTTCAACCGTACTACTGTAGATGTCAGGAACTAGGAATATAATTAGTATCTTTAGTAATAGATGAGTTGATTAAAAGATTGTTCCGATTGTGTAGTGTGATTGCTGATTTGTGTCTTGAAGTAATTATAAATACATACAATGTGATACTATGCCACTGCATCATTCTCAAATAGTTACTCCCTCTGCTACTGCAGAACTCTGTTCCAGACAGCATTAATCTACTCAAAGCGGCACAGGAGTCAAGATAGTTCAAGGTTCTCCTAGGATGTAACAATATCCAAACATCACGATACGATATTATCACGACATAAAGGTCTCAATATGATAATTATCACGATATTGTGGGGAAGTTGGCGATACTAATAAAGGTAACAATATTGTAAAAAATAAATATGTGCTCATATTTAAAAAAAAAAAAAAAAAAGCCCACAAGATTGTGCTTTTGTAAATTACAGCAATGCATATAAACAACCTACAATCTCTAATAAGACTTAATATTGAGGCACCTACTTGCGAATGCACGCACATACTAAGTTCCTCCACATATTAACTCGGTTCACAAGCATATTACGTTCCCTTCCCCTAACTATTGGCATAGGTGTTATAGAAGACCAAAACATCACTAATGAAAATTAAATTGCACTAATAAACTAGCCACCAGAGGGTGCTAGAACTGCACAAATGGAAATCAACCTGACTTTTTAAACTGATGTGTTCCTTTTAAATATTGTGAACAGGACGACAACGATATTGTGGCAGTTTTAATATCACAATATCACGATATTGCCCATATCGTTATATCCCTAGGTTCTCCTAGTCCACAATGATAGTGTGAATTGATAATCCAGTGAGTTCATCCAAACTAGCCACGTCTCCAAATAGGTTAGTGTGTGTGGTGGTTACCTGCAGAGCTCATGATCCCAGTCCATGGTGTGAATGTTGAAGAGCATGGTGCGACTGGCATTAGTAACATCTGTGCAGTGGATTCCTCCGTTCCTGCCACCTGTCAGGCACTGAGAAACCACAACTCCACTGTACCATGGAGCTTCAATTTCCTTATCCTGAGCCAACTACTGCATGTACAATGAGTACTTGGGACTACGATTCTGCGTAACTGATGGCGTGGGTCATACCCAAATGATCCAGGAGTCCACTGTGCCAAACATGGCGCGTCCGCTGAGTACAGCCTGTCGCACCGTGTTTACATTGTCCAGCAGCCAACGCAGCTTCACTGCACTGAAGTAGGTGCTGATGGGGAGGCCCGTCTTGTGCTGCGATGTCAGAAGTGTTGAAGATATTCACCAAATGGGAGATTAACAACATTTGAGAATAGTACAGGAGACAAATTCTATCCTGCTGTTACGAAACTTTGCTTATCACACTTACCCTGAGGTGATTCTTGTTTTTGCCCGGTGCTTTGTTAATGAGCCTCTCCACTGTCGATTGTGTGCGCAGGTCAAGCCAAACTTAAGAGTGAATGTAAATTAACTCATCGAGACTCAAAATATCAGATGTCATAAGTGTACGGATATACTATCATTGGATTAAGTCTAGAGACAATGAAAACAAAAACAATTTTGTGGGTTCTGTCATAGGGGATGTTAATATATCAAAATATTTGATTGGACTCCAACTGAACACCAAGGAAAACTATGAGACGACAGATTTTTTTTCCATTTTCATTTCATTTCATTTTTAATTTATCTACCACCAGCAATAACACAAAAATGTGTGATTTATTATGAAACTTTACTGTTAATCTGACCAACCAAGCACACCCTTGTCAAGTTGCTGAGATTGTTTTTCCTGGTTGTATAATATATATGTGTGCAGGGTTATTATAGTTTTGGAATTTTCATTATAGCTATAGTTTTTATTTCATAAATCACGTTTTTTTGTGTTTTTTTTAAATTAGTTTTAATCAGTTTTCAGGGGCTCTGTTCGTATTTATTAGTTTTAGTTGTTTAAAAAATGCTTAGTTTGAGTTAGTTTTTTAGTATTAGTTTTTGTTTAAAAAAAAATGTGTATTAGGGCTGGAAATCTTTGACGGTCTCACGATTCGATTCGATTCTGATTTATGGGTCTACAATTCGATTCAGAATCGATTTTCGATTCTCGACAAACAATTTTCGATTCAAAATTATTTGATTGACAAATGATTTCTGCTTCAATTTACAGTAATGCACAACATTGTCATGATCTACTCCAGTCTGCTTTGCAAGACAAAATGACAAATAGAGACATTAAGGTTTTTTTTTGTTTTTTTTTTTTGTTTAAACATTTATTAATTTTGTATTGTAAGTGCCTTTTGCCACAAAAACAGCATGTGGGCTACAACTGCCTTTTACCCTTCTTCTTCATTTCTAATTTAAATAAAATCGATTTTTGGATATTAATATCGATTCGATTAATAAATGAGAATCTCGATTCTTTTATGAATCAATTTTTTGGCGCACCCCTATTGTGTATGTCTTGTGTGCAAGATTAAAAACAAACAAAAAAAACAAAACAAAAAAACCCACCATGGTAAAATAAATAAATAAATAAATAAATAAATAAATAAATAAATTGGACAAAATAAAGGTAATGCACTTCTTGTCTAGCATTGTCTTTCGGCTGGGTTAAATGAAATAGCGGGTGAGGGAAGCTGTTGGAGCCAAAAGCCAAAACACACAAAATTGTCATCTAGGGGTGACCGGTGACATCATTATTTTATTGTGTTAATGTTAAGATTTTTTTCATTTTAGCTGTAGTTATTTCGTTAGTTTCCGCTAACTAAAATAATCTTTGTTGCAAGTGCATTTTTTTTTTAAATATTCTTTGTAATGATAAAACATTAAGTGAGGTACTGCACATGAGCAACCTTGAATAGTGAACATATTTTGAAAAGGCTGGAAGGGGCGTGGGTTGTATTTTCTAAATCCTGGAGAGAAAAATAAAAACATCTCTTGAATGATTTCCATTAAGTGCTGTGAGGCTGCGTCACTGCCACATGGAATAGTGGAAGCATGGGAGACACCTGACACTACATGATGCAACCTTGTTATGTGCTGAGCCATTTTCCAGTTGACATCATTTCACTTTCAACTCTGGAAGTAGAATAAGTGCAAACCTTTTTTGGGAATAGTGTTTGACAAACAAACCTAACCAATTTGATATATACATACAAATACTTTAGACAAACTTTGACTTTGACAAACAAACCTAACCAATTTGATATATACATACAAATACTTTATTATTCTTATTATTCATTTGTTTTTCCTATGTAATTGTGTGTAAAACTCCAATCCCAACTCAGAACACAATTTTCATTTGAATTTATATAAATTGTCATGCAAATAATGTGAGCATTCATTTTTCTGCCAAAACCTCATGCGACAATATATCGGGAAAACAAATGGGTCATGACATAGAAAATATGTCAACTAATTTTACATCTCAGTTACACTTAGTTTTTACTATTTCATTTTGACCATTCACTTAATTAGTCTTTAGAGCTGATTTGTTAGTTTTTATTCTCTTGATTAGTATTTTTTTTATTTCTTTACAATCTCAAATTATTGCTTGATTTATAGCTTTTTTTTTTTTTTTTAAATCAGTGTCGTTTTTACTTTGGTAATGAAAATGATGTATTTATTTAGTTTTTTAATCCAATTTAGTTTTAATTATTTAATTAGTTTTTTTTAACTAATAACCTTGATCTAGATACAGTGCACAATCCAGTGTAATACATTTGTAGTAAATAATAGTTTTGTGCAATACATTTGTATGAAGTAATAGTAACGGCAGAAGTTCTTGGGCCATCCAAGTTCAACCAGATGGTTAATGATGTCATGTATTTGGGGACACGTGTAGTAATGATGGATTAAGTATGAGCAAACTCACCAATGGCATTATAGAGTGGTTCCCCAGTTTCTTTGTCCCAAACCAGTGTTGTCTCTCTCTGATTGGTCACACCCACCGCTGATAAAACAACATTATCACGGTCAATAATAAACAACAAACTCCCACTATTTTTCAAAAAGTTGGGGTATACTGAATTCACCCTGTCCAGGTGAATGGTGTACATTAGTGATGGCATTTTCACCCACCTTTAATGTTGCCAATATCAATGTTGAGTTGGCGGAGTTTTTCACACGTTTTCTCCATACATTCATAGACTGATTGTATTATTTCTCTGGGGTCCTCCTCTACCCACCTGATTATAATCAAACAATACAGGTGTCAAAACTTTCTAATATACAGTCATCAAATATGATTTTGTAACCAAATCATTTATAAGGACGACACTAAATGGAGAAAAGAGATCAAATTTATGTTTGGCAAATGGAGTTGATGTTAAGTACAGCACATTCAATGATATAGACCCAAACGGATGACGAATATGATAAACTACTTGTATGATATGACTTCACATATGATGTCTGTACAACCTGCAGTTAAACAAAATGGCTGCAGAGTTTTGAGGCATATTAGTGTGAAGATTTAAAACTCACCCCTCCTTTGGAAAACGTTGGTTGATTTCTACTTGGTGATGAATGATTAATTCAGCTGTCTTGGCATTAAACACCTATGAGCAAGAGATTAAAGAGAGGAAGACACAAAATGGTTTTCACTAACAAAACGAAATGTAGCAAAAATACTTAGGGCCATTATTTATTGTAAGTATTCATTTGTGTGTTTGAGTATAACCAAATATAATGTGATGGTGTGAAGAACCCAAAATTATTAGGCATTTGGGAAAGAACTAGCTGTGTCCCATCCCGATGTCATGTCGTAGTTTACATACAGTCAGCCAGACATAATGTGAATCAGTGTTTGGGTCTACTAAGATGGTAACCAAACCAGTGCAACAGCCCAATAGTTCTGCTCCAACAGCTGCAGCAACCCTGAAACAGTAATACAAGTATTCCATACAAGAATGCCAGTATTGACTATGTGGATGACATGTGACACACAATAACTGTTTAGTCTAAGATTACAATGCAAACTGTAAAAATGGAGAAACCCCAGACAGAGAAATCCTTGTGCCCAGGGAGTGGTAATCTGGAGATTCAAGCGATTTCCCAGGGGGCTCGGCTGCTATATGCGCTCTGCTATTTCAGATCGCACGTTAATTTCCACCGGCCTGTGGATCTGTTTTGAAATTAGCACTACATTTGTTACTAAGGTTATTGTCAAGTTGCATTAATTTAAACTATGACTAGAAACACCACCACTGGCGATATAATAGGCTACACCCTTTGTCTGTCAAAATAACACATTAAATAGGCAAAATAGTCACAAATGTTGCTTGTAGCAGCACCAAAGCATGCTGGGAAAGCCTCAATGTGATCATAAGTTAGCTTCAAACTGCTAACTTGTGCTAAGTAGTGTACTGGAAGCGGTGTGAATGGGTTTCAAATACGAGTGCTACATGTTAGCTGCCTAAATGTTGCTGGCTAAACAGTGTTTGATAACTCTGACTTGTTAAGTTTAAAGTGCCTTATTTTATGTTGTACCCACTTCCCTATTGGTTCCATTTCAACTATTTGTTCTCATAAACACTGATAGTAATCTTGTAAGCACATTCTATAGTAATTTAAATTTGTGACTAAATACAATATGAACCTGCGATTGGTTGGCAACCGGTCCAGGGTGTCCCCCGCCCACTGCCCAGAGCCAGCTGAGATAGGCGCCAGCACCCCCCGCGACCCTTGTGAGGAATAAGCGGTCAAGAAAATGGATGGATGGATGGATACAATATGATTATCGTGAGAGTAAACTATATTTTAATGATACAATAAAAACAGTAAAAATTTCTACATTCATTAAAATGTTGGGAACTAAAAGGCCGGTCTGAGTCATGAAATTCCGGGACTGAAAATTAGTCTCACACTGTTGAAATTGAAGTTAACCTGGGAAACTGCCAGCCTCTGACCTAGTACCAGAGGAGAAACAGAAGCAAAACACAGCCAACCGTGACCAATGTGTAAAGTTTAACATGCAAAAATCACTGCCCATGTTGATTTGTACAAAAAAGTAATTGTTACCAGACATCTTTTTATCTTAATAGGGCAAGCTGCAAACTGTGTGAGCACACTTTGCATCAATCAGGAAATAGTTGTGCTTCAGCGACTTCTGTCTAAAAGAATCAACTGTGTGCTGTTTGCTTATGACTGCTGATGTTACTTAAGTCTTGCAATGGGTCTGAAAACAACCAGGTAAATTAAAGTTTAACTTCATGTCAGTTCAAACAGTAGTCAGGAAGGAAGGAATTGGTCACTTATGTAAAGTAATTTAGATATTACTGCAGTTAGATATTACTGCAGTTTTTGGGGGGTCAACTATACTGGAAAATTGCACAGTACTTTTGAGTGTTCACAATTATGATGTAATTAAGTAAGGTCTAAGGTATTAATAGCTTTAACTCAAATGTACTACCATTTTTAAAGGAATCATTATTTTTTGAAAATTTATTAAAATAAACAAACACTATTTTTGCAACTGAAAACTAAGGTATCAGATGTCAATACTCACGATACTCAGTATTCACAACCTTTACTCAATAATGTGTTGCTACACCTTTGGCAGTAAATCAGCCTCAAGTCTTTCTGAATGTGATGCCACAAGTAGCACTCCTGTCTTTGGACACTTTCACCCATTTGTCTTTGCAGAACCTCTGAAGCTCCATCAGGTTGGATGGGGAAAGAGTCGATACACAGCCATTTTCAGATCTCCCCAGAGACGGTCGATAGGTCAATCACATTTTCCCAGAAGCCACTCCTATGTTGTCTTGACTGTGTGCTTAGGGTCATTGTCCTGTTGTAAAGTAAATTGTCGCTCCAGTCTGAGGTTCTGAGCACTCTGGCGCAGGTTTTTATTGAGGATGTATTGTTGCATTCATTCTTCATTCAAACCTGACTAGTGTCACAGTTCCTACCGCTGAAAAACTTTGTCTCATCAGACCAGAGAATTTTCTTTCTCATGGTGTGAAAGTTCTTCAGGTGCCGTTTGGCAAACTCCAAAGAGGAGTTGTGCTCGTTACTCAGGAGTGGATTCTGTCTGGCCTGATTGCTGAAGTGCTGCCGCGATGGTTGTCCTTCTGGAAGTTTCTCCCCTCTCCACAAAGGACCGTTGGGAGCATCCATTGCAGCCTGGTCATCCTGGAAGGGGGATTGCCACATTTGCACTCCCTTCTCAAGGTTTGTTTTTCCCCTCGTGTTTTTTTTCCCTCCCTTGCCCTCTTGTGGCTTGATCATTGAATGTTAATATTTGTCAACTGTGGGCATATAAAGCCCTTTGAGACTCTTTTGTGTTTAAGGGCTATATAAATACACTTGCCACTCCGTGACCCGGCACCTTACTGTGGTGGAGGGGTTTGCGTGTCCCAATGATCCTCGGAGCTATGTTGTCCAGGGATTTATGCCCCTGGCAGGGTCACCCATGGCAAAAAGGTCCTAGGTGAGGGGCCAGACTAAGCACAGCTCATGAAGACCCCTATGACGACAAACAAAAATGGATACACGTTTCCCTTGCCCCGACGCGTGTCACCGGGGCCCCCCTCTGGAGTCAGGCCTGGAGCCAGGCCTGGAGGTGGTGGTGGCCTGGAGTGCCTGGTGGCCGAGCCTGCACCCATGGGGCCTGGCTGGGCACAGCTCGAAGAGGCGTGGGTCCCCCTTCCCACGGTCTCACCACCGGTGGGAGGGGCCAAAGGGTTCGGGTGCAGAGCAGGCTAGGTGGAAACCAAGGGTGGAGACCTTGGCAGACCGATCCCCAGCTACAGAAGCTGGCTCTTTTTGACATGGAACGTCACCTCTCTGGCAGGTAAGAAGCCCGAGCTGGTGTGTGAGGCCGAGAAGTTCCGACGAGACATAGTCGGACTCGCCTCCACACACAGATTGGGCTCTGGTACCAGTCCTCTCGAGAGGGGTTGGACTCTCTTCCACTCTGGAGTTGTCCACGGTGAGAGGTGCAGAGCAGGTGTGGGCATACTTATTGCCCCCCGGCTCGGCGCCTGTAAGTTGGGGTTTACCCCGGTAGACGAGAGGGTAGCCTCCCTCCGCCTTTGGGTGGGGGGAGGGGTCCTGACTGTTGTTTGTGCATATGCACCAAACAGCAGTTCAGAGTACCCACCCTTTTTTGGAGTCCTTGGAGGGTGTGTTGGAGAGCGCTCCCCCTAGGGACTTCTCATCCTGCTGGGGGACTTCAACGCTCACATGGGCAATGACAGTGAGACCTGGAGGGGGTGTGATTGGGAGGAACGGCCCCCCCGATCAGAACCCGAGCGGTGTTTTGTTATTGGACTTCTGTGCTCGTCACGAATTGTCCATAACGAACACCATGTTCAAACATCAGGGTGTCCATATGTGCACTTGGGCACCAGGACACCCTAGGCCGCAAGTTGCACCCATCAATCTGACTTAAACAAATGTCTGCCATCTAGTGGTGAGCACTCTTATTACAACTTAAAACTGTTCAGCTACAGTAAATATTTTCATTGTCAAAAATTAATCAAGGGCCACACTATGTGTGTGTGCAGGCCGATGCAGCCATCCCTGTTCTACATCCAAAAAGTAGGACAGGGGGCCACAAAAACTTAAAAAAATCAATAAATAAAATCCACATTCCACAGATGAAGAGTTAATTTTTGACATGTTATAGCATCACACAACTGATAGGAATTGAAAGGATTTCACCACTTAAAATCTGACAAATTTGATGAAAATCTAATTCAAACAAACACGGTGAAGCTGACACGACCTGTCCCTCTAAGGAGTGTCAAAGGAGTGATATAAATTTCCAAGATGATGTATTAATGAAATTCTAGTACAAACACAGACCAAAACTCCCCTAGGACTTTAACAGCAGAAGCATACCAATTAAGAAAACAAGTATCTACCCTATTCAGACTCCAATTCAGAACTGGCCCAAGGCAAAAGCAAACAAAATCCTTACTTTGGGCTCGGAATATAGTCACTAACTAGACTTGTAACATAAAATGCTTAAATGTAGGGGTGTGAATTGCCTAGTACCTGGCGATTCGATCCGTATCACGATTCATAGGTCACGATTCGATTCGATACCGATTAATCCCGATATGAATTTACAAGTCGATTGTTGCGACTTTTTTCTCAAATTTAGAAAATACCATTCAGTAAACCTGTACATGCACACTAAGAGTTGTATGAAAATGTATTATTTATTGATCTGAAACTTCAGTTTTATAACTGTGAGCCACTGTATTTAACAAACAGGTTGTAACCTTTTTCATGTTTGAACAGCATTGAAATAAAATATTAAGGCTTAATGTTCCATTAATATAACATTCTTCCATGCTTAATGTGTGAAAGTTAGACGTTTTGTTGAATATTTTTCCATCAAAAAAGGATGTTAAAAAATCGATTCGGCTGCCTATTGAATCGATTCAAGAATTGCGTGCTGTCGTATCGCGATGTATTGCCGAATCGATTTTTTTTTTAACACCGCTACTTAAATGTTTGACTTGTATTAAGAATTAAGGTTTTTTTGTTTTTTTAAATAATAGATTTTCTACATCTTACCAAATTTCAAGACCTGATTATTCAACTTTGCATTTCTCTATTTAAAGGCAAGTCAGTTTTATTTGTATAGGGAATATTTCTTAGAAAAGGTAACTCATTATCTTTTACATGAATGAAAGTACACAATTTAAAAGCATTTCAACTAAAGGCATTTAAAATCAAAGTATGTACAGACCATACGATTTATAGCCGTTTTTGTCACCTTTTTTCATGCAACTGTTCAATCATCATTATTTGCTTGATATTTTATTGTTCCTCCCCATTTGAAGTTATTTTTTTAATAATTCTAAGTGTTATTACTTGTTGAACTTCACTGTTGTACTACATACACTTATACTTACAATACCTACATATAGTATCTACAATACATTACTTTTTACATTACATACATACATACAAACAAAAATGCGTCGCACTCGTAAAATGTCGAGGTAAGTAACATGAACACGTTATGGATCATTGTTGTCACAATACAAAACATGAGCATGCCGCCACACTGCCACGTCACTCACCAGAAACCTCGTTGAACTCGTGCCCTGGTCAAGAGCACCCACGAGCGGATCCATCGCTGTGTTTTCTCTCCTGATGGCCTCTGTGAGGAAAAACGATAACCGCAGGCGCTCACAAGTCCAGTGTTTGTCTTGAAGCACAGCGGGTCAGTTTTGCACACTGGCTTTGCATGAGTAAAGACTTGCTAGTAGGCGGGATTTTCGCGCCTGGTAGGAAGAAGCCCGACCTGTTCATGCGACGCTTCCATTGGGGAGTCGCTTTAAGGCGTTGGTCGCAGGTTGTCCAATCAGCTCACAGTGAAAGTGGCACCCACGTGCTCAGTGAAGGCACGTCTCGGTACGTATGAGTGGAAAATGCTCTTCCTGTTTTATTTGCGTTTCAAGTACTGTACTCTGAGAATAAATATGCTACTTTTTAAGTGCGGGTGAACTTCCACTCCAAATTTACAAACACTTACTTTCAAACATATCTGTTCTAAATTCTTTTCATTGCTCATTCGATGCCCTCATCATTGTACTCTTTCCATCTGTCCATCCAGTTATTTTGTAGTTAGCTTTACAGGATACTGTTTTTTATGTACACTATTTTGTTTGTCTGCACTCTGTAAAAGCATTTATTTTAATGGTGAAATATAATAATAGTTAATAATGGGATTAATTAAGAGGATTTTCTATTATTATATTTCTAATTACGGCTCGGACAATGGTGTGAGAAGAAGTTAGCACACCTTGTTTACTACTACTTTAGTACTTGTTTACTGCAGGAGAAGGTTTCTCGACCTGATTATTGATGATTACGGATGAAGACTTACTTCTGGTAAATTTTCCAAGTTTCCTGTCAGTCAATAACAATCAACAAAGCAAAAATGCAAGAAAATGTAAGGAAAAACAATGTTCTGGCCAAAGTGTATTTCCTGTTGTTAATCAAATTTCCGTGGGTCATATTAACCTAAAAACCGTCATATTAATCTAAAATGGTTGTAATTATTTATGTAAGCGTATACATTAAAGTACCGTGCAGTTTTCTCCAACTTAAAACAGTGCCCAGCTGTCATAACAAAATGACCCTGACATTCTTCAGACTCAAAATAGACAAAAGATAAACAATTACAATACATCAATATCCACTTGCTTCACTCCGGGTTGATTTTTGTAGGCGAGGGGGGCCTTCGGTCTCATGCCAATGGTACGTTTTTCATTACTGTAACACCTGGAGGTGGCGCTTGGGTGTGCACAATTAGGCAAAATTCAGACCTGCTTGTGCAGACCTGCTTGAGACTTGACTCACAGATACATTTCAGAAGTAGGCAGATGAGAACATTTGTACATGGTTGTTTAATTTCACACTTGAAGGGGGTGCAGACACTCCAAACACCAACTAGGCAAAGTATTTAAAGGTACATTTTCCACAATAAGCCACCTGAAGAGATATCATCACTGACTGGACAAAAGAAGCCACCAATGACACAGTAGCACAAGTCCATACTGTAGGCTACACTGTCACATACTTTGCAGGCAAGCAGCTGTTGCAACAACGTGCAATGTTAATAAGTTTGACGCACGTGGTTGTCCCTTCTCCTCTTTCAGTCCGTACAGTCATCCTTGAGGTCAAGATACAGCCTAAAATAGCATCGATCTTGGTGGGTAAGTTGTTTGATTACCCACTCAGTGTGAACATATAGTGGTCCTGCCTGCCAGCTGATAACAGATCAAATATTTGTACTTAGCAGAGCAAATATTTGCACTTACTGTATCTTGTGGAGCATCATGTCTGATCACTAAATGCGACACTTTAGGAAGGTTGCTTTGTTCCCTTTAAGTACATATAACAAAGGCAACTGGCGTCCCGTTTTGAAAATACCATCCATTGCATCCAACAATTTTTTCCATGTAAAACACTGGGATCATGGTAACTAATTTCTTCACAGTATTCCAATTTTTTTAAATCCTATTTTTCTGGGTTTTCTGGAAGCCTAAATTATGTAAAAATAAACAAATACTTGAAATGAAATCACACAAATGCCTGAATAAACAATCGATGAATGTTTGACTTTTTGTATGGAATTATGGAAATTATTCAATTTTACGAGGAGGATATTTTATTTTTTTGAAAAGCGCCTGTATTGGAGGTTTATCTGCACTTTTTATGGGGGCGGGGTTACAAAAAAATTAAAAACCCTAATATACATGGATTTTTGCTATTCGCAAGCCAGCCTGGTCCCTACCCCTCGCATCTAGTGAAGGTCCACATAGTTCTAATTGTAATATCACCATTCACCACTAAAGGCAGACATGGTTTGTTGCGCTTGCTCCTTATATTGCCCTACAACATCAAATCTCATATTTTGCAGATTTGGAATGACATTCAGGACAAACATATTTTTATTGAATTGATTTTTGCAGAGGAGGTAAATATGTGGTTATGTTTTGATTGTTAATTTCGTGATTGTTCATTTCGTTCTTTCTTTTTTCCTTCTTTCTTTCTTTCATACATACAAATATAAATGTATTCTGAAAAATTAAATATACTATGATTGTACATTGTTTCTTTAAAAAAAAAAAAAAGACATTCACGTTTTGCCCATATTTAAAATGGCATTTTTGTCAAAAATCTGGTGAGAAAGTGTGTGATATTATGTGTGATCCCCGATCCCAGCCCCGCCCCACAAAAATGAAAAAATAACAAACAAATATACATACACAAAGTGTACGTGTCTAAATGCCCCAGAAACATTTGACATCCAAAGTTTCAATTTAGTCGCATTGTGTGTCTGGACTTGAGGCTTCAGGCACAGAGGTCTGGCCAACTGTTATATCTTTGCTCTTGAATCCATTTTCACATGGCGTCCGGTTTTGTTTCTCTCTCTCCAGGGCCTTCTCCATCTCGGTGTAGTAGTCAAGGGCCTTCCGCACTGGATTGATGATGTGCTGCTGAAGGATTTAAATCCAAAAATGCCACCTCAATAATAGTTTGCAAAAGCCATTGGTTACTCAAATATTACCTCCAGACAGGGAAAAAGGTTGGCTAGCTCTATAAAGAGCGGCAAAAGCACAAATCTGATGAAGCCAGTTTGAGATGACGGTTTGGTTATCTTGTCCCGGTCCATGAAAGGGGTGACAGGAAGACCCTCTAACTTCTCTGCATCACTCTGAGGACCACACAGAATCAATTCAACTTGAATTGGTGATACAGATAGGTAGCTCCATTGAAGTGCACTTTCTTAACCCCTTCGGACCCAGAGATGATTACAGAGGACATGACATGTTTGCGTGTCTAAACTAATAAAATGCATCCTTTGGATGATGTCAACACTTCTGGTTCATGATTGGATCCTAGCTAACCAATCACAATTGCAAGTTGATTTAGATGATGTTTATTGTTTAAAATGTTACATATAAGCTTGGTAAGTTTACAACAAGTTACAGCCATATTATCCTGGCATCGACTATAACAAATAAAAACAACACCAAAAATGTTTCCATGTTGTTCTTATGTGGGAAAAGAGTCAAAATCAGGAAGAAAAAAAAAGCAGAAAAAATGCGGGTCTGAAGGGGTTACATTAAATTTGTTTCACAAAAGCATGTTGGTCTTTAAAATTCTTTGCGTGATCAATAAATCTCTGATAATTTTGATGTATGACCCGAATATGCAGAACAAGCCAGTCACCTGGTTGTAGAATTCCTGCAAAAGACAATCCAGCCAGGGCTCTGCCACTTCCATGGGGCGTGCTTCATTGGAGATGTCACTTACTTTGATCAGAATCATCATAAGCTGCATACACAGGGAACAAAGAAATATTATAGATACAGTATTGTTTATAACTCTTGACAATACAGTTATGTTCATGCACATCACAAGGTGTCAAACTAAAGGTCTTGGGGTCAAATCTGGCGCCCCATCGTTTTATGTTTTATGTCAACTTCCATGATGCTTGCTAAAAGTAAAATCTTTACCAACATTTCAAGTTACATCCATTCATCCATTTTCTTGACTGCTTATTCCTCACAAGGGTCACGGGGGATGCTGACCCGCCTACTGCCCAAAGCTAGCTGAGATAGGCTCCAGCATCCCCCGCGACCCTTGTGAGGAATAAGCTGTCAAGAAAATGGATAGATGGATATTGCAAGCATTTTCTTGATACTTTACCCCAATATAACAGTAACTTGAAAAATAATAAACAAACTTATGACTTCTGATTTCAAAACTAGTTTTGTAGTTTATACTATATAGTAATACGAGGAGGCAATGAAACATGTATATGGTTTCACAGTCATTCGTCCTTCCAAAACAAAAAACAACATAACTATAATGTGGCCCACAACAAAAATGGGTTTGACACTCCAAATGTAAATGTATACCATTTTCACAGCAGTTATTTTGCAACAGCAAAGGTATATATACACATGAGAACAATGTTTGAGCCAAAATCATTGAGAAAGAAGTCAAATGCATCTTAAATGAACATTTTGTGAGTAAATAAACAGTACTGTACATGCACCAACTCTTTATCCTCTTTTTGAAAATCAACACCATCAGAGTGTAGGACATGTTACTGTGACGGCAAAAGCCGAAGTATTCTCAAATGGCACTCTAGTAATTCGTAAACAAAACTTTCCATGTCATTATGGTCAAGGTGGAGTGATTGACAAAACAGTCTGACTTGAATGATTTTCTTTTTGCCGAGTGGCGCGGTAATTCTTAACTGCTAACTGCTTCTTAACTTATCAAATTCTTGGAAAGGAGACCCAATACTGGCCATAATTTACAATTCAAGAGGTAAGTTCATTCAAAGTAATAAGTCATACTTAGCCAGGTCATGAGGTCACTGGCTAATTCAGGAGAAATATATGAAATGTCTTAAGCTTGATCATGACAATATTTTTTTTTTACAAGGGACTAGCCTACCATTGTGTGTGTGTATTTTTATTTTATTTTAGTGAATGACGATGATGGACTAACAATGTTAGATCACCTATTTCCTTGTTACGTGACCACAAAGGCTAGTATTATCGCTTCAGCTTTCTGTTGCTCCAATTAATGGCTAACGTGCTCTTGTGATTGTGAAATGGGTAGCGTGCTGTAGTTAACTCAGCTAGACATTCACTGGAACTCATTTCAAACTTCACACTTGAACTTTAAACCCAAAGATAGAGGTTTAGTTCCCAATCTGTCTTTATAAGTGGTTACTCGCCACCAGCAGTCTTGCTTTTCCTCTCTATAGAAGAATTTACGACATCCACTCATCCTTTTCCTCTCATTAACAAATTCTATGGAATGAATTTATACTTTTTTTTGGGAAGGAAATCAAAAATTTGAGGTATATCTGTCAGTGCAACCCCAAATACAACAAGTTTTGGTGATCGTTTCAGTTCAGGAAAGCAGTAGTCATCCTCAACACCCCTTGCATACTAAGCTGGTCAATATCTGGAGTCTGTAATGTGATTCAGTATCTACAGTGCAGTAGATCTTCTAGTTTGTACACTTTGCTAGTTAACCATTAGTTAAGCATGAACTAATACAGTATGTTGCTTTGCATTGTCGTTCCAAAATGCCACTGATAAGGTTTGATTGACAGCCAACAACGTCACGAGTTTTATGCGATTTCAGTTGAAAGCGACGCTGTGTAAAGAGCCCTAAAACGCTAAATTCTGGGACAGATACAGTCAGCAAAATAAAACAAAAAAACACTAGTAGAGGGATGTAGATAAAGTAATTAGAGTGCAATAGAGTGGCATCTCTTACCACATCTCTGTGATCCTTGTTGTCAAAGTCAAACGAAGACAGAATGGATTTGAACTTGTTGAGGATCTCATTGTGTCTTGTCATGTCAGTGGCCAGAATGCATCTGCAGTTTCAAAATATTGCGCTGCTGTGTAATCAACTCTGGACACAGCAAAATAATGTAAACACAAAGAACATACAAATGGTCTTACTTAATAATGCCTTCCCTTATCCATTTGTATTGCTCCAGAGACACATTTCTGAAGATGTTGCTCTCTTTCTAGGCACAACAAAACCCTCACTTCACTGTTGCTGCTTCACCACTCCCTTTATCTCTTCTCTGGACAAAAATGCTGCATTTCTACATGTTTCATGGCAGTGTTAAAAAGTTATACCTTCTCCAGGATATCAAAAGCGACAGCGCAGTGGTGATTCTCCAAGGGGGAGATGTCATTGTAGCGAAGGGCCAGTTCCGTCCGAGCATTTATCTGGAATGGATACATACCGTAACGGGTTTTTTTTCCAGTTGAAGGTCAGATGGATTGCAGAGTAAAAAATCTATCTGTATTTATATTTATTTATACTGTATCAGGGAAAAAAGTACATGCGTAATGACATGGGCGCTATAATGCTGATTTTTACATTAGAGCAACACAAGGTTTATTTAAAAAAACAACAACAAAAAACAGCTGTTCTGTGAAATGGTTAATTTAAACACTTCCCTGAAAAAAGAAAAGTCAAATTATGTTGAGCGATTATGATTTTATAGTACTTTCTATGAATACTTTTACAATAAGTACGTTTGGACAGTCACATGATTATCGTGACGTATCGAGTGCTATCAACACTAGGGCTGGGTATTGCCACCTACCTCACGATACGATACGTATCACGATACAGGGGTCACGATACGATACGTATCGCGATACATAGGTATCCCAATACTTGATCTTCAAGGCGATACGTATCTCGATATATTACATTAATTTTCTTGCATTTTATAATAACAGTCATATGTATACCTAAAGGATATGTTTGTTATGCTGACTGACAAAAATATTTTTGTTAGCAGCTCTTCTGGTTTATCACCTAGAGGCATGCCTGGTCTAAATGTGTACGCACTACAGAGCAGGGAGCAGTTTTCAGACACACCGGGAAAATTTATTAATAGGCATGAGCCTAATAGAGCTCTAAAATGTGCTTATTTGAAATATTTGGGGAAATAAAAACAGCATTTTTTTTCATGTAACACATTCTATTTTGTTTTTAAACAAAATATACGAAAATTGGTACATTAAGACATGTTGAGTTTATAAGTAAATAAATGTTGGATTCTTCCTTGCTTTCATTTATCTTAGCAAGACACAGTGTCCAATCACTGGTGAGCTATTTTTGCATTAATTGAAGGCAATTAACTTCAAAGACGCTGCTTTTTTTTTATTTTTTAGGTACAATGCAAGCTGCAAAGGCAAAAACGTTAACTGCCTATTTAAAGTTAACAAGCAATATCGATTCTGACACCTGCTTATCGATACGTGTATTGTAATGAGGCCCGCAACGATATATTGCCATATCGATTTTTTGAGCACACCCCTAATCAACACGTACAGAGTAATAGAGTAACATTGCGTCCCACAGCGGACATCAAAGGTGGAATTACGCCATATTCTCCTAACTACCAGGTAAAAAAATATTGTCCAATCATGTTTATTTTGATATTCCCCAATCTTTGTGAACTGGAATACTGCAAAAGAAATTTTTGGGGAAAAAAAGAAAAAAAAAAGAAGAAGAAGTTTTTATTTTTAAGCTATGATGTGTCCACTGCATTGGACATTTTTTTTAAACTTAAATGCTAGGCTCAAATGCAGTTAAAATAATTCAAACAATACTTTAATGTGTTCTTAATAGTCTTATAGAAAACATGCTAACAACATTTAAAGCCTAAATTTGTTCAATAAAAAGTGTGATACACTTACTTTTCCTCTTCCCTAAAAAGTGCTTGCACTAAGGGACGCCATTTTCTTTTATGATGCCAACAAAGATAGCAAGGCCCCACCTATATTATTTGGTATTATTGGAAAACTCTGAATGTCCTCTATAGAGCACAAAATGAGTTAATCCAATTGTATGCACTGGGTGGGAGATATTCAAATTTAAAAAGGTCCACTACAGAGGACACATTTTAATTGCTGGTAGTCAGGAGGATATAGCAAAGAAGCACTTTTTCAAAAGCAGTACAGACACGGAGGACTCGCTAAAAATTTGTGCCCAGACGAAAGTGAACATGAAAGTGTGGCTCGATAAGGAGGAGGTATTCAGCCGGCCTGTAGCATGTAGAAGTTAGGGACCGTCTGCAAGTTGCGTGTTACAGAGGCTCAAATTAACTGCCAAGTCACCATTGACATTGGTCAGTCACTCTTGAAGTATAATTTGTGGACAGTCCCTAACCTGGACGGTAAACATCCGGGTGACTTTTGCTCTACCAGGCCATGCTACATGTTGTGTGCTAAGCGCGCTTTAGCCCACATTAGTAGAGGCTAACCATCATCGCCCCACCCCCACACGGAATGACATGAAACCTGACGTGATGATGATTACTACGATCAGAATTGCCGCAGTATTTGGGATAGAAGACGGCATTTTTTTGCCCATTACGTCAGCAAACTCCCATTCAAATCAATGAAGGTGGCTTTTGCTTACGCACTGGATACGTCATCACGATCACATGACCAGGTTAATGGTGTTCACCACGGTATGTTCTTATTTGATACTTAATCGGTTTAAAAGAAAATTCAGGGAATAAGATGCCAGAGATATTTACACTTTTATTCTTAATACACAATGCCTAATCCAATACTGGAAAATTAGGTATTAGTGTTTTTTTTCTTTTAAGATGCTTTTGTTGTAATAGATGTTCTTATTTTACCTGGTAGGCATTATTGTAGCCAGTGTGGTCAAGGTCATGGCAAACTGCAGAGGTCAGCATGATCAGCAGGTCAATGCTGTCCATCTTACTTCTCAGGTCAGTCAACCAGATTAAACCATACATCTGTGTAAGAGATGACACATTTTGTTTTGCTTGTGTTTCATCAGCATTGAAAATGTTTGATTCATTGAAATTCAGACATTTCATCCGGTCACACTTGCATGACTGCATTTATTAATGCTCCCTCTGCAAGCTTCACTATTTAAAACATGTTGAACGTCACTGTCTTTTTCACTGAACGTGGTTGAAAGTTGCCATCTTTTTCATGACTTAAGACAGCCTCCTCTCTTATCCATAGGTGAGTTTGGGAATATACTCCAAGTGTACACTGCTCCACTCCAACCGGTTTCAAATTCAAACCATTTTTCAAAAGTGTCGGTCGGTTATTCAGAGTACGACAAAAAGGGAATTCCGGAGCACGCTGTGGCCAGTCAGGCAGTACAGATCTATGGAAAATGTTCAAGCACAAGTTGTTGATTTATTGTTACTAACATAGGATGTGTTCAGAGTTTGTGTTGTCTTGAAGCCTGGAGACGTACTTCTGCTGAGGCTGTAGCGGTGTAGAAAAATAAGTAGCTACAGCAGCAGATGAACGTCTTCTGACTTCAAGTTATATTTGTGTATCTGAAAAACATGTGAAAATTGCGGATCTATTCATAGTGTGTGAATAATGTTGAGACAAATGCTCTCCCCATATTGTAATAGCTGGCCCCTATGAGTTGAACAAAATAATGTTCATATAAACTTGGAACCTGACACCGACTGTGTCGTTTATTGGCTGAAACAAAAATAAAAATGAAACGAAATGAATTCATGAAATCCCACGCAGTTGTTTTTTTATCGTGTTCATTTAAAATTACATAAAATAATCGGTCTTTTTTGTCAGCCACTGCTTGTTGCAGAAAAATATTTTTCAAATGTCTTCAGTCAATTGTGTCAATCTTTACGTCTTATGAAACAACGGTACAGTGTGTGTGTGTGTGTGGGGGGGGGGTGTGGGGTGTGGGGGTGGGGGGATGTATGTGTGTGTGTGTGGGGGGGGGGGGGGGGTGAGACAACTACTCACCATCTGGGTGACACAGAAGCAGTGCTTGAAGTTATGGAAAGGGATGTTGTTGTATCTGCGGTACACCTCAAACAAAAACTGTTGTAGTACTTCAGGTTCAATATTGTAGGTAGCGACAAAATCCAAGTCTGTGTACATGACTTGCAGAAGCACCATGATCTCTGCATCCTCCCACTGCCTGCACTCACACAAAAAGAAAGGAAACTATCTCAGAAGAAACAGTGAGTATAGAATATGTGTTATTTCCCACTAATTCCACCACAATGTGTTCTGTCAGGCATCTTGACAAAGTGAGAAGAGAATAGCGAGGATCATGAAGAACTCAAATGTACTTTTTTTTTTTTAAATACACAACTGCAGGAAAAAAATAAAGCAGGAAAAACATCAGATGAACAACTTGCAATTGCCCGGATTCTGAAAACATCAAACATCTGTGCGATTATTGTCTGCTTTCAACATCCTGTGGTTTGCCATGATGTACCCCTCACTGAGCAAAATCTCATATCTATCCAGCATGCGTATTTTTTGTTTTGCTTTTAAAGGTTTTGGACAAATGAAAAATTATGTGTCCAGATCAAACATGGTGTTAATTAAGCCTTTCATGAGCCTTTTGATATGTGAGCCCTCTGTGGGCCTATTGATATTGAGATGAGTATGCTGACCAGAAGAAAAGGATGAGAGACCACATCTTCTTCAGAAACACAGATGGGCGCTACGCGCAGACGGCCGTCATGAGCAAACTGCCTGTCTCACTGTTAATGCGCTTGCTACAGGTGGAAAATCCAAACGTACCAGTTGTCAAATGTTGGAGTCTTTAAGTACTGCCTCACTTCCTCTGATACCTCCAGAGAGCTGTGAGGGTGACACCATAAGATATTATTAGAAATGAATGGGTTCTTAATACAAAAAATAAAAAATAAAAATAAAATAGGCAATAGGTTTAAAGGTCGCATGCACATGCCTCATTTGAAGGAACTTTTCAAGCACATGCTCACATTCCTCTTTTGTTTTATGCAAGGTTCTCTTGTGGTAGAATGGAGATGGCTTGTGTGCTCCCTCTGACAAGTCCTTGAATAACCCAAGCCAGCTAAGATGCTCCACACTCTAAAATGAATTGGTTCAAAGATGGAATGTGCATGCTTCACTGAGATACATTACTTCAGAATGGGAAATACAAATGCTGAAAGCACACTTTCAAAAGTCACTTATGTAATGCTCAAGTTCGAGTGGCACCTCGAGTTTCTCCCGGAAGGAATCCACCTGTTTCTTCATCTTGTAGACGACTGCAGGCGTTGTTCCTGCTTCAATGAGGATTTTCTTTTCCAGGTCTTTAAGTCTGAGGTAACAACGTAATTGCCTTTGCACATTCAGCAACTCTGTGCAATACTGTAATGTGATAAAGGCTAGGGAATGCACATTTAGCTTGCTGTGATATACACCGATTCCATATACTACAGCTCATTTTTATTATCTTGAATGAGTTTGAAGTGTTATACCTTTTCTCCATAGATGAGAGATCAAATCCAAGTGCACCAGCAAGCTCCACCCCTAATTTGGACAATACAAAAAAAAACAAAAAAAAAACCAGCACATGTCAAATGTTTTCAGCCTAAACATGCTGCTTTTTTTTTCCTGCCAAGGAACGGATACCTAATGGCTCGCTGTTGCAGCCAGAAGCCACCACTTCCAGTTTGTAGCAGGTGTTTGGCTTGTTAGGCTCCAGATTTGGTGAGATGTTGATGATGTTGCCTTTGGGATTGTAAAGTTTTAGGATGTCATGTGGACCCGCTTCAGCTGCAGATCGGAACAGATCTGGAAAGATTGCTTCAGTTTTTGCTGTGTTTGTTAAGATTCAGTGCTCTTCCATTGCCTCAAGACAAGTGAACTCTTGGCTGTTGAAGAAATTTCACCTTCAATCAAAGTCTGTTGCGTTTGGGGATTGGATCCCAAAAGCGCAGACACAAATAAGATTTTAACTCTGTATTCGCATAACATCGAGGGGTAGAGAACAAACTTGACTCTACGAAAAACAACGAGAATGCATCGAGAATCACGAGACGCAAAGCCCCCTTGGGCTGTGTAGATGCACAGAGGAACAGAGGTAATAATCCGACAAACACAAACTTCTCGGTTTGGCTTAAATAGACAGTGAATTGATCGGATTGGCTGTGGCTAGACATGTGGGCAACAGGACTGACATTGTATTATCTGATTGGCTGTTGCCCAAGTAAAGAGATTAAAGATTCTTGACACCACATAGCTCCTGACATCACATAGCGTTTTTCCAGTTGAAACCAGATGATGGTTACATCAGTTCAAAACAGACACGACCTCACAGTCATGACCCGAACATAACCCTTGCATGACCCAAATTTAACCCTGGCATGACCCAGTCATGACAAAGTCAGTGCCACCAGAGACGTATAGGGAACTGCTCAGTTCTGTTGCCTTGATGAAACCTTTGCAGCTAACTTGATCAGAATGGCCAAGAATCTACAGAGACGTTCAATGTTGTTTTCTGTATAATTTCAAACACAAATGCCAATAGTTGTCTACACACTGAGGGTTGAAGCTTAACGCCACTCTTATGGAAGTTGCATAATAGGTGGCAATTTGCTTTCAAAATGCGATGGTTGGTGAAGGTCTTTTTTTTTTTATGAGTCATCAGGTTAGACACTTTTAGACTTCCACAGCATTTGAAATGAACACACAAATTATTTGTAGGCCAGAGAAGTGAAAATGCTGACTGAAGACCTGTCAGTGGCAGCTGTATGTTGTTGGAAAGTCAGCAGACCTCCATTGCTCCTGTGCTAATCTTGTGTGAGATCTGTGATGCCATATGAGCTGCGCACATTAGGTATCACTTCCACAAGTTAAACATTGTCTACTATTGCCACTATGACAAGCAAAATCAGGCCCTTCCATTCAGCAACTACACTCTCATTACTGGTGAATTTATATAAACACATTAAACAAAGAACACGGCAATTGTGCATTTTATAAGGGATGAAACTTGTATTTAAACCTTTCACAAAGTAGGCAGTAAATTCTCTGGTCTTACCTTTTACATCTTGAGCAGGACAATTTACCGGGAACTCAGCTTGCTCTGGTCTCCCATTTACTGTGAAGTAAATAATTTTTGTTGCCATCTCATTTATTTAGAGCAGGTTACGTCGCTGTGTGTACCATACGCCTGAATCAAGCGTCTGTTTCACCTCATTATCTTACTTGAAACAACACTCCACCTCTATTGTTCTTACCACCTCTTCTTTGCCCCGCCTTCTTGTTTTCCATTGGACGCGTTTCCTAATGACAAAAAAAATAAAGCAATCAAGCAATAACGCCACACTATTTTTTTCCCACCAGTAGTCAAGATGCACCATAAAAAAAGATCTTCTAAAAACATTTTTATGAAGATACACCAATGACAAACAGTGAAAAACAGTATAACATTTGGCGAACGCTTAGCACGTTTAATGAACGTTTTGAAATTGAACAAACCCTGATGAGAAATCAACATTTGCTAGCGTTCCAAACGTTCGCCTCCTCAGTGGGATATAGGAGTCCGCTATTACAGATGTATGGGGATACTGTAGCCTACATAATAAAAATCCTAACAAATAATACAATATTTCTGGTTGTGTGCCGTTTCCATAAATAACACACACATTGAGTCCAATGAAAACAGATCAAAGTCAATCCTTATATTTTCCTGGTGGTGGTATGCAAGCAAAATGTGGACTTAAACGTTGCATAAGATAGAAGCGACGCTTGCCATAGGCAAGCCAGACAGCTGCTTGGGCCTTGGGCGCCCCCAAAGCCAGCCCTAGCTTTAGCACCATCTAGTGGTCCACTACAATATAGTGGTGATCACGTTACAAAATAATGTGGTTGTGTGGGTTTATTTATATGAAATAAAGGCATTAAAATTTTTTTACCTGTAGATAAAAGTATACATTTTTATCTGTAAAAGTCATGATTTGTATCTGTAAAAAAAAAAAAAAATTGTAGGCCTACCTGTTAAAAAAAAAAGTATGTAAAAAAAATTGTATGTAAAAAAAAAAATTACCTGTAAAATAGAAATTGTGTGCTAAAAAAATGCGTAAAAAAAGTGTAGTTAAAAAAAAATTGTACTCCAAAATATGGAGTTAAATATGGTGCAAAAACACAAACAAAAATACAGTACTAGATCAAAAAATACTAAACCAATTTAGAAAAAATAGTGTATAAATCCCTTCTCTATAAATGTGGTAATTAAACAGGGTTAGTGGGATAGCTCACCACGTGTAACATGACATGTGACAGTACAATAAATTACTATAGAGATAGAATACAAAACAGGGAACTAATACAGTCTGACAATAAGACAGTGACGAACACTTGGCCAAGACACAAATGGCTGGATTGAGCAGATTGGTTGAAACAAGTGGATCAGATCTGATGAGAACAGGTAGCATATGCGGTCTCCTGGTCTCGCCAAGTAATGTTTTCCTAAAAACATGAATCTGTTTGTAAATTGGCATGGTACCCAACTCTGATTTATTTACATTTTCCATGATAGCCACACGCGTCAGTCATAGCCAAGCCTTCACAAATACTGTATTCACAACTATCCAACTGATGCATTCTTAGTTGAAGCCAGTTGACAAGAATAACATCCGGGCATCCTGTGTGTTTGTGGTTTATTCCTACTTTAATTTGGAACAATAATTTGGGCGAGACTGCATGTTTCACAAGGTCACAAGAATTACAAGATATAGAATAAAACAAATACAAAAAAAAAAAAAAAAAAAATACCCTTTCTAAATTGTGGGCAAGTCTCTTGTGATAAAATGTAGGGAAATAATAATTGAAAAGCACTGTATCGGCCCCAAAAGAGGCTGGCTCACCAGGCATCTGTCCTGTGTGCCAGATAGCCAGTCCAGCCCTGTGTATAGATAGTGATCACCAAAAAAAAAAAAAAAAAAAAAAAAAAAAGTTACAATCATAGTATATTGTTACACACCTATGCATATACATTCATTTTATTTATATTATTAACTTTTTACAATTAAGACAATTATAGTTTGGAACCCATCTAACTAAGTAACTATAGTAAAGCATTTGTTGGCTCTCTTTGGTCCTCCTCTTCATATAAATAAATAAATAAATAAATAAATAAATAAATAAATAAATAAATACATAAATAACCAGTTCAGGGTGTACCCCGCCTACTGCCCAAAGCCAGCTGAGATAGTTTCCAGCACCCCCCTTGACCCTTGTGAGGAATAGGCAGTCAAGAAAATGGATTGATGGAAATAAAAAGTAAACATGCTGTAGTCTCACTCCATACCGACCGAGGGCGCTGCACATTATTTCAGTTACAATTCTTTGTAAACGTTTGACCCGTGGTTTTGTCGTCGTGTTGTTACCACATGGTTAACCGGATGAGGAGATCAACGTGGTATCAGTAGAAATAGAAACTTGTTTTTCTTATTCCACAGTTCGTGCCATTCAATAATAACTAACCGACATGACTGAAAGTAAAGGAGAAGTGAGTTCTAAGCCTGGAAAAGAGCTACTGTCGTTGAATCCTGACCAAGAGCGCGAGTTCAAAAAGAAGGTGAAGGAGGTGAAGTCCAACAAGGTGGGTTAGATCGTATACTGCGACTAAAATGTTAATGATAACTGTAGTCTAACTGTATTTCATTTAAATAATTTGGACTGGCCAGGTAGGATTTAGTAATGAAAGTGCCACTTGCTAGAAACATTAGGTAGTGGATATTTTGCCGTGATCTGCAACTCTCCTGCTAGCATTATTTTGCCGTGAACGGCTCTGATTTGTCCATCGCCTGACCGAGTTCACACCTCGCTTCACCCATTCTGTGGCTTTTCACGAAGTTTTCGTTTTGTTTTGCCACCGAAGATAGGCAGTTATCGGCACAGCAGGTTAGGCACCTGGTTAGGCTAACCATCAGAGTTGTCAAGAAATTGCAGAGAGAAAAAAAAAGCGACAGAACGGGATTCGAACCGGTGACCCAGTACTTTCAGGGCGACCGCCTCTAACGACAATCCACGAGCTGGTACACGTTCACTGGCGCATAATTTGTACTTGTAGTTCTCGTACGATTCACGGCAAAATTTCCACTGCGCAAACTGACATTAGATATTACTAACTTGCCATTTTGACGTGTGTGTTTTGTTTTGTTTATTTTCTTTGTTTAAACCGTTTCAGTCAGTATATGCTTAATTTTCTTTGTTTAAAAAGTTCAAGTTAGTAGGTGTTGAAGGTAAAGATTGAATGTGTGACTGGAGTAATATGTTAATAAATGCACAGACTGAACCTGAACCTTTTTTTGTTAAATGTGTATTTATATTTATGTATTCATTTTTGTTACACAGGGAAACCGTTTAACACCTGGGGTGATTTATGTTGGCCATTTGCCTCGTGGGCTCTTTGAGCCACAGCTCAGAGCCTACTTCGAACAGTTTGGGGCCGTTTTACGGCTACGACTATCCAGGAGTAAAAAGGTAATTATTTGTATGCAGCGATGGTTGTTACTTTATAAAGTAAGTTGAGTTGAGTTAAACATCTCACTTAAACTGAGCCCTTTTGGGACATGAGACAATGTAAGGCTTAATGCTGTAATAATTTTCTCTTCCATTTAGCCTAGCCGATTTCAGAGAATAAAACATTTAGGGTAGGTCCAAGGTGGTTGATATTGAAATGGAGATGCGTCTCAATATACAATTGGCTCAGCCTGAAAATGATCTCAGATAAAACGGTGATCTGAGGTCAGATACCTGAGCCTAAATTATTTTGTTGTGCATTAACCTTATCACATGCACATGAATATGTACTGTGATAAAACATATGCACTACTACAAAACAAAATAAATTATTTTCACTAATACACCATTTTGTAACTGTTCTTTCAATATTCAATTGTATTTAGACAGGAGGAAGCAAAGGCTACGCGTTTGTGGAGTTTGATTGTGATGAAGTAGCCAAGATTGTGGCTGAGACCATGAACAATTACCTGATGGGAGAAAGACTTATTAAATGTGAGTATTATGTGCGTGCACACGTAAATTTCAACACTTCGCCTGTCACTTGACACAGTGCAGAAGGTTCGTGATGTATGGAATGAGCTGAACCTCATGCCATTTAACTCATTTGCTCCCAATAACATATAAATACGTTTTTTTTTATGTTTAAGAGTCCCAAATACGTATTTATACGTTTTTTTGTTGTTGTTTTTTTAAATGCTAGAGCATACAGAAGGCTTTGATGCAGCCTCTCAATTGCAAAGAAAGGTTGCAGAAATGGTAGTTATTACACAAACGGCCAGCAGGTGGCAGCAGAGCAAAGGAGATCAACCAGGGCCATGTTGGAAAAAATACTCAATTACTCACAAGTTTAGATTTGTGAAAAATGATGAAACTTAGCTATATTCTAATTATAATTGCTGCAAAACGGAAACAGATAGAAACATACTTTTTTTTCGTGATGAAAGAAGAGACTTTAATCTTTCTTTTGATAGGTTCCATGTTTTTATAGCAATTGAACACAATATTCTGTGGGCCTTGGAAAATGGCTGGGAGCGAATGAGTTAATTGTTGTGGTGCTCACTGAAGGCTGGCCAGAGCCCATTTTACCAACATCAACATAAACGCCATCGCAAAATCTTGTTCAATCGCTAATTACTGGCACTAAAACAATGCCAGTTAATTACACAGTCATTGAAAATTACAAAATATGGCACCAGTTGCTGGTGTTAGCGGCTAGCAGCAAATTACTACTTTTCAGTGGCATTTCAATAAGCGAAAAAGACTCTGGAGTCTGTACACTTACCTTTGGTGCTGATTGCATGGCACAGTTGCAGTTCCTACCGATCCATTTTTGCTGGCAAAAGCGACAGTGGTTCTGACATTACTTTGTCCTCGAGCCCAACTTATAACAAGAACATGCTTTGCTACTACGTTACAATTTAAATTTGAGAGAAACTGATGATTATCAAAAAAAGAGAAACTATTGCTTGTAGGGCTGGGAATCTTTGACTGTCTCACGATTCGATTCGATTATGATTTATGGGTCTACGATTCGATTCAGAAACGATTTTCGATTCAAATGATTTTCGATTCAGAATTATTTGATTGACAAATGATTTCTGCTTCAATTTACAGATATGCACAATATTGTCATGATCTACTCCAGTCTGCTTTGCAAGACAAAATGACAAATAGAGACATTAAAGTGTCTTCTTTTGTTTAAATATTTATTAATTTTGCATTGTAAGTGCCTTTTTTCCACAAAAACAGCATGTGGGATACAACTGCTTTTTACCCTTCTTCTTCATTTCTAATTTAAATAAAATCAATTTTTGGATATTAATATCGATTCAATTAATAAATGAGAATCTCGATTCTTTTATTAATCGATTTTTTGGCACACCCCTAATTGATTGTTTATTTCAGTAAAATGTCCTTTTTTCGCTTGTGTATTCATAATTGTTTAACCAAGCAAAAGTATATATTCTCTGAATAATCGAGCAATAGGATCATCTGATCTAAATTAGCATTAATCACACCCTCTTACTCTCATAACTGTTTCATAGATGGTTGTTGACTTTGTATTCATTCCAATGTTGTTGTTGTTAAGCCTATTGTTAACAGGCACCAAGTATTATTCTTAACCCACTGTGTATTCCAATTTTTAGGCCATGTAATTCCACCAGAAAAATTGCATGAGAAATTGTTTGCTGCCTCCCAGAGGACCTTTAAAAAACCTTCAAAGCCAGCTGTTGCCCGCTACAACAAGAAGCGCACAAGTGAGCAAGTTGTCAAAATGACCAACAATCTCCTCCAAAAGGAGAGGAAGCTCCGCAAGAGGCTGGCAGCACAAGGCATTGACTATGACTTCCCGGGTTTTGTAAGTGCTTCCAGTTTCTATACCCTGGTAGTGGTCTGCCATTTATGAAAGGGAAATAACACACCAATAAAAAAACAACCTTTTGTTTTCCTGTTTTACTCTACTGTGTTTCACTGCTAGGAGAGTTCCATATTTTTTCAGACTATAAATTACTCCGGAGTAGAAGTCACATTCTTTTTTTAAAAGTATTTTAGAAACCCGAGACAAAGAACAGTCGAGCACCCAAAATCTTTATTCCCTAATCATAGCTGTGTTCGGAAATATGGTCAGAGCGTGCGCTGCTTCATTCTGACCATTTAGAAACTGAGAACGTTGTTCAAGTGTGCCGTTTGGTTATTCAGTGTACTCCGTGCAATAAAAAAAGTGACGAATCCCAGTGCGCCAGGCAATACAGATAGAAATAGTTCAAGCATGAACTCCTGTTTGGTTTATAAGATCAACTGCATTTGGAAATTAATGGTAGAACTCACATTGTCAGAGTGGTGTTACGGCATCAGAGTGAATTTCCAAACGCACCCACGGGAGTGAATGAGTTCTGATTGGATGAAACTTATATGGGAAAAACTATGGAAAACGTTTTCATTTTAATTTAAAATGGCTTACCTTACTAAAATCCCACATGGCTTTGTGGTCAAAGATAGGAGGATCCTGTTTGATTATTGTGCCTTTTAAATCCTTGTTGTGGCATAAGGAAGCATGCTAAACTAGCAGTACGCCACATTCGTTGCCTTGACTACTGCTGCGTGTGCTTCCATTTCTTCTTCTAATTCCTTTTGGCAGTTGGCAAATAACCTTTCGTGTGTTTTTGTTTTTTAGGCTGCTCATGTACCCCAGAAGAAGAAAGCTGATGATTCCTTGAATGAGTCTACATCTACTAATGTAAGAGGCACAAGAATATGTTTTTATTGTTGGTGTGGCACAGACTGAAAATGACCCCAGATGTGTTTGTGGTCTGGCGTCAGATAACTGTGCCTAAAGTAATGTGGTGCATTAAGCGTATCATTTTTTTGTTGTCTCAAAGTGACAAATGTGGTCAAATCTATGCACCAACATGCAATACCATGTCAAGCTACTCAAAAGGAACGTTTAAACTAATCAACTTTTACGTTGTACGGAATCGTACCACAATGATCTGAGTCCATCTCTTCCCCTTTAGGACACCACACCAATGTGCACTCCTTCTTTCCTGGAGAGAAGGAAGGCCATGGTCAGTGATGATGATGAGATTGTCATCAAAATGCCATCTGTAGACAAAAATGATGAGTGCTCCTCGGAGGAGGAGGAGGAGGAAGAAGAAAAAGAGGAGGATGATGATGATGATGATGATGAGGAGGAGGATGGAGATTCTGATTGAAGAACCCTGCGGAGCTGTTGAGACGGCTATACATTGAATGCATAGCCTGACCTTTTTTTTTTTCTTCTTTTTTTTGAGGACTTCTTTCTCTGGGTTTCAGAGCACAGAAACATTTACAGTTGATGGTGTTCGGTGAAGAGTTTCATTGATGTGAAAATCGCATCACTCTTATAAAAAAATAAAAATAAAAAATAAAAGTCTTTAATAATTGTCATCAATTATGTTTGCAAAAACTGAGCTAGATATGTCTGTGTGATGTTCAGATCATGGTGATGTGCAAGTGTAATTATGACAATATAATTGTTTTTTTCTTTACAGTCGAGAGGTTAGATACATTTGAACTGTATAAAATGTTTCAAATAAATGTTATTGGACTTTTTTGTAATCATGTTACACACTACTTGGCTGTTGAACCATTTCTCAATTAGCTGATATCTCGTTTTGGTCGATCAAGATGTGGAGAAAAGAAGGAATGATTCCTCAATCCCAGTGGATATGTGATGTCTTGGGTGTCATGATGCACCCAGGCTAATGTCTACGAAGAACTGTGTTTTTACATTCTCTACTGAATTATAGTGATACATATTAATGCCAACTACCAGCCATGGGCCTCAATGCATGTCGTACTGCCGATTATGCTGTTTATTTCAGAACAGAACGGCACTATAGTTTGTATAACGTGTACTACAGTCGTCCAGCAGATGTCGCCATACCTTCTGTAGCGGTTCCGCTTTGCCATGCGACAGTTCTCCAAGTGCCAGCATCATCCCTCTACCTACCGCGCATGCGCGCGACGATCCCATTCTTGTGCTGCAGGCAGCATTCCGGGTGGAGAGTGAGAAAAAGACAGGATTTTTAGGCCTTATACCGAAACAACACTGGGAGCTTATTTGCCGAGGCCACCAGTAGCCTTAAAACAGAACATGGTAGGTGTTTGAATAGTTTAAACACACAGCGCGCTTCCTTTCTTGTCATATTTGCTTCTTTGTGCTGTCCCTGTACACTGACGTTTCATTGAAAAGGAACGCTTCGAGAAGACGAGCTTTAGTTTTAATTTCTCACGGGCAATCTGGCGAAAATAAACTCGCCAGCGGGTTTCTCTTGGTAGCGATGTATATAAGGAATTGTTTGCAGAGATTTTGATGCAGGTAGATCCCTTCTTGTGCGTCAAAAGTGTTGAGGCTTGGCAAGGTGTTTCTACTTGATTTGCTAGCAGTGATGGTCTGTCTGCGAGCTAGCAACAGCTCAGCTAACTGCACAAAAGCACACAAGCTTGGGTGGCAGCACATAAAAATGTCACACTGTCAAAGGCAAGGACACCTCAGGTATTTAATGTCACATGATATACACGTGGTAACGTTATTCTGTAATTGATATTTACCGCGCTGCGTTGTGGTTGACTTTTGCCCCCTGTGTAATAATTAATAGGCATTGTTATAGATTAACGCTTTGGTACAATATTGAGACTGCATTTGCTTGTTCTGAACTCGTGGACACACTTAAACGTGCACTAGATACGTTTCTGTTCAGATATTGATACCTACAACACAATAAGCGTGGCGATTGTTAAATGTGGTAAGGAAGGTGTAATCACTCTTGAACAGTTTTGCTGCCCGAGTAATTGTGTCTAAAACAAAGTTGTAAAAAAAAAAAAAAAAAAAACGTCCGAAAAGGACCCACAAATCCTTTAGTATTTGATTAATATTCGAAAAATAATGTATCAATTAGTTATAATATTTAGTCCAGTTTATCAGTTTAAATGTAAAACAAAAAGAAACACATCAGATTTCTTGTCACAAAATGTTTTTAAGAATTGGAAGGCTACTGTATGTGTTGTGTGTGACATGCATTATGAAAATGGAGTTGATAAACACCCATGTGTCATGTTCATCTGAAGTTGAGTGCCCAGCCCTCACAGCTCTCTTAGGTTTCCATGGCAGTAGTCGGTCATGCAGCTAAGCATGTGAAGCGTCTCTTAAGAAGAGGGACATGTTTAGAAGGGATATAACTCATCCTGAGCCTTTATTTTCAATCATTGTTTTCTCTCATCTGTTTTCTGCTTTTCCAGGGCTTTCCTGGGCAGATCCCAGGAAAAGAAATGGAGATGTGATCTGGCCTCCATCCTTCTCCATTTGCTGCTTGATTGCTGCTTCTCAAAACCACCATTTCAAACACTGCAGCAGTGGTTTGGCTCCAAGTAAAACCCCAAGTAAGAGGCACTTTTCCCAGCTGCTGCCCAGACACATGGTGCATTGCTGCCATTCCCAAAGCCCGACTCCATCAGTCACGAGGGCACAGACACTAGCTTGCTGGTGTGCTTACAGTTGCCACAAAACGGAGGACGGTCCTTTTGGATAATTGTTTTCTCGGTCATAAAACTACATCCAAGAGTAGCGCTTAGCTGGTCCTTCCTGAGGCTTTGCGCTCTCAGGATCTCTTGCAATCATCCATATATTAGCCGTGAAGACTGACAAAGGCAGAGAAGGTGATTCTTTAAGGCTGGCCTGATGGAGTCCAACATGGAGAGCTGCCTAGCCCAGGTCCTGCAGAAAGATGTGGGCCGCCGTCTTCAGGTGGGACAAGAGATCATCGACTACATCTTGGATAAAGAGAAGTCTCATGACCTTGAACAGGATCAGACTGCTCTTGATAAGATGGTTGATGGCATTGCCAGCTCCTGGGTCAATTCCAGCAACTTCAAGGTAAACTCCATTGATTGGGCTGGGAACTCTAATGTGGGTTTCCTCAGGCTGCATTTAAGACCACATGTTTTTTTTGTCTTTCACATGGCATAATTCAGATATTCATCATAGCAGCATAAGGAGGGGAAAAAAATGCATGGAATCGGATATCCTATCAGTTTAGAATCAGGCCTCTTTCAAATATGGATAAAACACGATATGAATCAGAATGCAAGTGCAGCGTAAACATATATGCTCTATCAGTGAAAGTTTTACACACCTGTGTCTGCTCACAACTCGTTAAACAACACCCGCTATATAATACAACGGAAGTGTAGATCCCAGGAGTCACTGACATGGTGCCCGTGGGCACCAGTGGCCCCCAAGGACCTCATGAGTAGCCCACAGGCTGGTTTTAACAATAGCTCTTAAGTTGCCTTGCTTACACAATTTACAAATATATATGCGGGTCATTAACCAGTGAGCTGGATGTAACTTTTTTTCGGGTGCTATTCTTTTTTTAATCTTTAATCATATCTTCAGGAGGGAATATCACTCTGCATTTGTGCTACAGATGGCTGCAAGAGTTTTATAAGAACTGACTGTCTGTGAGACCTTGAAGGTGTCTGTGATTTGTGATTGGATGAGTAAATCTGGGGGTGGGGACAATGAAAGAGGGAGAAAGATTGGTAGCGTTTTTCTGCTGTTGGTCTTTAAATAGGTAAAACTGCCAGTTGCGGGGGGAAAGGTAGCTGGATGTTTTCTTCGGCAACATTAACTGTTAATAACTAATTTATTTATTTATTTTACAATAAAGAGGTTATTGTCCTAGATGTCAATATTTTACACACCACCTAAAGTCACTGTTTAAATAAATAAAATATACTGCAACATAAATCAAACTTAAGTCTGTGTTAATTATTTTCTTTAATTCCAACATAAAGTAAATAGCTGTTACAAGGTTTGAAGAAAAAAGTAGAGGCAAAAGTAGACAAATGTGATTAACTGGGATCAATCACAGAAAATTGAAAAAAAAAATCATATTGGTTCGGCCCTAGTTTTGACTTTATTTAGGGAGGTAAAAATATATCATGACTTAACATTCCAAACTTGTATCGAAGCTGTGTGTTTTGCAGATGAACGACATGTTTTGTGATTGAAAGGGCTACAGTATTTGAGTTTAGACGCGGTTTGGAGCAGAGGTGTGTAAGATGGACAAAAATGTATGTCCCAGTCCCTGTACAATTGTACAGTATATCCCGAATCTATTATTTTTATTTTTATATATCTTTTTAATGCATGTACATATTGTCAATAAACAAAAATCCAGCATACTGTTATATCGTATGACAAATGTATCTATAATCGTTTTATCTCACAAATGTAGTTTGGAGTAGAGTCACTCCGCATACTCGCAGTTCGGCATCTGCGGCTTCCCATAAGCGCAAATTGATGAGAATTTTTGTATTTAAAAAAAATAAAATAAAAGAAAATTAAAAAAAATTAATGGACGTCAATTATTGTTGCTTATTTGGTCTCTATCAGTCTCTATTCCCTATCGGCTGTGAAAGTTAAGTCATATCCACAGTAGGATCTACAAAGAAATTTCATACCTGATAACAAAGACTTGCAAATATTTTGAAGCATGTGGTGGTTGTGAGGTCATGAGTACAATCATATTTAATTGAAATGCTTTCAATTTTATTTAGCGAGACTTTAAAAAGAAGTTTGAATGTGGCAACATTGTCGGAACTTGGTAGAATTTTCCTGTTCAGTATTATGAATGCAGCCTGTTTATCATTTTAGTTAATAAACAGAGTGATCAGACTTTAGGTGCTGGGCTTACATTCAACAGGTTGTCATATCTATGTATCAAAATGAATCAGATATTGCTCACAAATATTAGTCAGCCTCTCACATGTTTGTTAATATATTCTGACATGGGACAATAGTGAAGAAAATTGTTTTGCTACTATGTAAATAAGTCGGTGTAAAACTTCTATAACAGTGTAAATTAAAATATCAAAATAACTCAACCCATAGCCAAATGGGTCAAATCAAAACCACTGGCAACAAACGTCCTAAGTGAGAATATCCAAATGATTATGTTGATTGGCCTGAACATTGGCACTTACGTAATAATAGGCAGATATGTAATAGGTCTGTATGTAAAAATTATGTCACAACAAAATGCACCCTCTATTTATTTATTTATTTTTTATCACTACATTCAGCACATCTTAATGATGACCAATTTCCCATTATTTGTGTGCGGATTGCGGAGACTGCCCCACATCAACTTGACTCATCATTAATGAGGCAAGCATTGTCACATTGTTTCCTGGTTTGGTTTATCACGTTATATCACCTTGTATCAGAAAACCGTGAGCAATCATCAACAAAAATGCATATGCACACGATATTTTAGATTTTATTGCCATTAAATGTGAGCTCATATGAGGAAAAGCAATTATCAGCTACCACAAAATTGAAATTTATTGTGCTGATTGTATTAATATTTTTACAGGTTGAATCGGAAAATAGTAGCGATTCACACACATGAATTTTGGTGGCAATTGGTAATAGTTTGCAGACAATAGCGGCGATCAAGTTTTTTTTTTTTTTTTTTCCATAGGCATCCAGGTAGCATCGGATTTTTATTTATTTATTTATTTATTTTTTGGGCGGGGGGTCTACAAAATCTGAGACCATGTACATTACAGCTCATAACCCTCAAAATACCTGTCCCTTCATCATGGGATGCGTTTGCAAATTTGCTCAGAGTACGCTGATTCACTCAGTCCGTTTAGAAACTCATAACATTGTTCAAATGTGGTGTTCATAGTGTTTTGTTTTGCTGTTTTTGTTTTTCTAATTACATGTTTTTTGAGAGCACACCTGCCATGCCTCCCTGCTTCCCTACATTTAGATCCTCATTCATACCAACCAACCCTGACACAGTTTCTCTATTGTCGCATTCTGCACTTCATAATGCAGCAGCGACACACTTTTTCAGTGAGAAATGTCAGTGGGACTGGCTGGCCAGTCTAGTACTCACACTCTTTAACCACGCAGCCACACTGTTGTAACACATGCAGAATGTGGTTTTGCATGTTTTTGCTGAAATAAACAGGTCCTAGAAAAAGATGTTGTTTGACGGGCAGCATATGTTGCTCCAAAACCTGCATGTAACTTCCAGCGTTAATGGTGCAAATTATCCATACTATACTATGGACCCTAACACAGCCTCATACCAACATAGATGCTGGCTTTTGAACTTTGCGTTGATAACAATGTATTGATAACACTCCGCGGGTCTGCATGGTCCTTTCCCTCTTTGACCTGGTGGATACAACACCAATGATTCCCTAAAACAATTTGAAATTTGACCTCTTCAGGCCAAAGCACACTTTTCCCAGAGAAGCTGGTGGCGTTTCTGTGTGTTGTTAATTATACAGTATGGATTTCGCATTACATGGGTGCAGTTTTAATTTTCATTTGAACAGTATGTGTAGCAGGCAACTACTATGTGCACCGACAGTGTTTATTGTTTTTAAGTGTTCATGACCTCATGAGGCAATATCCTTTACACAATGATGCCCATTTTTAATGTAGTGCTACCTGAGGACAACAATTCTACATACTCTCGCAGAATTCACCAAACTTGAGGATCAAACCCAAGCCTCCAGTTTGACCGATGAGCTAAAAGTTTTGGTCACCATAATATCCTATTAGTCAGGTACATGTCGAAGTGTTCCCTCACACAGTATTTGCCCTGGTGCAATTTGGGAGCCCCCCACAGAGGATGTGGCACAGTACGTGTTCTGCGTTTAGGGAGTGGTGGTCGTGACTAGAAATGGCACTTTAGCTTGAGCTATGAGCTCCTGGTACTGACAGCCCTCAATCATGGCGCTTCCTTCCTCTACTGCTATCTTTTCAGCATGTCATTAACATTTTAAAAATATTTTTAGACTATAACTGCTTTTAAACATGGACAAGGAATGTGGGATGTCTCAGGGACTCTCACAAAATACCCAAAGTGGTCGATAGTCTTCTTTACAATTAAAACAATTTAGTTGCTGAGATATTTTAACTAGATTTAGTTCATTTAATGAGTGTGATTATTATTTTATTATTATTATTTTATTATTTTATTTTCTCTATCTGGACATCATTAATTGCACAAAGCACATGAAGACGTACTCAATTTTTTTTGTTTTTGTTTGTGCCATGTTGGCTGTAAAATTGGCTCAACATCAGTTTCTCATAATGTGAATAAAAACATTAATAAACACCGGTTAATTTTTTATTTTATTTTATTTATTTTTTATTTTTTTTTAAACTTGTAAAGAGACTTTATGAACACCCTGTACTGTTTCTAGCTTAGTCATAAGCATTATCAGTTGTTTTTCACAATATTTTTCTTCCTGTGAAGTGGTAGTATGGGTGGCAAACTACAGTTTTACAGTCAATATATTTTGTATTTGACAAAAATATACCATAGGTCATATGGTTTTATCACACTAAAGGGTGATATATATCCACAAATTATGATGACACATGAATGTGCTGCCACACAATATTTCCTTTTATGCCCTGTTTGACTGGCAACCAGTCCAGGGTGATATCTGCCTTTGAACCAAAAGTCAGATGGTCAAGCCTGAAGCACTGCCTGATGCTGAAGTAGATAAGCAGTATAGAAAATATATGGATGAATAGATATTTCATTTTAGTCTGACAGTCAGCAGTCCTACAAGAATCGTGTGGGGGGTGGGAGTGCCGCTGTTGCAGTGTGTATCTCAATGGTGTTGAGCAGGTTCCTCGTACTTCCAAAATCATAATTTTTCAGGACACAGAAAATGGCAACATCGCATTTTCAAAGCGAGCAAACCATTTTCAACACTTTGGATTGATCAATAATTTGTAAAACTAATACAGGTGTGGACTGACCAATAGTATAGATTTGTGAAAAATCTCAAATTGACCAAATTGTGACATGGGAGGTTTTGGCCCGGCTCCAGCGGTTTGTTTATCCAACAATTCTGAAACCGGCTTGGCAACAGGGCCACACCATGATGGAAAAGAAACTGCATGAATATGTAAAGCAGCCGGAGGAATGAAACCTGTGACAGTGTAGCTCTGAGCTGCTTAGGTTAATCGTCAGAGAATCTGCTTAAGTTTGGAAAGCTTGTTAAAGGCACCCAACTCCCAGAATGAAGCCAGATTGTTCATCCGCTTTTCTGTTTCACTTTTTATCTGCTTTTATACCTGATGATATCAGAGGTGGGAGTAACTCGCATACTGTATGTGCACCTCACAAGTAAGTTAAAGTCACACTGTATGTGCAAGTGAGTCAAGTCAAGTCACAAGTGAGTTTCAAGTCAAAACCTTCAAATCTCAAGCAAGTCTGAAGTTTTGAATTTTTATGTTGCATACACAAAACTTGTCTGCAACCTATATCTAAATATTATTTGTAATATAATTGATTGCCTTATTGTACTGCAGATGATTTTGGTGCAGTGTCATATCTGAGTATAATCTAAATATTATTTGTAATACAATTGATTGCCTTATTGTACTGCAGATGATTTTAGTGCAGTGTCATATCTTAGTATAATGCAAGTATGATGTACGTATGTATGTATGTATGTATGTATGTATACTTAGTTGGGTGTTGCATAGGTGCTGGTGGAAGTGTGGTTGGGTAGGTGTGGGTGTTCCCCCAATAAAAGCTGTAGTTTGTCAATGTTATTTCTGATACAAATGCTTTTTATAGTTCTTGCCTGTGGCACACAGGACTTATCACTAACGTCACAGACCATCCCGTGGTTGCCGTCTGATAGGCCACACTGCTGCCTTTAGGACACAAGGCTGTTGTTGACTGAACCTAAACCGTTTTAGAACAAATATTTCCTTAGAAGAGACTGAGGGCAAAGCTTTTTCTGCTAGCACAAACTAGTCTGGTTCGTTAATAAAGAGATGATACAACTGCAGAAAGCAGCTACAGTGAGCTGATTATTTCAGTGCAGTTTTATGACTAGATTTCACTGGCGATCCAACTGTGCTCATACTGGGAGGTCATCAGGGTTGTTATATAGGTATACCCCATACCTCTATTACCATGTTTTTTTCATCACACAATTATGTATTAAGGTCTTCCTGCAGAAAAAGCTGTACCATTCATTAATTTCTTTTTTTGCAGTGGCCATTAGGGGTGTAATTCGTCACAGAAGTCATGGTCTAAAAAGCTGATTATTTTTTTTTTGTTTCTTTTATTTTATTTTTAGCGGACGGTAGCGCAAGTTGCAGTTCCCACCCGTCTTCCCACCCTAAAAATATGCGGGCTCGTGGTGGAGGAGGCTGAAAGAGAGTTTGTTCCGAAGGGAAATTAATCGTCCGTATTATGGAACTGTTTTGGCTTCACGACAGATGACAAAGACCAGGCGTAAATCATATGCAAAGTATGCAAGGAGTGCGTGAAGGCAAGTTACGGCGACACTACGAGCGTGTTCAGCCACCTGAAACGGCAGCACACACAATGAGGGCCAAAAACTCCAAAGCAGAAACAACAGCTGCTCTTTTCCCCTAGCAGTGCTACAAAACATAAGTCCTGTGCTGAAGTTTTGTTGGACCACTAACAAATAACCTTTAGTAACTGTTTTTACAACAGTCATATTGTCTTAGGAATGAGTATATTATTTTTTTACTGGATAGGACAGGCACAGGTACAAGTAATTGCAGTGCTTTTATTTGTGTTCGATTAAGATGCACATTTCGAGCTGTTGCTCATATGTAAGTAAATCCTGTAATTGTAGCTTGTTGCCTTTTCAGCCAATGTTGCTACTAACACTCATATAGCCTTCCCTTCCTCCCTTATCCACTTTTCGTCTGAACACTCATCTCTTGAACGAAGCCTGCTTCTGCTGCCTTGTTTTAATTCCTTTTCACAACTTCAGCTCCCTTCTCTGTTCCTCTTGTGTTCTCTTTGTGTTGTCTCCAAAGAAACAGCTGTTTACAATGTTGTACGCATTTACGTACTGTTTTCAGATGGCTAATGATAGCCTTGAGGTTGGATGAGTTCTTGTCAAACCATTATGCTGTCTGTGAAACATTCCCCTCCAGTGTGTTATGTTTGTCATCAGAATGGGTCAGTTGGGTCTAAATACCTCTAAATCAAATAAAATTCTGAAACATCGTATGCCATATTTGTATCAGAACTGTTTATTAAGGATGTCAGCCTCCTTTCAGTCTAAAATGCATCAAGATGTTTTTTTCTTTTTATTGTACTATGGATGTTTTAATTGTTTAGCACCTTAAGTTGCATTTTAATGTATGAAAGGACAGGTAGATACTCGTTGATTGGGACCTGGATTGAACCACCAAGCTAGTTGTTGCTATTGGAGCAAGGCTCTTGATGAACTTTTTGCACTGAATTCACTCACGCCTACCCTGTTTTCTTTGGTTAGGTGCACCCAAATTTTCCACTGCATCATGTTCAACAATACAGTTTTATACGTTCACTTTTTTTTCTTTTTTTTTTTGCTTTGTTTATTTAAACAAAATTGCTACCTATCTTATTAGGCACTATTGACTGGGAACTGATTAACTAAAATCGGTCATCATCAGAGATGGGAAAAGTAGGGCTCCACGATATTGGAAAAACATGCGATATAGTTGTTGAATATTGCAATATTGATATTATTGCGGTATTTAAAGACGCAGTCTGCCGGATTCACTCAGGACAATGCACTTTTTAAATACAGGATGTACACACAACTTTCTCTCAGTCTACACATCTGTTTATGTTAATCTTTGATGGTGATTTCGTCCTAAACCCCCACCCCCCAGCCTGTATTTTGTCATTTTGTGTTTGTTTTGTAAACAGCGGGATGTTTCTGTGGAAAGACGGTGTTTACGCCCCTCCAGCCAATCGCAGAGCGGGGGTGTGTCGCAAACGGGGCCGGGCGAACGTGTCAGCTGCGTGACGTCACTCCCGTGGCAATTTGAAAGCACGTACAGATTTTTTTTTCTTCACTCACTCACTCACTCACTCACTCACTCACTCACTCACTCACACACGTAAGCTTGAGTGAGTGAGTGAGTGAGTGAGTGAGTGAGTGAGTGAAAAATAATAAAATAATCCGTGGGTGCTTTCAAATTGCCGCGGGAGTGACGTCACGCAGCCGACACGTTCGCCCGGGCCCATTTGCGACACGCCAACCCCCGCTCTGCGGTTGGCTGGAGGGGTGTAAACACCGTCTTTCCACAGAAACGTCCCGCTGTTTACAAAACAAACACAAAATGACAAAATACAGGCTGAGGGGGTGGGGGTTTAGGACGAAATCACCACCAAAGATTAACATAAACACAGATGTGTAGACTGAGAGAAAGTTTAAGTGTGTACATCCTGTATTTAAAAAGTGCATTTTCCTGAGTGAAACCGGCATACTGGGCCTTTAACATGCACCTAAAGAAATAACATTTTTATTATCAAATGAAAAAGTTTGCATCTGACTGGTGAAATTCAGGTAAAAGCATACAATCCCATATGAAACTTGTTTGCGATATGCATACTACATGGTCCAATATCGCGATATCGATATTTTGTTTATATATATTGCCCAGCCCTAGGGAAAAGTACTGACATTCTCTACTTGTGTAAAAGTACAATTAATTGTAAAAAAACAACTTTGGTAAAAGTAAAAGTAAAAGTACTCACTCAAATAATTAATCAATTAAAAGTACAAAAAAGTACAGGCTCTTAAATGTACTTGACGAGTAGAAGTAAAACCTATTTTTACTGAATCTTTCCTCCTCGTCAATTTGAAGTTATTGGCTAATGGAGCAAAAATGGCCAGTTGACTCTCTGACTTGCTCAGCGTCGAATCCACAGTGTTGAGTATCACTCACTCATGTTGCTGCTCGCTGACATGATTGAACCTTCTTTCATATTACTATCACCATTGATTGGCATTCTGCAGGGTTCTTCTTATCAAGTTCAAATTATCTTCTGTTGTGGTGGCACTCATTGCCCTCATAATTATGGGTTGTTCTAATCTAGCCAATTTCATGTCATGCCATAGCTTGACAGAGAGCCAATCACAAGCTGGGTTGTAGGGGACTGGGTGTTCATATGATTAGTTGAACCAGGAAACATTGACGGCTGCTTTTTCTTCCAGGTCCATTATTTGAATCAATCAATCAATCAATCAATCAATCAATCAATCCATCCATCCATCCATCCATCCATCCATCCATCCATCCATCCATCCATCCATACATCCATACATCCATACATACATATACATATATATATATATATATATATATATATATATATATATATATATATATATATATATATATATATCCATCCATCCACTAGGGGTGTGAATTGCCTAGTACCTGACGATTCGATTCGTATCACGATTCACAGGTCACGATTCGATTCGATACCGATTAATCCCGATACGAATTTATAAGTCGATTGTTGCGATTTTTTTTCATTGAAATTTAGAAAATACTAATCAGTAAGCTTGTAGAGTGTAAGATTTATATGAAAATGTATTATTTATTTATCTGAAATTTCAGTCTTATAGAGGTTGTAATCTGTTTCATGTTTGAACAGCATTAAAATAAAAATATTAAGGCTTAATGTTCCGTTCATATAACATTCTTCCATGCTCAAGGTGTGAATCCTAACCCGAAGTCAGACGTTTTGTTGAATATTTTTCCATTAAAAATGGAAGTTTAAAAATCGATTCTCACACACAAAAAAAAAAAAAAAAAAAAAAAGGCAATGATGATAAGACGTTGAATCGGTAAGACTACCGAATGAACAATTCTGAGCTCTTAAAAAAAATAAAAAATAAATAAATAAATAAAGATTTTTTTTTTATTGAATCGATTCGAGAATCGCGCGATGTAGTATCGCGATATATCGCCGAATCGATATTTTTTTTTTAAAACACCCCTAATATCCAACCAACCAACCATCCTCCCATCCACCCAATTCCCCCCAACCAACCAACCAATCCATCCATCCATCCATCCAGCCAGCCAGCCAGCCAGCCATCCATCCATCCACCCAATTCCCCCCAACCAACCAATCCATCCAGCCATCCAGCCAGCCAGCCAGCCAGCCAGCCAGCCATCCTTCCATCCATCCATCCAACCACCCACACACCCACCCACCGCTTACCGCTTACTCCTCACAAGAGTCGCGGGGGTGCAGTAACGAAATATTTGTACTTTGTTACTTCCCATCTCTGGTCATCATACAGCTCTTTATTTGAATCACTATTCCACAAGACTACTAACTTACTCAAAAGTGTTTGTGCTTTAAGTGCACTAGTGTTGGTGAGTACGTTTAAACATATTGGGTCATAACTTAACTTTGAAGAAGGTGCCAATCATTCTTATCATCTAATCATCCGCAACTATTTCCACTTTGTATCTGATTAGTGTATCAGCCACTGAGCCACTCACATAGGCCTGTCTCAGTAACACAGATAAATATATAGATAAATGATATTGTTTATGCTTCTGAATGTGCTGATATTAAGATAGTCCTTTTTGTAAGAGCAAATAACTTGTGGTAGGTTTACACTAGAGTCCCCACAGGTACGTTTGAAGAATACAATGAACAACCACATGGGGAAAAAAATAATATGAGAAAAACATCTACTAAGTTCCTCCTGAATTATCATTCTGCAATAGAAATATACATATGTAATTGTAATTGGATGAGTTGAGTGTAGAACTTATAAATTGTCCTGAGACATCTGACAATAGGGGTGTGAATTGCCTAGTACCTGACGATTCGATTCGTATCACGATTCACAGGTCACGATTCGATTTGATACCGATTAATCCCGATACGAATTTACAAGTCGATTTTTGCGAATTTTTTTCATTCAAATTTAGAAAATACTAATCAGTACGCTTGTAGAGTGTAAGATTTATATGAAAATGTATTATTTATTTATCTGAAATTTCAGTCTTATAGAGGTTGTAATCTGTTTCATGTTTGAACAGCATTAAAATAAAATATTAAGGCTTAATGTTCCATTCATATAACATTCTTCCATGCTCAAGGTGTGAATCCTAAAATAAAAATAAAAAATAAAAAATCGATTCTGCCGATTATTGAATCGATTCGAGAATCGCGCGATATATCGCCGAATCGATTTTTTTTAACACCCCTATCTGACACAAATGCACTTCTGGCTAAATGAGCAAAATCTCACGTGTGAAAATCTTTAAGAAAGTCATCTAGAGTGGAAGCCGTTTTTGCTGAAAATTACAGCGCTACACTTTCCTACATTTTATTATTTTAGTTATTTTGTTTATTATTATTCTTGTGTAATTTTTTTTTTTACTCAAAAAATATATCTGTGGAGACTGCAATTTACTGCTACGATGATAAGAATCTTGTCAACTCTTCTTGATGACCAGTGGTTTTGAAACCGTTGTGTAAAGATACATAGAACACGAGAAGCATAATGTAATGAGACCTCTATTCAATCCATGACTGGCCATGGAGCCCACAGTAAGCACTACTGAGATGATATTTAACAAGATGATGGGACATGAGGGAGGTTTTAGTCAACACAACCTGCTTTGGAAATTTTGACAGGGAACACCACCCCACTGAAATGCTTCATGTTAATTTGAAGAAAGCTTGTGTATGCATTGTCAACAGGGATTGTACATCTGAAATTGAATTAAATTAAATAAGTGGAGTTTTGCATGTCTGTCTCTATGTTCACAGTACTGCATGTCAATTCCAAATTTTTGCCCATTAACTCATTCACTCCCAGCCATTTTCACAGAAGCAATCCCGTTCGCTCCCGGCTGTTTTACTGGATTTTGACTGATTTTGCAAGGCCCACAGAATATTGTGTTCAATTGCTATAAAAGAATGGAACCTGTCAAAAGAAAGATTAAAGTCTCTTCTTTCATCAGGAAAAAAAGTATGTTTCTGTTTCCGTTTTGCAGCAATTAGCATTAGAAGAGAGCTAAGTTTCATCAGTTTTCACAAATCTATTTAAAATTGTAAGTAATTGAGCTTTTTTTTTCTAGATGGCCCTGGTTGATTTCCTTTGCTCTGCTGCCACCTGCTGGCCGCTTGTGTAATAACTACCATTTCTGCAACCGTTCTTTGCAGTTGAGAGGCTGCATCAAAGCCTTCTGTGTGCTCTAGCATAAAAAACAAAAAAACGTATAAATATGTCTTTGGGGCACTTAAAACATAAAAAACAAACAAACGTATTTATACGTTATTGGGAGCAAATGAGTTAAGTATGTGACGTGACGGGCAGTGCGGACAGAACATTTGCAAAAAAACAAACAAAAAATGTACAGTGGATATAATTAATGAAATTAACCTCTACACGGGGCCATATTTATTGTATAAACGTAATACTGTGCCACGTGACATTGTGTTTTCTGCGCATATGTGTCACTTCACGACACCATGGGAAGCATGCTACTTGTCCATCTAATAGGAGAAAGAAATTCAGAAATTGCATGAAATAAATATCTTCTTGCTTGGCCTTGTGGCAATGCAACATGCAGAAAAGGAAAACTAGACCAAGCTGGAAAGCTGTGACACCATCTTGGAGCAATACTTCCAAATGAATGATGTTGTAATTGCAGGTCTGGACATTTTACCAAAATCTTACCCACGCGCAGCTAAAAACCAACAAACCTGCAGTTATTCAGTTTTACAAATAGAATGTCCAAATTGGCACATGGTCACTAACTGAAGGGGACAGGTGTGTACCTGAATGAGCAATTGACGAAAAACGTCTATCACCAGGAAAGGCCGCTTATGCCATTACCAGGATAAAATCCAGTTCACTTGAACTCAAACTGTTTTATGTTCTACATCAAACTAAATGGCACACCTGAACAACCATAAATATTAATTATTATACCTATTGAAGAGTTGGACAAGTTACAATGGGAGCACATTATCTAGCAATTTAGTTGGATACTCTTATTTTGGGAAGGACAAAAATGCTTTTTTTGCATTGGATCTTGCTTTCTCCTGTTGTGCAGAGATTTTTACTGTACTTTAAGCTTTCATACCTGCAAAATATATTTGAAAGTAAACTGTAGGTGGCTGGGACATTTTTGCAAACATGTACAACTGGGATTGGTTTGTGTCCTTCGCTGTGGTATTCAGTTACGTCGACATTGGAGAGGCTGCCTCTTCAGAAAAAGAACATTTTTCATCATCAACCATTTTTTTTCTCCCTCTCCTTACTGGATGAGGGGGACTGGCAGAATTTGAGGGTGTGAGTTTCAGGATCTACTAGCACATTTTTAAAACAGTATAAATAGAGTATAAAGCAAGAAATAATCTGTTACCATCTACCATCCAAAAAAGATTTATGACAGAGATGAGGGATATGAATTAAGAGGATATTAAATTTGTAACAGTCTACACATCACACTTAATAGCACAGAATGTGCGTAACAGTCTGGGACGTGAGGTTGTGGAATGGTCTACCAGACCAATTAAAAGAAAGTAAAAGAGCTGCACAATTTAAGAAAGTGTTCAACATTAAGATGGTCTGGAAATACAAAGTGGACGGTTAATCTGTATACTATACTGCACATCAGAATGGACTTTTTGATAGAGGCATGTTGCATGAGGTTACTGGGGATTTTATTTGTTGTTGTTGCTTTAAAAATTAGCTCTTTGTACTGTAAATGTATTGCATGTAATGTATGTGTATGGTGAATATACAAATGTGTGCAGGTAGGTATGTATATGTATTATATGTATCTTTTGAATTTTGTATATGATAATGATCCTGTACAAATTTAAAAAACAAAAAAACAAAAAAAAAACCTCTCTGTACATGGTGTCCAAAATCCAAATTAACATAAACAGTTTATTTGCCCTTGTTTCACTGGTTGAATTTTAATTTAATCTTCCACAAGAACTGGTTATAAATTGTAATGGATCAGCTGGTAACACAAGAAAATGTTACTGACGGAAACGACAAAAACAAAAGTACTTTTAAAAGTTAAAATTAATATCCTTCTTATTGTGTCTCCACTAGGTGGCTCTGCTAGGCTTGGATCTCCTCTCCGCTTTAGTGATGAGGTTACAAGAGAGATTTCGGGCTCATGTGGGAACAGGTACGTTTAAACTCATATATCAGTAAGCGGCACAGGTGTCAAACATGATGAATTATTGAATGTTAATGTTTACGTAATTTTTTTTATAGAATCAGATTTTTAGGGGGAGGGACTAGGGCTGGGCAATAAATCGAATTAATTCGCTACATCGTCATTTTAAATAATCGAATCGTTGAAAATGTGTTAAATCGTGAAATCGAGTTTTGTCTTCTGTATTAGAAAAAGCTGTTGTTCTTATGTTCTGTTACATCCAAATGCTTTTATGTGTTGTAATTTTGCACAAGTGGCAGAATGCCGGATGGGTGGTTTACAAGACATGTTTACAACAGCTACCAACTACTTAATTGTGGCATTTAAGCACAAACTATGAATATTAACTTTATGTTAATACTAATATAGAATCAGTATATGTTACTGGTGTCTGAACATTTTGCACAGGCGAAACCTTTAAATAAACGGTTGTTGGATTTATTAGATTAAACTCGATTAAAATCGGAATTGTCCTGAATGACTGCAAAAACCGAGATTTTCTTTTTTGGCCATATTACCCAGCCCTCGGCGGGACTGAAGAATTCATTCAGACAATTCTTTTCTTGTTCAACATAATACTGTAGTCTATACATTTTTCTTTTCATACTATTTAGTTTCAAATATTAATCTAATCTAATTTTTATTTTATTTTTGTTATAATTATTATTATTATTAATTCAATCTCTGGTGTAATAAACTTATTTATTGATTCATTGAATTCTTATTTTTCATTTTATTATTATTATTATTATTATTATTATTATTATTGTTGTTATTATTAATTAAATCTCTGGTGTAATAACCTTATTTATTGATTGATTGAATTATTTTTTATGTCATTATCTGTTCTCATTGCTGCTGGACATGTAAATTTCCCAGAGGGAGCCATCCCAAAGGGATCAATAAAGTCAAGTCTAAGCCTAAGTCTAATGAATTTACGACTTATCCATCCAACCATAATAAGGTTAAAATAGAATTTTATCCCCCTTACTTACCCATTTTTCCTAAATTCCATACATTCACAGACCTTTGGAAGAATATGGTGTGATGACTTGAATATTCTTTGCATTTGAATGCAGTTATTGTACGACACCTGCAAAAACAATAATTATTATTTCTTTACCATTTTATTTTTTATTTTTTTAATTTCTAATGCCTTAAAAGTAACAATTAATTAATTCTGTCTTTTTATGTGGAATCCCTGAAGCAATACTGCCCAATGCGTAAACTTCGGTGGAAGCAATGCCTCTGATTTGTTCCAACTCTCTGTAACTCACATTTTGCCACCCAAGTTTGATTAATGTGTCCACTTCTTCTTACTATTGTCTTGTTTTTATTTATTCAGCGCTACCTAGTCTTATTGATCGATTGGGAGATGCCAAAGACCAAGTCAGAGAACAAGACCAAGCACTGCTGCTTAAGATCATGGAACTCGCTGCATCGCCACAGGTATTTATATAGTGCATTTTACCATACTATGTTAATAGTATATTACTTCATACTCAATAAGTTTGATTCATTAAGTTATCATTTTTGTAAATCTTGGTTTGTGTTGACACATGCTATTTGATTGTGTTGTATTAGTATGTGTGGGACCGAATGCTTGGAGGCTTCAAACATAAGAACAACAGGACCAGGGAAGGAGTCTGCCTTTGCCTTATTGCCACATTGAGCATGTGAGATGCCTCCTTTTTCCCAAACTATAAATTGCTTGAGTATAAGTCACACCAGTCAAAAAAATCTATAATGAAGAAGAAAACAAAATCATTGTTCCGTAATTGTGGGTGCGTTCGAAAATACGCTCGGACTCTCACTGCTTTCCTCAGACTGTTCAGAAACTCAGTGTTGTTCAAATATGCCGTTTGGTTATTCTGAGTACCCCAAAAAAGCAGTGCCTGAGCCTAGTATGTCAGCCAGTACAAAAAAAGGAAACAGTTAAATCACAAGCTGCTGATTGGTTCATAACATAGAAGTGCACCTCTCCGAACACACCCCCCACATTGACGACCGTGAACGCTCCGGTTGGACAAAAGTCCAACTTCCAACTATAAAAAAGTTTTTCTTTTTAGTTTAACTAGAATCCTGCGCCACATTGTGACTAAAGGTAGAATCCTTGTAGATTATTGCAACTTTTGGTGCTCTAAATCCTTTTTGGGGCGCAAGGAAGGCGCAAACTAAACTAGAGATACTTGACACATTTCGTGGTGCTTAATTTGTTTGTATTGTATTTGATGTTGATTCTGTCGAATTTAAAAAAAAAAAAAAAAGCCAACACGATTAGTGAACGGGGATTTTGGATTCCATTTCGATTTCGAAACTTGATATATAGAAATTGCACCTGAGTATAAGTCTCAGGACTATGATCAAACAATGAACACAAGTGTGACTTGTAGTCAGAATACAGTAATTATGAAAAGTGCAATGTTTTGTTTTGTTTTTTTTTCAATTCTATCAGCGATGTTTTTATAATCATAACTTTACTTTTGTATAATTAAAAAATGACACCTATTGGCATTTATTTGATTGGCTGCTGTTTTCAACTGGCATGTCTAGAATTTTGATTGTTGGCACAATTTAGTTTATAATTGCAGACGAAGTTGTTTTTTTAAGGTGAAAAATATTTTACATAATGTAGTGCAAAAGTAACATTTATCTCTCTTTGTTGATTTGCTAATTTCACTTTATTCCCCTATTTGTCCTTTAGGTATGGTGCTCAAGGCTTGACACTCAGTAAGATTGTCCCCCACATATGTAACCTGTTGGGGGATCCCACAAGCCAGGTATAGCTAATCATTTCTACCTTTTTGTTGTTTAATATTGGAAATTGTTAAATGTAATTTTAGCGATGGAATGGGATCATTATAGACAGTAGTGAAGGAATTCTGTCGTAATTAAAGATATGAGTATTTACAACTTCGGGCCAAACTCACTAAGAAGGCATTGCATCCGCTGATAGCGCCAAAAATTGTTCTTCGTTTGCGCCCGCAATTTGTTCCCGCTGTTCGAATTTAGGAGCAGCAGCCCGCCACCGTTAAATTAGTAGAACAACGCTGGATCATACGTCTTCATGTTTTTATTCGATCCATTATGTAAACATTCACAGTATAAGGTGGGAAAAGTATGTGAACTCTTTTAGGCTCAGCATTTCTCCAAAAGCTTATCAAAGTCGTTAGTCAGCCAACCTGAGGTCTAATCAATGTGATGAAATTGCTGCTGTTAGTTAAAGTTGCTATGCCCAAAAAAATCACACCAGTTTTGAGTTTGGTTTACTCAGGTAACATTGCCGTATGTGAAACATCACAAAATAACTCAAAAGGAACCTACCTAGTAAATGTTAATTTTTATGAAGCTAGAAAGTATCTGTGAAAAACAGGCAGATTCTGAGACAGATTCTGTATAAATGGAGATGGTTCAACTTGCTTGTCTGCCCATGAGTGGCTGCCCTGCAAGAGCACAGTGCAGGATGCTCAGTGAGGTGTAGAAGAGTCCTAGCATGAAGGCTAAAAATGTATTCTGGCGCATGCTAACATCTCTTTTGACAAATATATAGCAGATAAAACATTAAAGAAGAATTGATGTCATAGAAGGACACCACAGAAGAGGCCACTTGTCCAAAAAACTTGGCTTGTAAAGAAGAGCACCTGGCGGACTATTCTGTGTGCATATGAAACCAAAATATATGAAAAAGCAATACACACATATAGCAGATAAAGAACATGTATCTTGTGTTGACACTTAGGTACGAGACGGGGCTATGAGTTGTTTGGTGGAGATCTACCGACATGTAGGTGAGAGGGTGAGGATGGATCTCAGCAAAAAGGGCTTGCCTCAGTCACGGTACTTCCATCTCTGTTACTGCTTCTTTTTTTTTGCTCTTGGATTTTGCTTTACTTGTTGTTTACTTGTTTGCTAAGATTGTTGAAAATGTCTGATTTTACTAACATACTGTTTTTCATTCCTCCGTCGCTTATAATTGCACACCTGAAAATTATTTTTAATACTTTTATAACTCAATCTGAGCTATAAGCCAGATGCACTGTTTGAGGATTTTGCCTCTTACTCTTTGATTATATTGTCAATCTTCAAAATGCCAAATTTGGTAATTGCCAGCAAAACAGTAAAAGCAAATTTATAGTATTATAGAGTATTACATATGGGGCAGCTAATTTCATATGATCTGGTGAATAACGGTAAAGACATTTGATGTAATAATAATTCTAATTTTGCAAGTTTTAGACATATAAGTAAAAAAAAAACAGAAAAACAAAACAAAAGCTATGCAACACTACCTAGTGTTAGTTGAACGATACCGTAAGATGGATAGATATATGATAGATGGATGGATACTTTATTAACCCACAGGGGAAATTCCTTAAGGAATTTAACTAGATGCAGCAAACAAGTTCTGTCATGGAGAACAGTCTTAAACTCATTCACTCCCAATTTCAAAATTTTCAATACCCACGTGATATTACGTTTAATAATTATATATAAACCGAATCTACCAAATGACAGAATAGACTCCCTACTTTTTGTCTCATCCCGTTCTTTTATAATTGACAGTAGAAAAATGTAGGTTGCACAAAATACAGCCATTACTCCCATGGACTTTGAAACTGTGTTTATTTCGTATAAAATGGGGCAATGATGTCATCTACCGGTGGTTGGGCATCAGTAAAGTTGTTTCCAAGTTTGACATTTACAGTGGAGCATAATCAGATTGTCTCCCATCATTCCCGCTCAAAAAAAATAGAATTGACAAGTATACTTGTCAAAGGCAGTGATTAAGCTTCTTTCCGAGAGTTTGTCATTTTACGTGTACGCAACGCCTACTCCAGCTGTATGTTGATGACGCCTTTGAGACATGATGCAGATTGAATATGTACAAGTATGATGTTGAAATTCACGTTTAATTATACTCCATGTACCCCACATCAATCACTACCTTATTTGGTGGTCGGTAGTGCAAATTTTTGTCAGATGTAAATTCTGCTGTCACTTCAAGTGGTAGTATTCTAGTATCGTCTTCCCTTTTTGCTGTGTGATTACTTTTAAATTTCCTATATAGTATAATATGTGTCTTCATTCATTATGTGTTTAGGATGGAAGAGAATATTTAATTGTCTGACACAAATGGTGACAGAAATTCTTCTTCAACCAGGCTCTCAAACACATTCCCACATTTCCATCCAGAAACCTTTCACATTAAAAACGCTAAAAGAAAAACCACACAGAATTAAAACAAATAACTAATACATGTTAAGTGCTGTGTTGTCTTTTAAGGGGTTCAGAATATTATAGTAGAGGGAATTACATATTTTTTGGCGATATTATTCCGGGCCAGTGGGACTCTTGCCTGACAGCAGTAGTTGAAATGATTGGTGGAGGGGATAAAAGTACATCTTTTGGATCATTTGCCTTAATGTATTTTATATTTCTTTCTTTTCTTTCTTTACAATTTTTGTTCTGTGCCTGCATTACAGGTTGAATGTAATCTTCAGCAAATTCGACGAAGTTCAGAGATCTGGGAACATGATCTCCTCTTCAGGCTCAGGTGAGTTTTCCTCCTTGGTGAAATTATTCAGCCCGCACTTCAAACTTTCTTTTTTTTTTTTTTTTGGTCCTTCAGCCCCTACCTGCCCGTATGCATCAATTTATTAGCAAAAATAATATTGTTGTACACTCTTACCATTCATGAAATATAATTTTCAGAAAGTTTTAACCAGTGAGGTTTGTCCTTTTTCCCTCATCCCTAGTGTCTCAAAGAGAAATAGACGAGAGCTTAATTGCACGGCTTTTGATGACTGTGCTTGTAATCTGATATAATTTTGAAATAGTGATCCAGTATATATGGTAGTAAAGATAAGTGCTCAGTAGGTGTTTGTCGGGAGATGAAAAAATAATTCAGTTCGCTTGATATTGCCCCTCTTAACAGGATGGCACCCACATCACTCTGATTTCAACATGTTTTCAGACTGGACAAATAAAGGTATACAATGATGTAAGTGCCCCCTAGGAAAAAGAAAACATTTTGCACCCTCCCAACTCTCCGCCTTCACTATAATAAGTATTATTTGTCTAGAAAATTGTAGGTGCAATTCCATTTACTTTACAGAACACTGTATCTTTATTAACATTAACGAAATAAAAAAAGAAAGCAATATAAACAACTTAAGAATAACTAACATTGTTTTATTTTATTTGCATTTGTTTTATTTACAAAAGATTGAGAGTGCATCATTTTGCCTGAAATTCAAACAAATGTTTAAACTATTAAAAAACTTAGGCTATTAAAAAAAAAAAACTCAGTAATTGAGCTATATGATATTGAAAAAACTACTTTAATTTTGTATTCAGGGCAAATATAAGTTTTATTTCTTACTGCCCCCTGTCATTTATTTTCTTTTAAAGAATCAAATAAATTAAATTAAATGGGGAAAAATACAAATGGTAAATAATAAATACACATTGACCGGCAACATAATATTTGAGTCTTTAATTACAAAACAAAAATGAAAGAAACAATTTTTTTTTAAAATCATAATGAGGAACTCAGGATTAATGGCTACAATGAACAGTGTACAGCTATTCAAAGCATGGTAATTACAAGGAGTCACCATTGCCGTTCTCTCTACACTCCTGGCACTTGAGAGGGATCTTTAATAGGGCTACATGATATTGGGAAAACACACGATATGCAATATAGTTGTTAAATATCACGATATCGATTTTTTTTTTTTTTGCAATATATTGTCCAACCCTAGTCTGTAATACCCAACCTGGCAAGTGTGCACATGCATCTCATCATGTCATTTTCATGAAAAAGAGATATGAATTCTCTTGGATGGAATGTTGACTGATAAACACAAATTTGATCACTATTCTCCATTGTAAATCTGTTGCCTGCCGCGACAGATGCTGCCAACACGTATAAACAAACGCATGGGAGCTGGAGCTCTATACTTCCTGAGCACACGCTGACAATGAGAGCACCACTGCCATCTACTGTCTAGTAGTAGTAGTAATAGTAGTGCAGTTAACTCTTTTGCACTAACCCTGCTCTCGCAAGATGAATTCTCACGGTATTTTTGAGTTTGCAAACTCCTGAGAATTCATCTTGCACCGTTCGCGTCGATAACCGCCGTACCAAACCACCAGACCAATCACAGAGCGACATTGTGTTTGGGGGTGGGATATGCAACTGTGATGAAACCAAGAAGCCAGCGCCGACGCATGGGGCAACAAACAACAAACAAACCTAACATGGACAAATGGACGCGGCAATTAATTCTGTTCTTGCAGAATTACTCACCGTTTCCTTGTCGAATGTTGAACAGCGAGAGGCGCTTCGTGCATTTCTAGCTGGTAAGATGTTCGTGCTTTTCCCCCCTTCGACAAGAATGAACACGAAATTTTCACCCGTGGCCGTGATTGGTTAAAACAAACGTGTACAATGTCGCATTGTCCAATCAGCTCGAATTATTGTACAGAATGTCCCACCTCCCGACGAAATTACTGCCAGGTTACTTTTGTACTCATAAGGTAAAAAACAAACAAACAAAAAAACACGTTCTTGGGGGTCACATAACACCACCACATCCCCCCCCCCCCCCCCCCCCCCCCCCTCAACCCCCCACCCCCTGCTCACAATACTACACTTCACAATAACTGCACTTTGTTCTTTTTCCGTTTTGTATAAATCTACATACTGATTTGTTCGGTTACTATTGCACAGCAATCTGAAGAAATAATTGTTTTGTGGGGAGGGCTGCTGAAAGTGAGTAGAGATCATAGAGGAAAAAAAGTGAGGGAGGGCTGGTGAGCAAAACAAAGCAGCCATTTCTGTAGAGCTTAACGTGGGTGAGAGCTCAGAGAGAAGCCGAGAAGGGGAGAGAGTGAGAGAGGCTGTGAGCTGTGCAGTAGCTTTGGCATAGCTGCACCATGACAGCAGGAGAAGGTAAGGATAGAAATACAGCAAATTACATTTTCTGTTTACTGTGGTCTGATTGCAAACATGTAAGATGCATTGGCTGCATGTAAAGCTGAAACTGCTGTAAGTTTGTTATGTAATGTGCACAATGAAACTGCTGCATATGGCCACCCTATTATGTAAAGATTCTGCTTGGTAAAGATTAATGTGAATGTATCTTTGGGTGGTTTAAGTGTGGAATAGTCATTGATGTAAATGATACTGACTCTTAGTAAACAGTATTGTTATAGCACTATACCACTTGACAGAGATACAATATACAAAAACATGCATTCCTGGATAATTGAAGACTAACTGTTGCTGGTGTCATGACCAAGGTGATACGCTTCAGATGACGAGTGGATTTTATTTTTATTAGTGCAAGAGATTGCACCTCAGGTTTGTAATGTAAAAAACAGGCGCAGACTTGATTGCTCACGCAACATTTTTGACTTGGCTTCCGCTTTAAATACCAAGTCTCAAAGGCAGGTGCAAACCAGCACTGATGTGCATAATGATGACTGCAGTTACTGTTGTGAGGAGGAGTCATACCCAAATAAGAGGTAGCAGGAGTGCATATATTATCTCCTTGTGGAAAGAATTGGCAAATTTGGTACTTCTAAATGACCTTAGTGCTGACTGAATGCCAAACACAAGGAGTCATGCCATATTATATATGAGAAAACTATTTCTCAACCTCTGTATTTTCTTGCATCTGTGACAGATTAGTGGCCTCTCCCACACCAGTTTTTGGACAGATCGGCATTTTCATTCAAATTTCTCACACTTGAAGTCAGTAAGCTAAATCATACAATACATGGGTTTCTTTTTCTGTAACTCAGTGATGTTTGCGTCTTTCACGATAACCAGTTCCAATAAGTTTCATGTTGTGCTTTCAGCACTTTTCCAAATTTCCTTGCTGAGAAAAAGCACCAAACCTTGGTGCTTCGTACCTCTTCTGCATGCGATGGAGATCTTCGTAAATCTGGTGCTTGGAGTGTAATTCTTAACACCAAAGCTGTGCTCAATCTGTTAGCATGAAAAGTTAATACACAATTTAGCAACTACTGGGATATTAGTGAATCAGGCATTTTATGTGCATTTTTTTAAATAACCTATACATCTATCCATCTATCTATCCATCCATTTTCCAAACCACTTATTCCTCACAACACACATTTAAATGCTGTTCTTGCCTATACTGTAAGCTGAGTAGTACTGAAAAATACTGTAAAAGCTTTTATGCTACGGCCAAATATTTCCTTGGCATTTACCTTTGAAATTCCAAGAACAGAAATTCCACATTGGACTGGTATAACACATTTAATTATTTTTCCTCTGTGACTGAGTGTGATGGTCATCGCAGTTAGGTTTCGGAATCCAGACCCATTTATAGCAGCTCAATGCATAATGCAAAATATGGTCTCTATTTATAACCAAAGAGTAGATTGTCAGCAAGAGGCTGCAAACTGCATACTTTGCCCCCACATCAGCCGTTTTCAATTCTTCTGAGGAAGTCATTTGATCTGCACATTGCAGCTTTCAAAAGAATTAAAAATGATGTCTATGCATGTGCTGTATATATTTGCGTGGGTGTATGCCTGATTATCTCCTACTATTGGCTGCTGGAACGAGCGTAGGAGAGATTTAGTTTAAAGCCCGTTATACAACCTTTTTGTCATTTTAAATACCAAAATGCCATTTTTCCTCTCACTTTGAAATTATGTTAGGTGCATTGCTCCAGGGCACAATAGCTGTGATTGTTGGGGGTTGCAGTCAGTGCACCAGTCCCAGCCTCCTCAAAGCTGCAGCACTGTTGACGTATTTGTGCCATTCAGTTTAAATAATCGCGGAGATTTACCAGTTGAGATCTATTACATACATCAAATTCTGAACTCATTTATATGCTGAAGAAGAATATTCTCAAGACTTTTGGTTGAGGCCCAGAAGGATTAGTAATAAGTAGCAGTAACATTATTAGCAGGTATTGTTTTGACACTGTATGAATGTAATGTCAAGTGTAATACAAACTGAATATTTTTAATACATTTTCTTTACATGATCATGGATTTCCTACTAACTGTCTTTCTGTGTCACTTCATCATGTTGTGTGAGGGAATAGGCATTCTATTGTTGTTTGGGGGACAGTGTGTCTACTGTCTATGAACACTTGATTGAGCTCTTTTCATTTGCATGTTTGCATCAGTCATCAAGTTGTGATGATCAGCCTTTTTACATTGCAGGATAATTTTTCAACTTTTATTGTTTTGAAGTTCATCCATCATTAATTCTCAGTATACTTAGCTTTTATAACAAAATGTGTTGCTTGTTTGCTTGTTGACTGACTTCCCGTTGTTACATACATAGGTACAGTAGTTTTATATTTGCAAGTAACACTCTATGCACTTTTCATTTGCCTTATTGCATTTACAGTGCAACATGCTAAATCAGGGATTGGGAACCCTGGTCCTCGAGAGCAACCATCCTGCTTGTTTTCAATGTCTCCCTCCACCAACACATCAGATTTGATGAACAGGATTGTTATCAGGCTTGCTGATAAGTTGATCATTTGAGTCAGCTGGCAGCAAGGACACTGGCTGCTGAACTCCAGGGTTCCATACCCCTGTGCTAGATTATTTATGTTTAGGTTGTTGTGAATCTGATTCTATGAGGTTTAATTGTTGATATTGTTGCTCTACTGTAATCCATCCATCCATTTTCTGAACCGCTTGCTCCTCACAAGGGTCGCGGGGGGTGCTGGAGCCTATCTAAGCCTGCTTTGGGCAGTAGGCGGGGTACACCCGCCAGCCAATGGTTGCCAGCCAATGCTCCTCTGTAATAATCTTCAAAATGTGTGATGATTGCTATCTGTCAGAGTTAGGCATGTTATTTACCTGGGCTTTTGAGTCTAGTAGGTGCGAGTGCTTGTTAGAACAAGACAGACATTACATTTAGAAGCTCACAAAGGTGAGTGATTAACCCTCTGTGCTTTTGTTTTGTAAATTGGGTGTTCACAGACTACACACAACTTGGATAGAAGAGGAGAGATTATATTGTTAGAGAATTACCTTTGCATTATTGTGAAATGATGAGAATGTAATGTCTCACCTATTGGCATATTGTGTTGTTCAAAACACAAATATGAAGGAAAGTGTGCAGAAGTTGATTCATTTTAAAAACCAGCGCTTGAAAATATATTATACACTGTAAAAAAAAAAAAATAATTGTGTATCAGCAAGACATCTGAGTGGTGGTAATACTGGAACACGGATCACCCTGTCATCTGTCTTTTTTATGTAACCTCAGAGAGGCTGCTTGCTACATCACATGTATCTGTGGTTCAGAGTGCTCCCACAAGGGAACACTGGGACAAAAAGAGCTTTGATAATTGCTACAGCAAAAATATCATACAAATGTGTGTGACTGTGTGTTGAGAACCAAGTGGGCTCGTCATTGTGTACCCTGACACCTAGTGGACACCTCGCTGTGCATTATCAAGCTCTGCTAGCTTTTTACTCATTTATTGGTGGCTGTGAGGTTCAGTAAACCAATGTTATTAAATGCTAATTCACATTGGTCGTTTTTAGGGAAAAAAAAGAAGTAAAAATGCAGATTATATCAAGATAGTCTTTATATTATTACACTTTTATGATGTCGCTATGTGCGGTGGTGTTTTTGTTCCCCAGATCCCACACGGGCATAGTTTAGGAAAATTCCCACTCTATATTCCCCTTGTTGCACCATTTCGTCCCAAGAAATTGAGGCACTGCCTGGGGACTTATTAGCCCTTCTGCTCCTGTTGACTTGAAACTGCAAAATAGATTCCATTGCTCTGTACTTGTGACATGTGCAATGAGACTAAAATTTCATTTCCATCCATTTCCATATTGTGTCATTTGTACTTGATATTAAAGGATGTGTTGTCTGCATATGCTTCATAACACAAAATGGTGATCTCACATTAACACACTTGCTTTTCTCACTACTGTGTGTCAACCATCATGAGTCACACACATATTGATAATGTTAGCGAGGCAGACTTAAGGGTTGGGCTTTCTGGCACTGAGAGCGCAAGCCGAATGCAGAAAAGGGACATGAAGAGCGCGCATATAGCTATACACATACACAGTGGGAAAGAATTATCTCTTTAGTCCACAGCAGAGATGCTGAGGAAGCTGGTATGCAAGAAGATCTGCGCTAGTAAGAATGATGTCCTTTTATTTCGTTCCCTCCGTTGTTTTATCTCTACTCGGCTGGTGCTTTTTCCTGTTCTGCTGTCGGTTATTGTCAGCTTCTTTGCAAACGCATCGCAGTATCGAATGTCAGTCCTCCAGTCCGTTTATCCACCTCTCTTTTTCTCCTACCATAGTTTATTCTAGGTGGACCTGTTGCCTTATGCATCCCTTTGTTTTTCTATTGTAAATGTTTGTTAATGGCTGAGGCTTGCAGCCCAAAAATGTGATGTGCTTATTTCTGTATATGAATCTGACTGTTCTGATCTGAATTCTGTACTTGTACTGTGTGCCTTATGAACAATGAGAGATATACAAAGGGGTGGAGTTCAGTCAGTCAGAAGCAACACTCATCTTTCTTTTAGTAGTTTATCATTGCTTAAGGGTGTAGCAAAAACGCCTTGCTAAGAAATGCTTCTTACTGATGAAGCTTCAATTGTGTTTGGAAAAAAGGATTCTTGCTTCAAACATTCATGAGGTTGACTGAACAGCAACTATACAGTCTCATGATATCTGCTTGAGGCTAATCCCTTGTGTGAATAGTCATGTTGGGTAGGTGATAGGGCTGTGTTTATGCTTGTCTGCCCAACTAGATTAAGGTCAAATGGATGGTTAGATAAATGCTAAAACAGTCGATGCATGCACACGACCTGACAAATGGATTCAAGAGCACCCTTTTGTTGATCATACCAATATTATATTATATTTATATTGTACTACAATGCCGAACTGAGTCAGGTTGGAAACACGGAATGAGAAAAGAATTGTGATGCATTTCACCTCGAAACCTAATTCCAAAAAAGAACATTGTGTGAAAATATCTATCCTTTGCATAAAACAACGAGTGATAAATTATGTATGGCCTGTATTTAAAAAAACTTGCTGCAAACCAGCACCTAAGCACATATTTTTGTGTTTTTGAAAATTCTGTATTCTTGAATGTTTTGTTTTACAGATAAGAACTTTGAAGATGAGGACTCTGTTGATGGAGGCCGGTCCTCCTCTTCCTCATCCTCCAAAGCACCTCCTAGTGGCAGGAAGACTGTAATGTCTGCCAGAAGACCCAGCTCAGCAACCTCAGCTAAGGCCACAGGTGTGTGTCCATGCCTGTGCGTACATATGTGTGGATGTATTTGTGTGTTCTGTCAAAAATAGATACAAACTGTCAAGTATGTCTATGCTTATAATATGTTACATGTGTGCTTGTGATACTTAAAGGTAAAGAAGCAGCTGCTGGTGCTGTTGACGAAGAGGATTTCATTAAATCTTTTGAAGATGTGCCGTCCGTCCAGGTATTTGAAAATATGACAGCACCGTAAGACTACAAAGTAACTGGTTCGAATAGTTAGGACTAAATTTGTACCTCCTATCATCAGATTTACTCGAATAGAGAGCTGGAAGACCAGCTGACCAAGATCAGAGAGGTTTTGTCAGATGACAAGCATGACTGGGAGCACAGAGTGGTAGCAGTAAGTCAATCATGCACTTCAATTCAAATTCATCAAAATGCGAGTAACAGACTACTTCACATACATGTTTCATCACATGCATGGAGGAAAGACAGCAAACCTCATCAATCCATCTATCATATCTTGACTCATATCTATGATGGTCCCCCTTTAGCTGAAAAAGGTTCGCTCACTCATGCTGGCTGGGGCAGCGGAGTATGAAGGCTTCCCTCAGCAGCTGCGTCTGTTGGAGGCACCGCTCAAACTGTCGGCGAAAGATCTACGCTCCCAGGTGGTCCGCGAAGCTTGCATCACTCTCGGGTACGCTGAAAAAGTAAAATCCTATCTGATGAGTCGGGTTTTTTTTGTGTTTTTTTGTTTTGTTTTTGTTTTTGTTTTTAAACAGGGGTCGTTAATGGTCAAGTCAAGTAATCTGTATTTGTGTAGCGCTGAAAACATTTAGGGACAACTTATTACTTATTATAGCCTATTTGGCAATCTTACTTTCTTTCTGCATTTTACTTAAAATAGTTGCAGTCTGTAATTAATGGCCTTAAAAGTCTTTCATTTATAGCAATCATATATGTTTGGAAGAGTAGTCGGTAGGGCTAGGTATTGCCGCCAACCTCACGATACGATACGTATCACGATACAGGGTCACGATACGATACGTATCGCGATACATATGTATCCCAATACATGATCTCCAAGACGATACGTATCACGATATTTTACATTAATTTACTTGCATTTTATAATAACAGCCATATGTATACCTAAAGGATATGTTTATTATGCTGGATGACAAAAATGTTTTTGTTAGTAGCTCTTCTGGTTCAGCACCAAGCGGCATGCCTGGTTTAAATGTGCACGCACTGCAGAGCAGTGAGCAGTTTTCCCAGACACACCGGGAAAATTTATTAATAGGCATGAGCCGATATGAGCAAAAATATCAAAGTATTAAAATTACAGCTCTAAAATGTGCTTATTTGAAAAATTTGGGGAAATAAAAACAGCATTTTTTCATGTAACACATTTTATTTCGGTTTTTTTAAACAAAATATAGGAAAATTGGTACATTGAGTAAGTTTATAAGTAAATAAATGTTGATATTCATCCTCTGCTTTAACTTTTCTTAGCAAGACACAGTGTCCAATCACTGGTGAGCTATTTTTGCATTAATTGAGGGCAATTAACTTCAAAGACGCTGCTGGTTTTTATTTTTTAGGTGCAATGCAAGCTGCAAAGGCAAACGTTAGCTGCCTATTTAAAGTTAACGAACAATATTGATTCTGATGCCTGCGTATCGATACGTGTATTGTAATGAGGCCCGCAACGATATATTGCCATATCGATTTTTTGAGCACACCCCTAGTAGTCTGTATGTGCGAAAGAGTAGTAAACACACAGACAGTACACAAGAAATTTATAATAGTCATATGTAAGTACGTGAGTGAACAGCGGTGGGCAGATACGAAGTAAATTTAACATAGCTACCGGTAGTGACTTTGGTCATTGTTACAGTAAAAATCTGATGATTCGTGTGATGATAGACTTCCAGCGCCAAAGCAAATAAACAAATTTGATTTGCCTGGAGTCACGGTCAATGGCGGCCTTACCAGACCCACTTTCTTTTGTTCAAGAAAGTGGCTGTGACTTGCCAAGCTAACTCATTCCTAGTTCTTATGATTTATAAAAAAAAATAAAAAAAATCATAGCAAAATACTGTCAATAGTATTTGGGACCATTTGAAAACATGACGAGCCTCTTTCCAAGTGTTTTTGTATCATTGAATGTGGTATACTGTATTTATGGTTCAAACTATAAGTGTTTATCTTCACATTTTGGGTGAACCCTGCTAATCATGAATTGTTGCTGTTTACAGTCACTATCCCCTACAAATATTGGGGGTCCCACTGTATATCTACTTGTGACATCAAACATGAAACTACTTTACAAAATACTTTCATTCCACTTAATTAAGCTAATGAAGATATGCATTGGTCTGCTGAGAAATGAGCAACAAGCCTTCTGACCAAAAACATTTTTCATTTACATTTTTTTTTATTTTTTTTTTTTTTTTTTTTTTTTTTTTTTTTTTTTTTTTAAGAGCTCAGAATTGTTCATTCGGTAGTCTTACCGATTCAACGTCTTGTCATCATTGCTCTTTTCTTTTTTTTTTTCTTTTTTTTTTGTGTGTGTGTGTATGTGTGCGTGCGTTTGCGTGCGTGCGTTTGCGTGCGTGCGTGCGTTTGCGTGTGTGCGTTTGCGTGCGTTTGCGTGCGTGCGTGTGCGTGCGTGCAAATACTTATAAATTTATACTCATTCATTCACCTAAAACCTTATAAATATCCCATTACCCTTCGCCTTAACCAGGTACTTCAGAATCTTGCCAGAGTCGTGAGATTTAAATGGTCAGGAGACCAGAGAAAAGGTCAGAAAAAAAAAGAAATAAAGAGAAAAGAAAGGTAAATCAAAGTGACATCCAGCACCGACCAAACACTTCCTGCCTTCCCCATGATTACAAAATCAAAGTCTTACGCCAACCCCGGAAGCCTCTAAATTCCAGCAAATTTAGCGAGATCTCAAGAGCCCAGAGGAAAAACTAAAGAGAGGAAGGAGGGAAGGATCGATAAGGCAGAGTGAGATCAATAGAAGCCAGTACATCCAATCCATCAAAGTGAAGTCCAGCACCAACAAGACCCCTCCTGCGTGGTTACAAAACCGGAGTCTTATGCCAACCCCAGAAACCTCAAACTTCCAATAAATTGAGATCTCAAGTGACCAGAGGAAAAACTAAAGAGAGGAAGGAGGGAAGGATAGATAAAGCAAAGTGAGATCCACAGACACCAGCACCCACTGATTCAAGGGGCTGTGGGAGGGAGAGGCAACTTCTGTTTGAGTTTCAGTAGATGCTGGTGCGATGGATCTGGCATGCATAAGGACCACCACCAAAGAAAGAAGCCGTCAACCGCGGTCCAGCAAAGCGAGCACCCCCCCCCCCCCCCCCCCCCGGAATCCCCAGGCCGCGGCAGCACCAAGGCCACCCCCAAGCCACCCGAGCGGACACCGGTCGGCGAGCCGACCCAGACACCCGGAACACCCCCGCCCCAGCCCCGGCCCACACCCCCGAGCCCAAGGCCGCAGAACGAGGCCCAGCGGGCCCCCACAGCGGTTCATTTACATTTTATTACAAGCTTGATGAAACGGAACATGCTTAAAATGCAAGCTAAATAAAGCTGAGAGTAGATGAATGGACTGTGGAGATAAATTTTTAACTGTTTGTTACATGGAATGTAACAAACATTCTATTGTACAAAGTAACAAATGAAAACTTGATCCAACAAATAAAGGAAAAGGTAAAGCAAACAAAAATGCTACTGAGAATCAGGAATAAAGGTAAACATACTGGTCTAGTCAACAAAGATATGGTAATCTGTAAAACAGAACAGAACTGTGTTTTTTATTTTTATTTTTTTATTTTTTTTAGCAAGACTAGTATCAGTATAAAACGATACAACTGCAAAAAATGTACAGCTGTGCTTGAAAGTTTACATACCCTGGCTTTGGGTAAGTTTACATTCCAACACAACTACAAATGTACAAAAGCTAAAACGTCACTTATTGACACAAAAATGCTATGAATCGTCACACGCACATCTGTTCTCATCATGTCAACTTCAACCTCTGAAAATATCAAAACAATTACCACCGTATTTTGGATTTTATGGGCATTCAGGTTTTGTCTCACCATGCAGTACACATACGTTTACATAAACTTTCAAGCACAGCAGTATGCGGTCACATCCACCCATCGTATTTTTCTCTCTGCAATCAGTGCCAACATTACAAGTCTAAACATAGCACCAATTGGAAAAGCGCGTTCTGTACAGTAGGTGTCAATTTACATACCACATCGTTGGTCACTATACTATCAAGACAATATGTAAAACTGATCCTAATCATTTTATATAGTTGTCGTAAGCTTTTTTTTTTTTTTTTTTAGGTCAGGTCAGGTCAGGGAACCAGGTATTCTTGATCTCTCTGATCGTTTTTATCTACACTACATGCATCATTTCAAATTATTGTCTGAAATAACTCAATAGTCCAAGAATTGGATATCATTGCCAATTTTGCCAAAATGAACTTGAAGGTTAAAGGCATGTTTATGATTGTTACAACAAAACTGCTGCATCCCTTGCATTGTCAAACAGACTCCACAAAGAAGGAATCCAATCAGGAGGTTCTCATCACAGAATCTTTCCCCTCTCTGCTGTAATTCAGACATTTATCATCACTGCTGGGTAACAAGTTTGACCATGGAGCAGAGAGCGCCATGCCCATACTGCTGAATCTTGTGCCCAACAGTGCCAAAATCATGGCCACATCCGGAATGGCTGCCATCCGCCTCATCCTTAGGGTGAGCTGTTGAGACACAGGAAATGCTATTGCTTTACGTTTTATGCTATATGTTGTCTTATTCCAAATCAAATTATAAAGGTAAATGCCTTCATTTTTAAATGTATTTTATTTGTTTTGTCTTACAGCATACACACTACCCACGTCTTATCCCCATCATTACAAGCAACTGCACCTCTAAATCAGTCGCAGTCAGACGGTAAGGTGGCCTTTTAGCATTCAAGGACAAAAAGCATTTTTTGAAATGAAATTTTTGAAAGCATTTGAAATTATTTCGTTTGTTTGAAAACCTAGGTTGCATAATTTATTAATTTGGAGAGCTGATGGCGCTGTTAATACAGTATTCTGAATGAACAGTGTTTCAATGGCAATAATAACCCAATTAATTTAGTTTTTTAATATTATGTTTGTAAATTATCATGGTGTTATTTATTCAATATTTTGAGTTCTTTCTAGACGCTGTTATGAATTTTTAGACCTGATGCTACAAGAGTGGCACACCAATACATTGGAAAGGTAAGTAGTATGGCTTCTTCAGTACAGTACATCCACCATTTCCTTGAGGAAGAAAAAAAAAATAAAATCTGTGAAAAAAAGTCTGAGTCCAAATGTGCACACTACTCTCCATATAGTGCACTAGTAAGAGGTCACACCATTTTGTAGGGGTGTCCAAATGTCCAAAAGAAAAAATACAGTGCACTCAATTACCCACAATGCACTTGGAAAATTAGTCAACATAGATGGTCACTCAACTGGTTACTATAGACCACAATACATTGCGAGCAAAGAAAACAAAAAAAGCGACAGCACAATCGCCGGCATCAAACCGATACATTGCCTATATGCTAAATAAATCATTAATTAATTTTGATTGAAATATGTAGGACAGCATGGTGCACCACTTGTTAGTATGTCCGCCTCACAGTCCAGAGTTCGATTCTGGACTCTGGCCTTCCTGTGTGTAGTTTGCATATACAGTATAGCATATCATGCTATACAGTATAGTGAACGAGGTGTTAGGGCCTTAGGGTGGACATTTGGACACAGCGTTCGAGTTGTTGTACAACAACATGTAGATGAGTTTTCACGTTCTCCTCTTCCCTCTCACATGGTTGCATTTGAATTTATTAGCAGTTGATGAGGCAGGGTGCACCACTGATGACGGCCATTAAGTTGATAAATTCTGGCAGATTTAATCATCGAATTGGAAAGTGAAATTGGTCCGTCTCGCTAATTATAACGATAACCACCTCAGGGACTTTAAAAGGCATGTGAAAGCCGTTGTGGGTGGTCACATTCCTTGCAGACAACCAGAGGAAAAATCTGGAGATTGACGTGAAGAAAGCAAGTACACCTACTGACCATGTTCCCTTGCTGTCGTAGGCATGTGGCTGTTTTGACTGAGACCATCAAGAAAGGCATACACGATGCTGACTCAGAGGCCAGATCCATTGCAAGGAAGTAAGTATTAAGAGAGGTTCTTCCTGTAATGTGATCATTTTTGAGAGCTGAACATTTTTAAATCTATCAAAATGTTTTCGCTTGTCCTCGTTATTAGGTGTTATTGGGGTTTCCATGGCCACTATAGCCGAGAGGCAGAGCATCTCTTCCAAGCGCTGGAGCCCACATATCAGAAAGCACTTCAGACTCATTTGAAGAGCTCCGACAGTATTGTGTCTCTACCCCAGTCGGATCGGTCCTCGTCATCTTCCCAGGAGAGCCTTAAGTAAGAAAACATGTCCTGTAATTTTAGCTCGATTTTTATATATACATATATATATATATATGTATATACTAGGCTAAATTGTTTTTCTGGCAATTTTTTTGTAAAAATCTGATTATTGCAATGTGTAAATGTGACAGCTTTTTTTACATCAGTCATTATCCGATAGGTGTGAGGATTTATGTGTGTATGTGTGTGAGTGCATGCACAACCAAAAGACCATTATTTTTCTGTGCATTTTGTTGTCATATCCACACTTGTTAATTTGTCAGGCAGGGATTCTGAACAATGTTGCTATTTCTCTTCATTTCAGCCGACCTTTCTCTGTGAAGTCGGTCATTGGAGGCAGCATAGCGAGAAGTAAGCACTTATACCCCTTAAGTTATTAATAGCCTAATTAAGTCGTCCACATGGATAAAAACGTTGACCAGCAGTATTTTGTCAGTATTGATTTTTTTTTAACAAACTACACAAGACAGATATACAAATATAAAGAGTATGTTCCGTACCTTTACCAAATACATAATACACACATATTGATGTGCTAAAGTTGTCAACTGATATCTGATATAAGTCAACTGATATCTGATATAAGATATCTGCAACAATCCATTATCTGAAATAGACCAGTGGTTGATTAAAATGAATAATTTTAAAAATGAATATATATATTCCTCTGGAGCTTAAGTGATTATCATCTTCTCTGTTGTCTCAGCTAAACTCGTGAGCACCCGGATGCCCATTACATCGGGTTCCCTCCAGCGTTCACGGAGCGACGTCGATGTAAATGCAGCCTCCAGTGCCAAGTCAAGAGTGCCGACTGTTCCTGCGTCTTCGGCATTCAGCTCAGCAGCTGCCCTCCCCCCTGGATCCTATGCCTCTTTAGGTAATCCATTAGTTCTAGGGCTGGGTATCCATCCTAATTTCCTCAATTAATCCCATTTTGATTCACAAGAGTTCAGTTCGATTCGATTTTCACTTCAATCCGATGTTGATTAATTAGGGAACATCAATCCTTCTTAAATATCAACTCCACAAACATTAAATTCCAAATTAAACTTTGTTGCTTCGGTAGCTTGTTATTTTTATAAATTATTCCGTTTTTTAATGAAAGTAAAACACGTTATAATCACTTAAAAAGTATGTCAACAGGAAGTCAGACTCTTGCTCCACCCCTCACTAAGATTTGCAATCGGCGCTCAAAGGGGGTGTTGCCTGGAAGACCGTTTGTTTGCGAATGGGAAGAATGTTGGTCTGGCTGTGATTGACCGCAGCAACTCACTAAGAGGGCGCTTAAGGAGGCGTGTACAAGACTGAGCTGGTGGGTGACGGGGGCAACTACGTCACGATCAACAAGTGACGTAGTCTGTAACTTCTCGTGTAATGAGAGGACAAACGACCAAATTGTGTTTATCTCAGTGTTTTTTTGCCCCAAATTCAAGCTTCAACAAACATGCACTAAAAAGTCAAATTAATCAGCAATGGTGGGCTGAACATATTTTCATATTTCTATTTCAATAATTGTAAATATAAATTACAAATATTCTGAATTGTCTTAAAATGCAATAAGTCAGGTCTTTCAGAAATGGAAAGAGATACTTTTAAATTCATGTTCTGTTCATGTTCATGTTCATGGTCTGCATTAATTTATTCATTAAATTGTTTACTGCCAAAAACGTTTAATAACGATTACTAAAATTACAGTGTGTGCCGCCATAAATATTAATTGATGTCAACTACGGTGCAAGTCTAAGTGCACCGCTGTCTGGTCCAATGGGTTGTGGAATCAAAAACACCCACTATGGCCAGCAGATGGCAGAATTGTATTTCTTTTCAATGGGTTCAAGCTGTATCAAATTACAATGAAACATGACCAATCTGATGAAATAGAACGTTTTCAAGGGTGACGTGAATAATCAAAGCCTTTGTCACATTAAATCTAATACAGAGCGTCACTAAACAAAAAATATCCGTGTCAATGTCTCTGTTGTGCACAAAATGTATCTTTTCACAAAAAGCTTGTTTTCTCCTTATTTTTCTATTTTTGCTTGATTGTCACTTAAGTTACCTATTTTCAAATGGTGGATACTAAAAACCAGAATAAGGTACAGTTTTTTTTTCTAGTTAAAGAATGGAACGTGATCTTTCACGTGGTATCCATCATGTTTATGTAGTAATAGCACACAATATTTTGTTTGCCTTGAAAGATGAGTTAAAATGCTTGAAATCATCTGGCACTGTTTTTTGGATAACGTATGGCAGTTAAAGAGTTAAAAGTGTTTCCAAATAACCATGCATTTGTTTAGGTCTACAAGGAGTATTAATGGCTATGAAGTTGTCCATTTAAATGTGCTGTGTGCAGGAACTGCTTCAATCAAATGTTGACACTTGACAAATCTATTGGTTATGGTTAAGTAGTCCTTCAGCATAATGAAATCCATAGACACGTCACTAACTTTACAAGCTAAATGAGGTTGTGTTAGCACATCCCAGACCAAGAATGTGCTACGAGTGTGAAAAATCCTTGCTTCACTCCAGAGGCTCCATAATAGCAGATAATTAACCAGAATCGGGCACTTGCTTTGCCCCTTCAATTTTGTTTCTGCCTAAACTTTAACTAACATTTTCCTCTTTACCGCTTCTCCCACTCGTCGCTGCATCGCCTTTCCTAATGTCAAAAAGATGGCACCCCTGGTAAAAGTGATGGTAAGACTTACATGTTTATCCATGTTAGTGTCTGTAGTTTTGCGAATTGTACTGACAATTTTCATATGTCTCCTAGTCAGTCAGCTGTCTGTTTACATCCTTTCTCGCTACATCTGTGCCGTCGTCTCTTTTCTTAATTCCTTCCAAGTGATCGTAGGTTATGTGGAACTGCATGGACTAGCTGCATGGACTTCCTGTAACCCAGACAACAATATCTCCAGTTCCCTACACAAATGTCTTATTCTGTCTTATTGTATTTTATCCCCATGTGTCTGTTATCATTTCCCGCCGTTTGTTTCTCAAAAATGATGCCAATTGAATTTGAAGAGGCAATTACCAGCCTTCGAAAAGCATCACTGTGCTGCCCTTTAAGTGAAGAATGTCACTAGAGTGGTTAATATACATCATCGGGCTCCATGATTTTCACCCTGTGATATGAAATACCACAGCTGCATCCATTGTTGTACCTTTATTATAAAGATAATGTCTGGAGTTTGCATTGGTGTCAGAAAACACTGCCTCATATTTTGATATGTTTCTATGTTGATTACATCATTTTGAAGTGATATGGGAAAGTCAAATACGAGCCGCTCACAGCCGTTTTTTATTCTACTTTTAAATTAATCATAAAATCTAAATATAGAGTACAGTGAAATAAATACATTGTCACATTTCTAGCCTTTGTTTGAGTTGTGGTATGTAACGGGTTATGTGGATGTCCTGCCAGTCTCAAAAGTTCTGGGTTTGATTCTCTGTTGTGTGCCGGGAGGTTGGATCCCAAAGGCGCAAACACAAATAAGGTTTTAACTATTTATTCACATAACTTGACTAAACAAAAAACAACGAGAATGCATCGAGAATTCCGAGATGCCAAGCCCCCTTGGGCTGCGAAGTAGCACAGAGGACAGTGATCAATAATCCGGCAAAATACACACAATTCTCAGACGCTTATATAGACAGTCAATCAATCTCATTGGTTGTGGCTACACATGTGAGTACCAGTACTGACATGGAATTCTCTGATTGGCTGTTAACCCAGTAATTACAGATAGTTAATGACATCAACAAACATCATATAGCATAAAAAATTCCCGACATTACATAGTCCTGACATCATATAGCTTAAACTAGTTGAAACTGGATTCTGTTACATCAATACCCAAAACAGACACGTAACGGGTCGTGAACTCTGGCGCACGGTCATGAACTCTACTTAAACTTAACCCAGGCGTGACCCCAGACATGAGACAAGACCCAAACATTACTCCAGCATGACTCGAGTCATGACATTCTCGACCTGTATGGTGTTTCCATCTTTCTGGGTACTGCAATTTCGCCCCACATTCCAAAAACGTGCATTTTATGCTTAATGAAAGTCTCTAAATTTGCTCATAAGGTATAACTGTGGGTATAAATATTAGTTATTATAGGTTGGTTTGAATTGAATAAACCTGGTTTGTATGTGGCACGGTGGCGAGTGGTTAGCACGTCCGCCTCCCAGTTCTGAGGACTCCGGTTCGAGTCCAGGCTCCGGCCTTCCTGGGTGGAGTTTGCATGTTCTCCCCGTGCCTGCGTGGGTCTTCTCTGGGTACTCCGGTCTGCTCCCACATTCCAAAAATATGCATGGCAGGTTAATTGGGCGCTCCGAATTGTCCCTAGGTGTGCTTGTGAGTGTGGATGGTTGTTCGTCTCTGTGTGCTCTGCGATTGGCTGGCAACCAGTCCAGGGTGTCCCCTGCCTACTGCCCAGAGCCAGCTGAGATAGACGCCAGCACCCCCCGCGACCCTTGTGAGGAATAAGCGGTCAAGAAAATGGATGGATAGATGGTTTGTATGTTTGTCCTCCAGGTTTGGAAATTTTTCAGGACTAGTTCATCCTCTTCATTAAGGCTCCTGGATGGTCCCTTTTACGTTTAGTTCAAGGGTCAATACAGCAATGGAAATGACATCTTCTCACTTCCCATCTTTTTTTTCCTTTCTACTCCACTTTGGTGCCCTCCCATCACATTCAGGTCGTGTTCGTACCAGAAGGCAAAGTTCTGGCAGTGCAAGCGGAGCCAGTCCTGCGGTGGTGGACAGTCGAGGTCGGAGCCGAGCCAAAGTGGTTTCTCAGTCTCAGCGTATGTATCTGCAGATTTTAAATTTACACCAATGTTAATCATTTGTCGTGAAATTCATTGTGCACATTTTGTGATCCACATACTGTATATTAGTGTGAGCTTTTTCTTGGCTCTGTTATGTGTGCACCACCCAGCACTCACTAACAAGTTTGTGTGTGGGTGTGTGTGTGTGTGTGGGGGGGGTGTGTGTGTGGGTGTGTGTGGGGGTGTGTGTGTGGGTGTGTGTGTGTGTGTGTGTGTAAGCATACAGTACATGTCTGTGCAGTGTTTATGCTTGCATTTTAAGTTGAAATTGTGGCAATGTTTGCACATGTATATTATTTTTCATATTTTGTCATTGGAACCAAATCCACAGTCATTTAAAGTGTGATGCCCTATGATTTCTGTGATGCAGTATATTGCATACAAATGTACATTGATGGGTCAAAAATTAGCATGTGAAAACAACTTAATCCACAGCAAATTAAAAATAGTACGTTCAAATACACAGCCTTCTTTTGCTCAACAGTTATATTCACGTAGCATAACTCAACTCGTAATTGTCTGTTGGTTATAAAGAAACCGCAGTGTTTCATCTATCAACAAGCAGCAAAAGGCTCCAATGCAGATCACTTGTCATTCTTTCTAAAACAAATACATATAATCACAAATGTTAACGATATTAAGTTGCAGACAATTTACATGTTTCCGGTTAGATGCACACAGCAGCTATGTGCATTGATTACTGCATTAAATGTCCCATTTAATTGCCTTTTAAAAGTCCCAATCAGCCACAGCTCATGAAGCTTCAAACTGACAAAACCTACTTGCAAAAACATCTAGATTTCATAGGGCCATAAGAGTGCATGCTGCATAGAATCAATAAACATAACCCTTTATGTCTCATTTTGACCGTTCTTGATCTCCAATTGTCCTGCCTATTGCTTCCATCATTCAGGATCCAGATCAGCCAATCCCATCAGTGGTAAGGCTTCATCCAATCACATGCTGGAGTGGATGGCTAAAGCACTTTCCCCTGAGCCTACACAACTTTGCACGTCTCGATCCTTTAGGGTCTTTACTTTCAGTTCACAACTTGGTTGCATGCGTTTATTGTGAATGTTTGTGTTGAGAAGCTGATCAGGACCGAAAAAATCTCCATGGCACTTCTCTTGTCTTGTTTGTCTGTTAACTGGTAGCACTTGTCACATTTCTATTCCTACTTAGAGTTCAGTTCATACCTTGTGTATGTCAACAGTCACTTATGTGCATTCAGTTCAATTGTCCCACATTCATTTGTTGCTGGAACTACAGCATATGAAGCCCCTACTAAATTCACTTTTATGCATTGAATACGCTCATACTTTCTCAAATTATGAGTTGGTATATGTTATTGACATATTGCAGTTAAGCCAATGCTCCAAGCATTAATTTGGATACAGTGGGAAGAAAGTACGTGAACCCTTTGGGATTTCTTACATTTCTGCATAATTTATATAGCGTATATATGACAATAACATGTCAGTGGTCTGTTGTGCATAGGCTCAGTTCAAAAAGGTATGATGCAATGAGTTTCTTGTTGAAATTAGACAATCATTTTACATTATGAATTAACTTCTCAAATCAGTTTATACATATTGAGAACTTTTTTATCAGTTGTTGACCTTTTGAAGCTATACTGAGAGTGATTAATTTCTTAACTACCGATGCACTCACTGTTAAATAAAAAAAACGATTTTTCCTATTCAACTCTGTGTTCGTTATACCGCTACAACACATTGCTTGTGTGGTCTTAAGTCACACACAAGTGTTTTTAAAGTCATTGTCAGGAATGACAATATGTTTAATGCCTAAGCTACGTTTATTTGAATATTTGTCCAAATATTCATTCATTCGAGACATTTTTTTCCAGCCTTCTTGCTTGTTTCTTGTTAATTATTGTTCATACTTTTGTATCAGATATTTATGACTGCGTACTTGCTTGTCAACAGCTGGCAGTCGCTCCAGCTCCCCAGGCAAACTGCTTGGACACAGCAGCTATGGCCGGATCCCTCGGGCAACAGTGTCTGCCTCCAACACACCAGCTGACAAACGCAGCAGGATCCCTCGCAGCCAAGGGTGCAGCCGAGAGACCAGCCCGAGTCGAATGGGCTTAGGTATGCTCGGGACACTTTTGCACATAGTTTGTATAGACTCTTTTCCCTTACCCTGGGATTCCACCGGATGCGTGTGCGTTGCATATGCGTTGCGTTCCGGCGACGCAGCCGATACGTTTCCATTCATTCAAATTGTTCAAATTACACCGGCTGCGTGTGCGTTGCGTGTCGACTGCGTCTCAGCTGCGTCGTGCGGCAGCCCTCCGCACGGATAGACCTATTTTCTATTTTTGACGGACGACACATCCGTCGGCCTCCGTCAAATGGCAAGCTAGCACAGAACACATCGAGCGGGACAGGAAGACCGACGCAGTTTCAAAATAAATTTCCGGTTACTTTTCAGAATAAAACACTTGCCAGCTCCTATTTCGCAATCATGTCAGCAAAACGTCATAATGCTTAATGCTTAATTCACTGTTTAAACACCGGCGAACATGGACAAGGAGAGATTTATAACTGAGGTGGACGCAACAAAATTAGATATGACACTGCACATCCTTTTTATAAAGACAACTTAAAAAGGAAAGCTACATGGAACGTCATAGCAAGAGTGGACGGTGAGTTCAGTCAAAGAAAGTCCACCTCTCTTTCTGCTCCTCTGTTGAGCACAGACTTTCTGTGTCTTTGTCATTTTTATTGCCACATTATCGCGTGCGATCACGCGAGACACGGCGGGAAGTTGTCGGCGACGGAGCTGCCGGACCGCAGTTGTGCGCAGCCGGTGTGAGTTGGACAAAAAATTGACGCAGTCAAGTCGCAGCAGAGCGGAGCGGAGACGCAACGCACACGCATCCGGTGTAATCCCGGGGTTACTGACACTACAATATGATACTGCAAGACTCAAAACCTGGACCTATGAAGTAAACTCACTTCTTTCAACAGAGCACGTTGACAGTGTGTAGCTGACATGCAGTAAGATGGGTTAACTTTATCCTTTGTTTTGGTTGTTTAGGGTTATTTTGTTGATTGTCATTAGCTATTGTTTCAGCTGTGACTGTTTGGAAGTGGTAGTGCAAATTAAATAAGGATGCTGCAGATCAATGGAAATACCCCCCACCAACTGTTACAACAAAAGTAGTTTGATTGTGTGAGCTTGTTGGCGGGCAAAAGAAGTAATTATTCTTGTTTTAACCCAGTGTACCTTTGGAACTTGACTAATCACTTTTTGTTTGCGTTGTATTTGTAATTGTAATTGTATAAACTATATAATATTGCAACGTAAAGTCTCCTATATACTAGGGGTGAGAATCTCTGACATGAGGCCGATTCGATATGTATCTCGATACACAAGTTGTGATTCGATTGAAAAACGATTATCTTTCAGAACAGAACGGTTCGATTAAGTTTGGGAACGATACAATTTTCGATTCGATACGATTAATTTCAATATTCAAAACTTATAGTGACATTTGTTGCTTGTAAACATTAATCTTAAAACACCACAAATTTTTACAGTATCTACAAATGTGTAAAAAAAGAACAACAACAATGTCTTCTATATTTTTATATATTGAATCAATTATTTAAATGAACAAAGGGCTGGGCGATATGACTGAAAAATGTATCAGTTTAAATATTTATTAGTTGTTATTGACAGTTATAATTGTTTTTTTTGTTTGTTTTTTTTTAATTCAAAATCAGGATCAGGAAAACAAAAGGCTGATAATTAAATTTGAAATATAAATATTTAACCTTTAAAAAGACACCAACACAATTAAACAGAATATGTCCACTTTGTGAAGTATTTCAGAAACATAAATTTAAGACATGACATAAACCTACCGTCCAGCCAAAAGAAATATGAAGCCACCTTATGGAACAATAAATCTATCAAACACATTTTAACAACTTAATATATCCAAAAATATTTACAAAAGTGCATTTCCCTTTTTATTAACAATTTTTGTTTTTAACAATTCTTTGCCATCACATTCATTTTTGGTTAATGAATGACATCTTTTTTGTTTTTTTTAATCTGAGACACGATGATGACCACGGAATCACGACTGTTTGTTTTGTTTTTTGGGCTGTCGTTCATTTTGAGTTTGATGACGTAATTGCGGGCACGTCTCAGTTCCCTGCTGCTCATGCTAGTTGTGTACATTGACAGGGAGCCACAAACTGAGAAATGAGATACTTGCAGTGTGCGTTTAGCTTAGCTGGTGTGTTGGCTGTGGGACATACCTGTGTCGTTTGAATCCATGCATTGCATCGTCACGGGAGTTATTCTTTTTGGCTCGCGCGCAGTACCAACGCCGGCCCGGGACATACAAGTGCACCGAGAGGACTCGATAGCCATGGGAAATACCGAGATGTACGGCACCGGCTTTTGCTTGTCTCCACTGTTGCATGTTGTCACTCGTTGTGCGCGCGCGCGCGCGCCGTGTCGCGAGCACGGCGTTGACGGTAGGCTCCCCCCCAAGGTGCGTAACGTCTTTGCATTATGTTTACAACATCCGGGGAATGAAGCGTCTCTGAGTGCTACTTTGCTAGCTCTCTGTAAACACGGAAGTAGCTTGAATAGTGATGCGACTGAAATGTAAACAAAACAAGTAGAGCACGGTGCAGAACTCTTGCTATTGTTATGAAAACCATAAAGCCTCACTCGCAACCGATTCACAGCCACGCGATATCCGGTCCGCAGCTTTACAAGCAATGTATCTAAGGATTCCGGGCGGATTTTGTATCGGTTGACAAGTCTGCTACCGATACGGCCGTTTAGCTCCCCTTGACGACCGATGGTTCGGTCGAATCGGTTTTTTGTCCCACCCCTACTATATACCAATTTACTAGGGATAGACCGATTATCGGCTGAGACGATTATCAGCGCCGATATTGGCCATTTTTAAGAATATCGGCATCAGCCATTTTTAAGAATCATACGGCCGATAATAGATTAGATAGATAGATTTTAAAAAGTGTTTTTTTGGGGGGGTTTTGTTTTGTTTTGTTTTGTTTTGGGGGGTTTTATTTTCAGAGATGCTGCTGCCCCTGGCAACTTTTTTTTTTTTTCTTTTTAATTAAAATAAAATTGTAATACTTCAGATATTTTGGAAATCTTTGGAAACTTTATTTATTGTAAAAAATAAATAAATAAATAAATAGGGAGGTATATATTTAAGTTTTTATTTAACTTTTGAAGACATGCTCCTGCCCCTAGGAGAACCCTGAACTTGAAGATTTTTTTTTTTAACTCCAATATTTTACAAACACTATAAAAATTGTTCAATAAACATATGTCAAAAATTTAAGAGCTAGGGTTTGTATTTTTTTTAATTTTGCTGAAAATATTTTTAATATTTTTAAAAAGTAGGTTGATTTCCATTTGTTCTAGCACCCTCTGGTGGCTAATTTATTAGTGCAATTTAATTTTTATTAGGGATGTTTTGGCCTTCAATGTTTAAAATCTGTCTTAATTGTCAGATGAAGGGGAAACTAATATGCTTGTGAAGCTAGTCAATATGTGGAGGAACTCAATGTATACGTGCATTAACAAGTAAGCGCCTCAATATTGTTATTAGAGATTGTAGGTGGTTTACATGCATTGCTGTTATGTACAAAAGCACAATATTGTGCTTTTTTTAGTATGAGCTCTTTTTTTTTTAGTTTTTTTTTTTTTTAGCAATATTGTGACCTTTTTTAACCCCCCCCCCCACACACACACACACACACACACACACACACACACACACAATATCGTGATAATATCGTATCGTGATACGAGCCATGAAAAGTGTCTGCTTTGCTACCCTTTTGTTTCAAGCAAATTGTCTTATATTGTCCTCTGAGAAAGAAGAAAGAGGATCACATTGAACACATTTTGTTCTTATCATTAGTATGGTTATTAGAACACAACAGCAGCTAGACATTTTTTCACATTCAGTCCAGACTGTTTTTCATGACGTTATCTCTTATTTCCTGTCTCTGCCTGTCTAACATTCCATGAATGCACACTGACACTTCCACCTAACTTGTTGTCCTCACAGCCAGCTTGTGTGGTAAAAAAGCTCTTCTCCCTGCTGCTCTTCCCTACCGCATGCTAGCCCGGAGCCGCATACCCCGCCCCAGCATGAGTCAGGGTTGCAGTCGCGACACTAGTCGCGAGAGCAGCCGCGACACCAGCCCCACTCGTGGCTTTACTCCTCTGGGTAAGTATCTGTGGGTTACCAACTGTTCGGGAACAGCTGGTCCATCCCAGATTGCCCCAAACAAACGGTTCTTCACAAAATGCCACATTCTGTTCGTGATTTTGTTTGTGGTCAAAAACATACATTCAATTAACTGTATGCTATGCATATTTTTGCACTGTGTGGATTGTCTCTCTGCATGCCTTAAGTTGGATTCTTTGGGTTGAGAATTAACTTACTAACAACTTGGCTCAGATGTGTTCTTGAGCTTTTCAACTGATGTAGTCTGTCATGAGGCAAATAGGATTTTTATTGAGTCGTGTCATAGAAGTGACATCATTACTCACAATCCATGGTTTTATCATCATGGAATCTGCTTACATTGCTTGCATTATCATCTCTAACATGATGACCAGGCCAGTTCTAAAATTTGTATATTATGAAACTGAATGAACCTGAAATACGGATCAGTAATTTCTGTCGTCATATGCCATATACTCGAGGAAATTTTATTCTATTGTTGAAATACGTTTACAGCCAAATAATAATCTTGTTTAAAATATGAATAGAAACGAGAACAACTTGGGATAATGTGAGACAATATAGCAGTATGAAATTAAATCATGGCTAATTTTAACATGGTTACCTTTTTTACACTATATTTTTACTTTCATGTTCTGCCAGTTGATTTGTTATCCCAATCCAAATTGCTATAAGTCACAATCTGTGTGTTTACAAATATAAGCAAGCATTGCTAAATGGCTGTGATTGTATAAAAATAAATAAATAAATAAATTTAAAAAAAAAGTTCTACCTACTCTCCAAAACAAAGGAAATGAGAATGTCAAGTAAAACTGATTGAGATACATTACAATATGTGATTAATGGCCCTGTGCGCATATTGCCCACCTCTCCTGTACCCCGCAGCTTCCCGACGACACTCCCGTTCAACCAGTGCTCTCACAGCTGACCCTCATGGCCAGTCAGGTGACCTGCATGAATAGATGTCCCAACATACCAGCCCGTCTTAGTTTTCCCCAAAACCCTTTCTCATGCCCGCCCGTTGTCTGTTGTACTTGCATGCTATGTGGTAACTGCAGGCAGTACTTAAGTTATTTGGAGAAGATTTTATTCTTTTGTGGATGAGATGTATTTATTTGTTCAGCACGTTAACAACACCAGTTTGTGCATTTGTTCCAATTTATTTGAGTTCTCCTGAGAGAGTCAGACTCAGCATTGTTATTGTTGTGATGTTTTGGTCTTTTGACAGGTTGTAGGCAGACTTTTTCAGACATTGTTGACATACAATTGGTCTTCTGATGTTCGTTGTTTTAATTTGGGGCATATCAATGATGTTTTTTTTTTCTCTTTGGTGCATTTGTCGGTGCTTCATCTTTTTGGGAAATCAGAGTGGAAATACTAAGATTTTGCTTTCCTTTTGCACGAAGCATTGACTCATTGATTCTGCTCAGTTTTGGAAGGTTGACAAAATGCCAAGCTTGGTAATACTCACGTTCAACTTATGTCTTCAACATTCTTACAAAAAAAAAAAAAAAAAAAAATCAAATAAACTGCACTTTACATCCATGATCTACTGAACTCTCACCTCTTAAAGTATTGGAACAGATGAATATGAGACAAGAAATTATTTGCAGGTTTTTACATCTAGATTTGATACACATTGATCTTATGGAAGCCTTTGTTTAAACTAGGGCTGCCAGTTGTTTAAAACTGTTAATTGCAACTAATCGTATGATGAAGTCAAAGCTGTATTGCTGCCGTGCAAACTTTCAGTTAAATTTCTCTCACCAAACATTGTGGCTAGTATCTAACATACCTGAGCCTTTTCACCTTGCAAGGTTTTAAAAAAAACAAAAAAAAACACTTATTGTGTGTTTATTGGATTATTTATTTATTTATTTGTATTTTTAAAGTGTCTCAGTAACCAGATGGTTGCATCCTCCAGTCAAATGATTTGAAAATGGCAGCGTCGTGCAAAGTTGTCACTTCGTCAAATATTAAGAGGATAAATTTGGCCCTATGTTTCATGTAACCAAAGACAAATTAAATTATTAATAATAAAAAAAATGAGCTAACGAGCCAGAACTAACAGCCGATGATGATGTTACTTTAGCAAAGTCCTGCAGTTGCTTGAGTAAAATGCACTCCAAGGCTAAAGAGCAAGTGACTTGGAGTCACTCCAAGACACAAGACTGGCATAAACACAGCAAGTGCCTTTCCAACATTGCTCCAAGACCCCTTTTAGAGCTGTCACAATCGAGTTTGGTGCTAACTGCTAACCAGCTGCCTAGGATTAAGCTGGGAAGAGGTAAAGGTGCTTGACAGTCCTCTTAAAACAAATTGTGTATCTAAGACTTTGTTTTTAAGCATTATTAGTGTCTTAATTTTGATAGCCTTATCTGATTTTCATATAATCAACTGTATTCATTCCAGTGTTTATGCTCAACTAAATATATGTTGTGTTGTTACAAATGTAGTACATAAAGCAATCTTCTGAGTCATCTGTCAAATGCAGATGTAAATACCTGCAAAGCTAAAATGATCTCTCATATTGACCTTTGTATTTTATGCCAAACCCAAATTGTTTTAGTCTGTATCAAAAATAAAAAAGGCCTTACTGTTCCAATACTTGCTTAAAGAAATACTCAGTTTTTGATCATCAGGTAAGTTTTGTTACATATACCTGTCGTGCCAAATATATTTCTTCATCTTTCTTTTTGTTTTTATTTTTTTGTTTACCTCTAACCCATCTATAGAACGTTATGGTTTGATTCACCAAGCTAGAATCTCAGCATCAGTCAACGCTATGAGGGTTCTTAACACCGGCACTGAGGTGGAGGCAGCAGTTGCTGATGCTCTGGTAAGCTGAGTAGAATTTTGAGAGAAATGATTTTTCCCATGTCATTCTATGTACATTTGACTGACACTGTATAACTGGAGGTATGGACCTGATCATGTGCAGTCGAGTTAAAATCATGTGTGATATCAAATGACTAATGTAATCCTCTTGTATAGCCAAGAATGTTCTTGTGCTTTAAACTTTCTCCCTCTCCTCTTTTCTTTATTGTTGTTCATTTCAGCTATTAGGAGACTCCAGGAATAAGGTAGTCGGTTAGATTAATAAATACACTGTACATGCATTTCCATGCAATCATGCACTAATGATGCATAGAAATGTGCACTATAGCTTCAAAATTGTTGGTATCCTGTTATTGAAAGAAAGAAAACCCCACAATGCTCGCTGAATTAACAAAGCGAAATTGACACAAAAGTTTTGGGAGAATGGCCTTTGGATAGATGAGACAAAATTGGGGCTTTTTAGCAAATCATATCACTTGCATATTTAGCAGATAGAACAATGAATCATCTAAAGAAAAAAATAATACCTACTGTAAAATAGGGATGGAACGATAAGTGCGATATTGTGATATTAAAACTGCCACAATATCGTCGTCGTCATGTTCACGATATTTAAATCAACACATACGTTAAAAAAAGTCAGGTTGATTTCCATTTGTGCAATTCTAGCGCCCTCTGTTGGCTAGTTTTTTAGTACAATTAAATTTTTATTATGGATGTTTTGGCCCTTCTATGTTTAAAATCTACACTAATTGTCAGATGACGGGGAACGTACTATGCCTGTGAAGCAAGTCAACATGTGGAGGAACTCAACGTGTGCATGCATTCACAACATAACAAAAAAAGAAAATAATAATAATAAAACAATAATAATAATAACATAACATTGTTGTTATGTACAAAAGCACAATAATGTGCTTTTTTTTTTTTTTTTTTTTTTTTTTTTTAGTATGAGCTCATTTTTCTACAATATAGTGACTTTTTTTTAAATATCGCCAACCTCCCCACAATATCGTGATGATTATCGTATCGTGACCTTCATATCGTGATAATATTGTATCATGATGTTTGGATATCGTTACATCCCTACTGTAAAACATATGGGCGGCGCAGTTACCGGTATGTTCTGCGGCTACTTTGCTACAAAGGGGGACAATGATATCTCAGGACTATGAAGGCAAAATGGACTTCCCATTTTCAGAAAGCTCAGTCTGTATCACAGGTCATGGGTCCTCCTCCTACAACAACTATTCTGAAGTGGCCTTCTGTGAAGCATCCCTGTCCTTTATAACCGGAGACAACTGGAGCTGGTTGCTTTTGAGGAGTGGGCTCAGTTATCCTCAAGTCTCATTGAGACTTACAGAAATAATTTTGACTTGCAATCAAATTATTTTATTTTTTTATTTTTTAATAATTGTGTTAGATCACAATAAAAGCAAAGCATATTTTCAATAATTACATTACATTTCTGCCTGTTTTTATTTATTATTACATTTGTTGTGTGCTGAAGGGTTGGATCCCAGAATGCAGACAAAAAAGATTTTATCTATTTATTCACATCGAGAGGCGGAAACCTAGAGGCGCAGTACACAGGACAGGTGGACAATAATCCGGCAAACCACACACAATTCTCAGACTGCACCCACAGACAGTGAATCGTAAAGGACTAAAGAACGACATCACATAGGTCCAGACATCAATAAAGGATTAAAGGTTGACATCACGAACATCACGTTTTGTAAACAGACACTTGTTACATCAGTACCTAAACAGACACACAACGGGTCATGAACTCTGGCGCATGCGATCCCAGGCCATGACAACATTTGTCATTTCTCATATGCAAGGGTTTTCTTTCTTCAATGGAAGACTCACAATTTTGTTCACGTGGATAGTCATTATTTGATTTTTGCCTTTTGTGCTTAGGTATAACACATCCCGAATGCAAGTGTTATTTGTATTGTGTTGAATTTCCTACATTATTGCACACTCTTAAACTTAATTTCTCCCATTTTTATTATCTGCTTCAAAGTTCTCGTGTGTGAATATCACCCCACCATATTGTATTTGTCGTCCTGATCCCTGCTTATCCAGGTGCTGCTTTTACCCTGCCTGGCTTTTGATGTTTAGTTAAAAAATATTGTACATTGTTTAGTTTTTAATTCAGGCGTTGCAAAATGTGACATAGCATGGCTGCAGTGCATATTAATTATGAAATTAATCCTTAAGCCATATCGACCTAAGGAAAACATAAAAGGCTTAATGTTTGCCTGATGCTGGCTCTGTTCATGTGCCAGTATTAAAAGTTTATAAGTTTTAAAAAATGTTCTTTTGATTCATTTGTCCCTTTTTTTCCCCTTCAGAGGAAGCCAATGAGGCGGCGGTACGAATCACCAGGGATGTACTCGGATGATGACGCCAACAGCGACGCATCCAGTGCCTGCTCAGAACGTTCTTATGGCTCAAGGAACGGTGGCATCCCCCATTATCTTCGCCAGACTGAGGATGTGGCGGAAGTGCTGAACCACTGTGCCAGCTCTAATTGGTCAGAGCGGAAGGAGGGCCTTCTGGGACTGCAGAATCTCCTCAAGGGTCAAAGAATACTGAGGTGGGCTTTAAACCATGATTTTTTTTTAGCTCAACCTTTCTTGTGAATGAGCAGAAATAATGATGCTGTTTGAAGGGAAAACATTTATTTTCCTATAAAAAAAAAAAAAAAAAAAAAAATAAAAACAAATTGTAAATATTCTTGATAATTATTGTGGAACAGTTCCACACACTACTTACTGTATGTATGACCTTTAGCAAAAAATAAATATATATATATATATATATATATATATATATATATCTGAAGGAATCAAGATCATAATCAGGGTTTGACAATATCACCCACCAACAAAGCAAATGCGGGTAAATTTCATCAATGGCAGGTAACTGAATTTTACTCATATTTTTAATTGTAGTTTTCTCAAATAGTATCTGTAATAAACTGATTGCAATGTGAGACTACGACACTTCAACTCCCATGTGCTCTGCCTGTGCACAGTGTTTGCTGATTGGCCCATTTGGGAACACTTTTTGCCGACGTCACTGCTGAAAGGGGTCAGGCAGAAGGGTGGTGATAAGATGAAATGGGTTGAGATAAGAAACTTAAAAACTGAAATAGTTAAGGACCACGAAATGTCCCTTAGTGCTTCTCAAATAGGGAGCAGGCACGGTGTGATGCAGGGTGTGCCACCAGGGAACAAAAAAAAATTCTTTGTTGTAAGTTGATCTGTATTTTTGTTTTCTTTAATATTAGAAAGGATAAAATGTTATCCAGAGGCGTACTTGTATAGACTTGTTATAGACAAATTATCCTATTTATAGTTGTGGCAGAGATTTTTGGGGGTGTGCAGACTGTTTTCTTCCTCCTGGGGTGTCTGCGAAAGAAAATAATTGAGCAACACTGCCTTAGTCTAAAGCAGTGGTGTCCAAACTCGGTCCCCAAGGGCCGGAGTCCTGCAGTTGTTTCCCTGGCCCAGCGCACTTGTTACACTAAACAGGATCGTTATCAGGCTTATGCAGAGCTTGCTGATGAGCTTCAGGTGTGTTGGAGAAGGGTAACATCCAAAACCTGCAGGACTCCAGCCCCCGAGGACCGAGTTTGGACACCACTGGTCTCAAGGGTGCACCATGACTAAATGGGTGAAGTCTTTGTCCTATGCAGCCAGAAATGTTGGACTTGAGTGCTAATTTTCTGATTTGATGTTGTTTTGTTTTATTGTATATGTAGCCGAGTGGAGCTGAAGAGACTTTGTGAAATCTTCACAAGAATGTTTGCAGATCCACACAGCAAGGTGAAATAAATATTTCAAATCCATTTGCTGTATAATGTCTTCTCTCGTGCTATATTGTAATTTTACATGTTCTGATTTTTCTGACAAAATATTCCTCATGTAACTAAATTCTGTACTGTATGTCTCTTATTGCATGGCCTGCTTTGCTGTGGATTTGATAACAGAGAGTAAGTTTGTTCTAACCCATTAATACAACATTGGCTGAATATGCCTATTGTAGTCAGAGTAATCAATACTGTTTTTAATTCTTCAACATTATATATGGCTTTAGGTGTTCAGCATGTTCTTGGAGACCCTAGTGGATTTCATCACAGTGCATCGAGAGGACTTGCAGGATTGGTTGTTTGTCCTTCTCACCCAATTGCTAAAGAAGATGGGGGCAGACCTGCTCGGCTCAGTCCAAGCCAAAGTCCAAAAGGCCCTGGATATCACAAGGTCCGCATGTTTTGCAAGACAGACCATTGTCATAATAATCTTTCTCATAGAGAGTGCACAGAATTTGACTTCATTTATATTCACTTTTTCAGGGAGTCTTTCCCATTTGACCAACAGTTCAATATTTTGATGAGATTCATTGTCGATCAGACGCAAACACCTAACCTCAAGGTATTGTAGAATTAAAAAATTGAGAATGAGGACTGTGGTTGTTGATTGGTGGATTTCATTGAACCCCATTACTAAATGGTAACTGTTCCTCTATAGGTAAAGGTAGCCATTTTGAAGTACATAGAGTCTTTGGCACGGCAAATGGACCCAACAGACTTTATCAACTCCAGTGAGACTCGCCTGGCTGTATCGCGCATTATCACCTGGACCACTGAACCCAAAAGTTCTGATGTCAGGAAGGTAAGGCTGATTCCCATTTCAATGCCAGCCGATAGCAAGGCACACACAGACGAATATTCATCAAAATACCCAAAGGAATAGTAATTCAAATTCAGTCCATATTTTTACAGCATTTTATTTTTATTTTTTTGCCATGCTTAAAGTTAAAGGTCCCTCTGCAATCAACATACAATTTCTCCCACTCCACTGCTTTTATCCATAACACAGGTCAAAAGGAGTCTTGTGGCATGGCTTAAGTTTGACTCCTATGCGGTTTGTCATTTTCATGAAATAGCCTTTGAAAGGCCTGCAGAAATTAGATTTGATTTAGCCGTTTTTATTATGCAATTTTATCACACATTTTTTTTAGGTATCTAACCATTTCGTAGGTTCGCTTTCTATATGCCCACTCAACTCAGAAAACAACACACCTGCATCTTGTGTAAAGCTAAAACTTTGCATCTGCTGCCTGCAAGGCTGCGTTCCTACTCTAGCGATGTAACCCGAATTTCGACTTTAAATTGCACCATTAAAATCAAATGTGCTATATTCCTATCTCAACCACATGATGCCATTAAAAAAAACCTCATAATTATCGCATATTTTCTAAAATTGTTCAGCCCCAGTTGCCATACTCATCAAGCGTTGTCTTACTCTTGAGATGTCTGTCAACAATTTCGTAAAATTTCTTGTAAATGTAAATGGAAACCTAATTTGACCTTGTATTGTTCTAGCCCACGTCTTTGTGAAGAAATGGTACAATATTTTATCCAAATATCATGGAGAAAGACTGTTGTCTTTCTGTAATGCCATTCTGCCTTGCGTGTGTGCCCCAGACCCTACATAACTGGGTGAGTGAGGAACTAGCTGGTGGAGTCAGTACTACATCCTTACTATCCATTGAGTGCAACCTGGAGGAAAGGTGTAAGCAGGTAGAACCAGCTCCACCACATGACAACTATCTGGCCTGCTATATTTTAAAGACTGCGAGTGGCATCTCTTATTTAGTTCTGTCATTACGCACTAGCTGGTATGCTCTATTAACGTACTGAGGATTTGAGTCTGTGCTTTGTGACTTTTTAACTCACCGAACATTTTTTGATGCAACCAGAATTGAATGATAACAGAAAGTCTTTACTTTTCATTACTTGACTAGTTGACTTGGAGGTCAGATTTATTGCACAAATTTGCTTGGGAATGCCGGAATGCCAGTGTAGGATCTGACTAACTGCACAGTTTTGCCTGTCTTCCACTCTAACAACTCTCTTTTTATTTTACATTTCTGCGTTGTGTTTGACGTTTGTAAGCGATACATATTTAACCGATCTTAAGACAAGGCTGGTACACTAACATGAATGTTTGAAGTGACCTGCAGATCATTTCTGTGCACGTGCACATTCACTTGTTTTATTATTGTCATGGGTTTGTTGTTGACATTGTAATGAGTAGCTTGAACAGCAATGACCAACTGAGAGGCTAATTTTCCTCAGAGACAAAAACAACTTCATGTTGCCTTATTTAATGACAGAAAGATGTGACGGCCGGGCAAATAATAATTTTATCACTGTGCACTTATTGACAGCCATACTCATCAACAGTCTTAGCTAAAGTTATTAGCACTCATGCAACAGCCTGAACAACCAGGAAAAAGAGATGAAAAGCAAAATATTTTCATTTATTTGTTGTAAAAAGTAGGAAGTCGAGTTAATCATGGTGGTATATCAATTTTATTGTGTAACTGTTTTGGCCCCCCAGATGTCCTTGAACGTAGCAATGGAATCATGAAAGAGAGAGAATACTGTAAAAATTAATATTCTCCAACCCCTGAACAAGCAACTGTTAAATGTGTCAAATGAAACTCTACCCATTGTTCTTTCTGTACATTAAAAATACCTTAGCAATTTTTGTACCATCTTGACTATCTTATATATAACCTTCTGCTACAATACTCAACGATAGGAATATAAATATATTCCCCTCAATATCGAATACAAATTAGTTACAAAATCATAAATCAGTGTTATTAATTACTCAATGTTTTATTCTCTCTGATTGCACCTTTAAGTTTTACATTTCTAACAGCTTTCCTTTACAGACACTATAATAATTTATCACAATTTTTACTGTTTTAGCTGCCTTCCTTTCAAATTAGGAATTACCTTATTTATGATGAGTCGTATACATCGGTTTTAAAAATAATTGTAGTCCTCTATTTTATGAGCAATTCCTGGTCAGTGCTTTTTTTTTTGAGTCATCAATGTACTTGAGGATCACAAAATGCATGTACAGTATATCTTCTCCATGTGTCCCCCTGCCATCAGGCAGCCCAGGTGGTGCTGATATCATTGTTTGAGCTCAACACACCAGAGTTTACTATGCTGCTGGGAGCTCTGCCTAAGACGTTCCAAGATGGTGCCACCAAATTATTGCACAACCACCTGAAGAACTCTAGCAATGCCAGTAGCAGTGTGGTAAGTTGAGTGAATACTATGCAACAATATCAAAATCTCGCTGTACAATGTATTCACCATATTAACATCAGGCTACAGTCAATAGTATTGCAGGATTGTTAAAAATAAAAAATAAAAAAAATTAAAAAACTTTGTTGGGGGGGATGTCGTAGTGTAGTAAATGAAGTACCAGAAATGTTAAAAGAGGTCAACACAACTGTTATAAAGTCAAATAAATACACTGGTCACTATTATAGAGATGAGATAAATGCTTATTTAAATAAAATGTGCTAAATGTTTTGTCAACAATTAGATTATCTCTTCACATAAGGTATGCAAATCAATTTACAAACATGTTTAACAAATCATTTCAAAATATGTGCATGATAGTGTAATTATTCTGTAAACATGGAAATTGGAATAAACTTGAGTCTGTGACATGAAACATACCCGTTGCCAGAATGTGACAATATTAATTAGTGATAGACCAATATGGTTTTTTCAAGGCCGATACGGATACAGATTATTAGTAGTCAAGGAGGCCGATAACCGATATTTCAAGGCGATATTCATTTGCAGTAAAATAGACAAAAAAATCTTTTAAACTATATTGACAGCTTTGTTTAAAAAAAAATAACAAAAGTTGCAGAGCTTCCAGGGTCATTAGCATGTGTTAAGCTAAATTATAATAATAATAATATTAATATTAATAATAATAATAATAATAATAATAATAATAATAATAATAATAATAATGATAATAATTAAAAAGCAAGATCCCAAAGTGTTTTAAAATTCCAACATAATTTCTTGATTTAATTTTTTTAAATAAAAAGTGTAGGGAGTTCCTATTTTATTTTATTTTTTTAATTTAAATAGATCCATAAATGAAAAGTTCACCGTATCTCACTGAGTGACAAATGCTTGCGAATGTAGCTAATTTGGGGTTTTTGTTCGGGTTCGTAAAATGTTTCAAAAGATCTTTGCAGTGAAAAAAAAATCTGAATATGTTCCAAATGTGTTTACAATAAATAAAAACTGACTGAACATCTTAAAATTCCTGATGAGAACCCCAAATTCGCTACGTTTGCAAGTATTCACTGCTCAGGAGATGCCAGCTTTATTGGCCTTCAGATGCAATAAATGGCCGATGCAGATATTTGTCAAAATGCCAAATATCGGCATATCCCTAATATTAATCATAATCCCTCAAATGAAGTTAAATTTACTTTCTGATGTATATATTTTGTGTTGCACAATAGACATAACCAGATCACACACAATGAACAAAATGACAGTTTTATTAGTTTTTAATCGATAACAAAAAGAACATTTCCAACAGTAACACAATCCTTTGGTGGGTGGGGTGTTGCCTTTTAGGGGTCTCCAAGTAACACCATTGGGCGCATGCCATCTCGCCACACGCCCAGTCGAACCAGCCCCCTGACCTCTCCAACCAACTGCTCACACGGAGGAATGTCTCCAAGGTACGGTCACAAGCAATTAGCCATGTCAATGTGCTATATCTCACCAAAAATATTCCAAGTTAGTATGTTATTAAAACTCATTCACTGCCAGCCATTTCAGAAAATTTCAAAATGATCATATTAACAAAACTAATGAAATAACTAAATGAAAACTAACTAAACTAACGAAATAACTAAAACTAAAATTAAAAAAAAAACATTTGTTAACGAAATAAAATAAAAACAAAAATGCTTTTAAAAAAACGAAAACTAACAAACTACATTTTATGTTTACAAAAATAACTAAAACTAACTATAATTTAGTCTTTGGTAATTCATTTAATGTATGAGCCTTTGGGGATGATTTTAAATGTGATTTTTAATGGATTTATTTTTGATATAACCGTAATAATGACGATTGAAAGTATGTCACACAGAAGTGACATCATCTAGCAGCAGCCAATAGAAAAGCACCTTCAGATGACATCGCTCCCATAGTGTTTTTGAAATATTGCGCACAAGTAATACACATTTAAAAAAAAAAACTAAAACTAATACTGAAACTAACTAAACTAAAACTAAGCATCTATTAAAGAACTAAAACTAATAAAAACTAACAGAACCACCCTGAAAACTAATTAAAACTAACTACATTTAAAAAAACAAAACGAAATAAAAACTAAAATAAAAAAAATTCCAAAACTATAATAACCCTACTGCCATATTACAAATAAATTGGTTTATGTACTGTAGCATTTTTTTAAATATGCAAAAGCACAAATAAATTATTTGTACAATTTCTCTTCATAACATTATGTGGCCCTTGCATCCTTCTGATTTTCTGTATGTGGCCCTCAAATGAAAAAGTTTGGACACCCCTGCTATAAAGTAATAATTGTCTTTTATTTGAAATGTTTCATCTAAAGTATAACTTTCAGTTTTACAACGCAAGATTGGTTAATTTTTGACTTTTCTCTTTCTGCACATTTTGTTTTGTCTCTTTCTCCTATTAACACCGCCACCCTCCCACCTTGTCTTTCTCTTGCGGTCTCTTCCTGTTGTTCAATTCCATCCTTCATTCTTTCACCGCTGTCTGTCCGTCCTTCCCTCCTGACCGCGCTGTGGCAACAGTCGGTTATGGGGTTGGGGTGTCGACGGACTGTCAAAGCAACCCCCTGCCCCTACTCCTCTTCCTCCGCCTAACACCACCTCTGCTGCCCCTTCTTTCAGGGTCCTGCGCAGAGCACACTCACCCAGGTAATTGGGTGGGATGAGAGAACAAAAAAAACAAAAACAAAAAAAAGAGATTGTCATCTACGATCTCAATTTTTTGCTGATGATATTAAATATCACCAACTGACTGCGACACAAAAACTTTACTTAATTTATGTAGATCATTTTTGTGTGTGAATAACAAATTATAGACCTTGGTCCCAAATAGCTGGTGCTAAATTGTAAATCATTCAAAAAGATCCAAAATGCAATTGTAATGCTGACATGAGAAATTTGTTGCGATAATTTTTTGTTTCTGGCATTTCAAAAGTGTTTTTATGAGCACTCGTCATCATTGTTACACACCACGTAACTGTTTCGCAACTGCCATTTAGCTTTTACATTACGCGTGCTAAATTCATCAACAAATCAAATTTGTGTAATTTTTTTTTTCCCCACGATGTGCAAAATGAACTGCTTGGCAATCCTGGGTGTGCCAGTTAATAGAACAGCTTCCACATCTGTTTGCATGCACAAACAAGTCTGCGCTTGTTTTTACATTCGAACATTTCGTAAATCAGTCTCTCTTTACGCTAATACTAACCCACCACACTTTTAACAATTTTCAAGTTTTGCTATAATTATTTGTATGTTGACAAAACATCAACAGATTACATGTCATTTTAACATATTTTTTGTCTGATTTTTGTGTTAGCGTGATGGAGTACGACACTGAAAACATGAACTCAGAGGACATTTACAGCTCACTCCGTGGCGTCACTGAAGCCATCCAGAGCTTTAGCTACCGCAGCCAGGAGGACCTGAATGAATCAGTCAGACGAGAGGGCAAGCGAGATGACGCAGTGAGTCACAACATTTGGAATAGGAAAATCATTTTTTATTAATTTTTAAGTGGAAGCAAATATAGCACAGCTGTAGCATAGTTACATCGCTTCTAATCAGGAGCATTTTTATGCATTGCGGAATGTTTTTTTTTGTTTTTTCTTGTGATTTAAGTCATTAAAGACGATGTCCTGTCATACCTCTTTAATCACTGATTGTTAACAATCAAAAGACTGCCACCCTTTAACTCATTCACTCCTAGCCATTTTCACTGAAGTAACCCCCTTTGCCGTTTTTTTGTACCATTGCGTTAAGCACCTATTCATGTAAGAGGCTGCATCAAAGCCTTCTGTATAGTCATTCATTTAAAAAAAAATAAAAAATAAAAAATAAATAAAAAATAAACAACAACGTATAAATATGTTTGTGGGAGTGAAGGACAAAGTATTAAAAAAACAACACGTTTTGGGGTTTGAATGAGTTAAGTTTCATTTATGACACTTTTCACCTCTCATGTTTAATTGTTTTCTAGTAGCGCAGTATATGTACAGGGTTATTTGAAAAGTGACTTTAAAAGACTTCATATACTGTATAATAGGATTGTGAGTCTGTTTATTCTTTGCAATACCATAAATGCCAAAAGGTACCTTACCATGATGCAAGATGATTTTCATGTACGAGGAACTCCTTACACACGATTCCCGGGCAGCTCAAGCAGCTGCTAGTCATTTCTGGCATTTGATTTGAAGTATAGTTGAATAGGGTTTTACTTAATTACTTCAATTACCCTGTGGATCCCTTGTTGTATGCATTAAATTGCATATTAATTCACATTTTTAATTCAATCGATGTTTCTTCGTCCATGCAAGTAATGTTGGCAACATCATTAATGAAGAAGAAATTAATGTCTATCAAAACCTGATGTGATACAACATTTTAACATCTCCCTGTCTTCACTTGTCGCGTGGTGCTTACATAGGCTGGGAGAGAAGGAATAGCGTCAACACCTGTTTCTGATGCTCGTTTGGGCTTGGATGTACCGGAAGGGGGTCGTACTGCTTTGGACAACAAGACTTCACTGCTCAATACGCCATCACCACGCTCCTTCTCCGGGCCACGAAGTCGGGAGTTTGCTCCTTACGGCCATGGAGAAACAATCTGTACCTACGACAAGAGTGCCCTTAAGGAGGCTGTTTTTGATGATGATGTGGAGCAGTTTCGGGACTGTGAGTTCATTTTATTCATTTTTTTATATATATATATATATATATATATATATATATATATATATATATATATATATATATATATATATATATATATATATATATATATATATATATATATATATATATATATATTATTGTAATATAAAGTATTGTGCAAAACTTTTAGGCCACATCAAACATTATACAGGTAGTCCTCAACTTAACACAATGGGTTCCGAGAGGTTGTTTGTGTTTAATTTGTTTGTGAATCGAATGACGTTAAATTTTGTTTAAAAATAAAATGTTATGAAATTATTTTTTTTAAATAAAAATATGTAAAACATTAAAAAAAAAAACATTGAAATTATATACAGTATATACTTTCTACACAGTACATAAAAAAAAATAAAAAAATTTAATTGCATACTATAGTACAGTACTGCACCTTTATGATGTGGTGCGCACTTAAAAATATTAATTTGCGATCGAAATATGGCATTTATGGACAGCAGTCAGCCCTTGTGATATCTGTGAATGAATGTTCATAAGTCGGATGTTTGTAACTAGAGGACTACCTTGTACAGTGGTACCTCTACTTAGGAAATTAATTGGTTCTGTAAGAAAGTTCTTAAGTAGAAAATTTTGTAAGTAGAGACGCATTTTCCATGTAAATGCCCTAATCCGTTCCAAGCCTCCCAAAATTCAGACATAAATGTTTTATAAAGCATAAAAATGCATCAAAACATCTAACAAATACATGTTACAATTAGATTATTGCACAATAAATGAGAGTTGTGCATAATGTAAAAAAAAACAAAGAATAGAGTAAAGAATAAAAATGATGGTCATTTACCTTTTTAACTGCTGTCCTCATCGTTTTTGTGTTTTTTTTGCCCTCTTTGGTTCATCTTCTCTCTCAGAAGTGTTTTTTTTTTTTTTTTTGCCTGGTGTTTTGTAAAGAACTGATCCATGGATGTTTTTTTTGTTTTTTTTGTTTTTTTGTTTTTTTTTTCCTTCCTTCGGAAAAAATGTCCAAGGCAAACTTCATCTTAGTGAGCAAACGCCCGACTGGTGAACACTTTTTCTGGGCGATTCTTTTAAACAAATTCTGAAACTTCATGGAAACTTCCGGTATGGCGAGGCATCTTTTTTTTAAAAAAAGGCCCGTCTCGTCGCAATTAAAAACTTACTGTGCCTTCATCAATCACCAATTGTTTGAATTTTTACACAAATTCGTTGGCCGTTAGTTCATACATTTACGAAAAACTATCGGAACACCTCATGGGCCGCGGGATGAATGATGAGGACGCTGTATAGACACCGATCTAGTATACGCTCATAGCTACCTATGGTAGAGGTTCCTCTTAGCCAATGGGATGCCAGAACGATGCACAAACACCAATCTAATATTTACGCTCATAGGTACCTATGGTAGGAAATAGCCATAGCCGAAAGTATGTGGCGTTCGGAAATGTATTTTTACCTTTCGTATCTAGAAATTTCTTTCGTAACAAGAGGCAATATTTTCCCGTTGAGGCGTTTCGTAACTCGAAAATTTCGTATGAAGAGACGTTTGTAAGTAGAGGTTCCACTGTAGTTTTACTTGTGTTTTTAGAATGTTAGTGAAGATATGGATAAAGGAAAATTGCAACCTGCAGAATAATAATGCATAATAATAATGCAACCACTCTTCTGTTAGTCATCTTCCGTAAACTATAAAGTAGTATGCTAAGAAACACATGTAACAATAAGAAAAAAAAAGATCCGTTGAACTAAAAAAAAAAAAAAAAGCTGTAATTTGGCACAGCTAAATTTATTAATTTTGCTCAAATCATATTTCATGATTTGGTTGGAAGCATTATTTTCATCCATCCATCCATCCATCCATCCATCCATCATCTGAGCCATTTAGGCTCACGCGGGTTGCAGTAGGCGGGATACACCCCGAACTGGTTGCCAAATCAATTTAATATGAATGAAAAACATTCGGGCGGCACGGTGCATGAGTGGTTAACACGTCCGCCTCCCAGTTCTGAGGACTCGGGTTCAAGTCCAGGCTCTGGCCTTCCTGGGTGGAGTTTGCATGTTCTCCCCGTGCCTGCGTGGGTCTTTTCCGTACTCCGGTCTCCTCCCACATTCTAAAGACATAGTTGGCAGGTTAATTGGGCGCTCCAAATTGTCCCTAGGTGTGCTTGTGAGTGTGGATGGTTGTTCGTCTCTGTGTGCCCTGTGTGGCAACCAGTTCAGGGTGTACCCCGCCTACTGCCCATTGCCAGCTGAGATAGGCTCCCTTTAATTTTATCCCCTAAGTGCACATTCGAACCAGAAACCAAAACATTTCAATTAAATCAGTATGACATTGTACTTTGAATAAATGACACAGTTGTTTCCCATTTTTTCAGTGTAGAAACGAACGTGCTACACAACTTCTTTCCATCCATGAACAGTTCATCCCCTGTGGGGCTCTGCATTCCATTGAGTGACATTGTAGTTAACAGTCATTAAAATGGTACAATAATAAAATTATCACAATTATATGATTAGGATTTTACAAGGTGTGTTTCTGGGCCAGCACCTCACTGATTAAAAAAGTGAATACTGTATACAGTACATGCAAAAATTGAAAATTTTACAACAATAAATTCTATAATTTGTATTTTCATTGTTCATAAATGGGTGTATGCTATTTCAGTCTTGCAATCAATTGAATGTTCCAATAAGATACAGTATATGCAAGACCATGAAACAGGGCTACTGTTTAAGTCATTTGTTAGTCGACTCTGTTTCCGCATTTGAGGGCATTTCAAATAAATTTGGGAGGTCTTCCAAGTATTTTCCCCACAGACCTACAAAAATTCCAAAAAGGTAAGTAGCACCCCATCCCCACTTTACACAGCGTTAATGGTGATCCGCGGGCACACTGCATATGCACGTGTGTGAATTATCGGAAGCGGTACCGCACCTCTGCCTCAGTTTGAGCCAGGGCAAACAATGATGTGGAATAGCATTTAGGACTCCTCCTTTGTTTTCACATATAAATTATTCTCAAACATTCCTGCTTGTTGTTGTCATCAGAATCCGTCTCCCATCTTCCACCTTCATGTCTCCTCCACCCCTCTCCCCTTTAGGCCGACGTAAGGAAAGTGGTGAAAACGCGATGATGCTCTCTGGTAAACATTCTGTCGCCGTCTGACTCTTTGCTGAGTGTTTGGCAAACTCACACCTAGATGACTATAAGACTGTCCTAATTCCTTTCACTTTTTGTCTCGTTTGCTCTTAGTCATTATTTCTTTATTGACATACTTTCCTTTATCTCTGCCTGAGATGTTATGACCCTGCCCTCATTTTATTTATGGTCAGATTTCCCATTAACTCATTGACTGCCATTGACAGAAAAAAAGACGTCAAATAATGGATTTTTGCTGGGCTGGCAGTGAATGTGTTAAACACAAAGTTCCAATATATTTTGTGATTACATTGCAGCATCTTTTTTTTTTTTTTTTTTTTAACCTTTTAAGGCAAATTTTGCTTAAAAATCTGTCAATTTTGGTTACATCTCATCTTAACTCATTGACTGCCATTGACGGAAAAAGACGTCAAATAATGGATTTTTGCTGGGCTGGCAGTGAATGTGTTAGACAATATGCAAATGCTGAGGGCACCACAGCCTCCACGTGACGACACAAAATCGGGGGGGTGGTTTTGGGGTAAGGGTTTCACCTTCCATGTATTTTAATTAATTAAAACTACAGTGTTCCCTCGTTTTCCGCTGGGGTTAGGTTCCAAAAAATACCCGCAATAAATGAAATTCGCGAAGTAGTTTGCTTTATGTTTTACAATTCTTATAAATGTTTTAAGGCTCTAAAATCCCCTACCACACAATTTAGACACTTTTCTCATTGAGGCATTTACATGTTCTCACATTTCTCTCTTGTTCAAACATTGTTAATGTTCAAAACTTCATAAATTTTATAAAATGGGTATATTACTGCAAACAAATATGCAAAATTGCACTTAAAAAAAAATCCGCGATACAGTGAGACCGCGAAAAGTGAACCGCGTTATAGCGAGGGAAGACTGTACTACTTCGGAAAACACTGACCTGATCATTATTCTCCTAAATGGAAGCCCACGTTTTAAATTAGTCTTATATGATGCACAAAGACTGAAGTGTTTTATAATTTCTATCCAATAGAAATAAATGATTATGTGTACTGTATTGTCTACAATGTAATACTTGAATGAGCTCAGCTCATGCATAAAGTAGCTTCTTTAAATAAATAAAAAAGGTGTCCTTCATGTGAACTCTGTAAAATTAGTGATGTTCAAATTGTGTAAATTGTCCTTAAAAAAACAAAAAACAAAAAACCGACTTAAATGGCACAAATTAAGCATTATTCACGAAATGATCTATTTATGTAATAGAACACTTCATATAGTTTAGTCAGTTGTATTTATCTGTTTAGAAAATTTTAGGGATTTGAAGTGCTCTTTCTGTAAACTCCACCAAGATGGCGGCCCCTTGTCACGTTGCTGCTTTTAGACATCTCTGGTCCCTTTCTTATCGCAAAGATACCATAACTTTTAAAATACTTGTGCAATATTCTAATTCCATACATAAAAAGCGTCTTTTGGGAACATCAATGTCTGCACTTTATAAGTTGATGGCTATAAGTTAAGGCCCAACAACTCTCCAGATCATTTGGTCACGCAACATGATTCATAAAGTTATTTGAAGTTTAAAAGTGTAAAACTTGAGTCATATACTTGTGTTGAGGTCATTTTCGTTGGTGAACGTTACAAGACATGAAGCAACTCATGGATTCCTGCTTCAACTAGTCCCCATTCTCGACAACTAGTCAAATACATTTATTAATATAATATTTTTTTTTATTGTAAAACGGTGTCATAGTGATGCCTTTTTACAACGGAAGGAGTCTGGGGGTGGCCAGGCAGACTTCTTTGAGAGCTGTAGCAACCTAGCTTAGTGCTAACTGCTAATTAGCTAACTACCAAGTGTGTTCCCCTCTCAAAGCAGGGAAAAGGTGGCGGTGCTTCACAGTCCAAATAGCTCTTGTGTTCTCCTCTTTAATCGTCGTGTATATCGGCTTCAGTGCAGTTCTACAGTAATTTAGATAGATAGATAGATAGATAGATAGATAGATTTTAAGGTACAAGTCTTAAGATAAAATGCCGTTTTGTTGTCATTCTCTCTTGTTGAACAGTTGGTCAGGACAACTCTGACTTGGTGGCCGACCTGCTTAAGGAGTTATCCAATCACAATGAGCGCTCTGAGGAACGTAAAGGCGCACTGGTGGAGCTCCTGAAGATCACACGAGAAGACAGCCTGGCTGTGTGGGATGAACATTTTAAAACTATCCTTCTCCTCCTGCTGGAGACACTGGGTGATAAAGATGTAAGTAACCTAATGTCGTAATCAAATGATGCAATTTCGAGGATACTTAGCAGCTATTATCCTCCCTTGAACCCTATTTCTATTTTCTGTTTCTGATAGCATACTATCCGAGCTTTGGCGTTGCGTGTGCTGAAAGAAATACTAAAGAATCAGCCAGCAAGGTTCAAGAACTATGCGGAGTTAACCATCATGAAGACCCTGGAGGCCCACAAAGATTCACACAAAGAGGTACATTGCTCCACACAGAATGTATGAAGTCTAATTTTTCCTTTACTCTTTTAAAACTAGCAGCAAATTTGAAATATTTAACCAAAACAAATATTTAGTTAGTTTCCCTTCAAATGATGATAAATGTCGATTTTCAGGTGGTGCGTGCAGCTGAGGAAGCGGCGTCAACATTGGCTGGATCCATCTATCCAGAACAATGTGTCAAGGTGCTGTGCCCAATTGTCCAGACAGCCGATTACCCAATCAACTTGGCTGCCATCAAGATGGAAACCAAAGTCATTGAACGCATTGCTAAGGACTCTCTAATTCAGCTGCTGGTGGACATCATCCCAGGACTCTTGCAGGTTTGAGACCTTTTCAGCCTTTTGCTGGCTTGCTGCCATGTGTAGAAGGAACTGAGGAAGCACTGAAGTTGACCCGGGTAGTTTGTCAGCTTCACATATTATTTTGAGAGAGAGAGTAATATTGTCAGCTTCAAATCACTCATATTACGTTTATTAGATGATTTTACCTTATGTTGTATGGAAGGCTAATGATGATGAAGCATCAACACTTTCAAAACACACAAAAATGCAAAATTAAAGGTGAAGTCAATAAAAAAAATTGTATTTACAATAATGTTCTATGCGCTCCCACTTGTCTAAACAAGGCATTCTAATTAATGTTAAGCAGCAAAATCCACTCGTTTATATCCATTTGCCACTTCTTGTCGACTGAAAATGACATCACAGTTTCTCAGGTAATGACCAATTATGGCTCAGCTTCAGAAAACAGGTATAATTGGTTACCTGAGCCCTGAGCAACTTGGGATGTCATTTTAAGTCAGCAGCGAGTGGCAAAATGGCCACCCACTGGGGTTGATAAAATTGGTGGATTTTGCTGCTTAACTCCTATTCTACAAATGCAATCTTAACTCATTCACTCCCAGCCATTCTCACTGAAGCAACCCCCTTTGCTTCCGGCTGTTTTACTGGATTTTGACTGATTTTGCAAGGCCCACAGAATATTGTGTTCCAGTTCCTATAAAAACATGGAATGTACTAAAAGAAAAATTAGAGTCTCTTCTTTTATCAAGATCAAATATATATTTCTATCGGTTTCTGTTTTGCAGCAATTAGCATAAGAATATGGATTTATCATTATTCACAATTCTGTTTAAAACAGTGGGGTAAATAGCCCTTTTGCAACATGGCCCTGGTTGAGCTCTTATACTATGCTGCCACCTGCTGGCCGTTTTTGTAATAACTGCCATTGCTTTAAGCGTTCTCTTCAGTTCAGAGGCTGCATCAAAGCCTTCTGTATGATCTAGCATGAAAATACATATATATATATATATATATATATATATATATATATATATATATATATATATATATATATATATATGTATGTATTTTGATGCTAGATCATACAGAAGGCTTTGATGCAGCCTCTCTCTCTCTCTCTCTCTCTCTCTCTATATATATATATATATATATATATATATATAATATGAAAAAATATGTTTTTGGAATCATGATAATATTTAAAATACAGGGAGTCCTCAAGTTACGGCGGAGTTCCAGTCCTACGTTGAGATTCGACTTGATGTTAAAAAACATTTTAACCTACACCCGCCGGGTTGGGTTAGGCCCCGCTGGTCGCTCCTCTTACTCACTTCACTAGTTTTGCACTATACACTTTGTAAATATACACATAGGGCACACAACACATTTCTTGGTGGGGTGGGGAAGGGTGGAAACACCGTCTTCACCCTTCAACTCCCCTCCAATTTTAATGCACATCATGTCCAAGGGGAGGGGTGAGTTGGGGCGGGGAGCCATCAGGGGGGATGGACTGCAGTGCCTGGCAGCGCTGTGGTCCCCCCCATCTGTGTCCCTGCCCCACCACTTTGTCCCTCCATTTCCTTTTTTAATGCACCACACATATACATATTCATTTTTTGGGGGGGATGCGGGTGTATCGGAGTAGGGGAAATTTTTTCCCTCTGCTCCGACTCACCTGCTCCCTATTTTAATGCACCACACGCACACACTTGTATATACACTGGGTGGGGCCACATTCACGGTGTAAGGGTAGAGCTCGCCAGTCGGCGAGCTGGCGGACTCAGTAACAGGGTTAGGTGTCACTAGTACGCTGGCGTGACGACCGGGGCCTCTTCCCACCGGGCTCGGTGTTCTGGTGTTCTGGTGTTCCGCCTCTTCCCCGGTGCTTCCTCCTCTGCTTCCCCCCCTCCCGCCGCTGTGTTCCTTTCGCACGGCTGGAGGTGGGGTGGGCACGTCTTCCCTCTCTGCGCTGCTGCCCGGTGCCGGTTTCCGGGGGTGGGGGGGGACTCGCGGGGGGCGGGGTTCGCCGGGCGGTTAGCGGTCGACGGGGGGCGGCTTGTTTTGGGGGTTGGGTGTTGGGGGTCGGGGTGGGTTTGGGGGCCGGGGGTGGCGTGGCCTGGGTCGTGGCGGGTGGCGGGTTTGGGTGGGGTGCGGGGGGGTCGTGGGGGGATGGGGGTTGGGGACCGGTGGGGCGCTGTGGGAGCCTGCCGGGCCTCGTTCTGCGGCCTTGGACTCGGGGGTGTGGGCCGGGGCTGGGGCGGGGGTTTTCCGGGCGTCTGGGTCGGCTCGCCGACCGGTGTCCGCTCGGGTGGCTTGGGGGTGGCCTTGGTGCTGCCGCGGCCTGGGGATTCCGGGGGGGGGGGGGGGCGGTTCTCGCTTTGCTGGACCGCGGTTGACGGCTTCTTTCTTTGGTGGTGGTCCTTATGCATGCCAGATCCATCGCACCAGCATCTACTGAAACTCAAACAGAATTTGCCTCTCCCTCCCACAGCCCCTTGAATCAGTGGGTGCTGGTGTCTGTGGATCTCACTTTGCTTTATCTATCCTTCCCTCCTTCCTCTCTTTAGTTTTTCCTCTGGTCACTTGAGATCTCAATTTATTGGAAGTTTGAGGTTTTTGGGGTTGGCATAAGACTCTGGTTTTGTAACCACGCAGGAGGGGTTTGGTTGGTGCTGGATTTCACTTTGATGAATTGGATGTACTGGCTTCTATGGATCTCACTCTGCCTCATCGATCCTTCCCTCCTTCCTCTCTTTAGTTTTTCCTCTGGTCTCTTGAGATCTCGCTAATTTGTTGGAATTTAGAGGCTTCCGGGGTTGGCGTAAGACTTTGATTTTGTAACCATGGGGAAGGCAGGAAGTGTTTGGTCGGTGCTGGATTTCACTTTGATTTATCTTTCTTTTCTCTTTATTTTTTCTGACCTTTTCTCTGGTCTCCTGACCATTTGAACCTCACGACTCTGGCAAGATTCTGAAGTACCTGGTTAAGGCGAAGGGTAATGGGATATTTACAAGGTTTTAGGTGAATTAATGAGTATAAATTTATACGTATTTGCACGCACACGCACGCGCACGCAAACGCACGCAAACGCACACACAAAAAAAAAAAAAAAAAAAAGAGCAATGATGATAAGACGTTGAATCGGTAAGACTACCGAATGAACAATTCTGAGCTCTTTTAAGAAAAAAACAAAAAAACATTTTAAAAACATATGTTAAAAAACATACAAGACTGTCTCAGACAATTCGAATATTGTGATAAAGTCCATTATTTTCTGTAATGGAATTAAATAAGCAAAAATGCCATACATTCTGGATTCATTACAAATCAACTGAAATATTGCAAGCCTTTTATTATTTTAATATTGCTGATTATGGCTTACAGCGTAAGAAAACTCAAATATCCTATTTCTTCAGACCAAGTAAAACAAAATGCCATAATCAGCAATATTAAAACAATAAAAGACTTGCAACATTTCAGTTGATTTTTAATGAATCCAGAATGTATGGCATTTTTGCTTATTTAATAGCATTACAGAAAATAAAGGACTTTATCAAAATATTCGAATTGTCTGAGACAGTCCTGTATTTGCGGGACCAGGAAACACCGGAACCAATTTTGTGTTTCCGCACGGACGTTCATTGGTGATGGACGGCAGAGCGGAGCTCATTCAAGCTTAAACACGGAAATGTGACGCGCCTGACGGCGAGCCGATCTGCTAGATGGACGTCCGTTGCTGGAGGTAACAACAGCAACAGCTTTAAATAACTTTAAAATTGCGTAATTAAAAAGGAGGTGCTACGGACGAGTCACGGGCGCCGGAGAGTCGAAACGACGTAGGACGTAGTACGACGTAGCTCGATGACTCCCTGTACAATGTTTTTGTGTGTTTTTGGGAGCAAATGAATGAATCAGAATGCAATGTTTAGACTAGATGTTTAGACTTTTACTTTATTGACGCAAGATTCAAATATTTTAAGAACAGCAGTATCATATTTTGACTTTACAAATTGCCGTATTTGTGCCTCAAAATGTTTGAATGTATTCCATACCTTCCCACACTCCTCATTGTGTGTGCATGCGTTGCATGATGGCTCTCTGTCTCATTGCAGGGATATGACAACACAGAGAGCAGCGTTCGCAAGGCCAGCGTGTTCTGTCTGGTGGCGATATATTCCGTCATTGGTGAGGAGCTCAAACCGCACCTGGCACAGCTCACCGGCAGCAAGGTAATGACCACCAAGACCAGAGAATGTTGGGTATACCTCAGAGGTGGGCAGAACATTTTGGACCTGAGCCTTCAGTGGTCCCCACTTAAAGGTGTAATTTGGCGTTTAAAACATTAATATTGTAGGGTAAATCGGTTCAAATAATTATATTAAATTAATAATTGTTTATTATTAAATTAATAATCGATTGATTCATTAATTGGAGAGTCTAGCCTACGGAGCACCACATCAATTTTTAATAATTTTATCCGGATTCACAGATAACCTTGTTAAATCAGTCATTAAAATGAAGGTTGTACCCTTTAACAATTTTGTGAATTCTTTGTTCAGCTTAGACCAGGTTAATATAAATTGGTAAAACACACACACAGTATACAATCAGGTTTTGATTTTTGTGCACGTTTGTCTACTCTGTTTTGGAAAATCTGCTTGAAACTTAAAAGTAACCCCGGCTGTCATGACAAGTTTGCTCTATATTTATTTGGTTGTTACTAACGTAATTGAGATAAATTTTTCACAAATTATTTCCAGTTTTTGTAGAAACTTTAGTTAGACCTACGCCACCACTGTTATTTACGTCACAACGCATTTCGTCCATAGTGACGTAGAATGGTGGTGGTTCTCTGCCGAGCAATGTGAAACGTCTATCAAGAAAGCAAGGTTAACCTCGTAGCGTTCTAAAAGAAACAACGTGCGATCGGGAGAGTCACGCTTCCCGTGCGGTGCTCTCGTCATTCAACAGACGCATTCATGAGTTTTGATCGTCCCTTTAGGAACGTAGCGGAGGCTTACCTTGCTTTGATATGCGTTTCACATTGCTCGGCAGAGAACCACCGCCATTCTACGTCACTACGCAGTACGCACGGAATGCGAGGCGACGTAAATAACAATGCCGGCGGACGTCTAAATACATTTCTACAAAATGTATTAAACTGGAAATTAGGGCTGGGTATTGCCGCCTACCTCACGATACGATACGTATCGTCTAAATGTGTACGCACTACAGAGTAGGGAGCAGTTTTCACAGACACACCGGGAAAATTTATTAATAGGCATGAGCCTAATAGAGCTCTAAAATGTGCTTATTTGAAATATTTGGGGAAATAAAAACAGCATTTTTTTTTTCATGTAACGCATTCTATTTTGTTTTTAAACAAAATATACGAAAATTGGTACATTAAGACATGTTGAGTTTATAAGTAAATAAATGTTGATATTCTTCCTTAATTTCATTTATCTTGGCAAGACACAGTGTCCAATCACTGATGAGCTATTTTTGCATTAATTGAAGGCAATTAACTTCAAAGATGCTGCTTTTTTTTATTTTTTAGGTACAATGCAAGCTGCAAAGGCAAAAACGTTAACTGCCTATTTAAAGTTAACGAGCAATAGCAATTCTGACACCTGCGTATCGATACGTGTATTGTAATGAGGCCCGCAACGATATATTGCCGTATCGATTTTTTGAGCACACCCCTACTGGAAATAATCTTTGAAAAATGAATCTCATAGTTATGTTAGTAACAACCAAATAAATAATATAGAGCAAACATGTCATGACAGCTGGGGTTCCTTTTGAAAGAAGCAAAACTCTTAAGAAACGTTCTTAAACGAGGTGTTGGAGGTGTTTTTGTTTCGGCTTCAGAACGCCGTTGTCAGCACCGCCCTGTGATCCTTTACACAGAGGCTGCAGTTACGCTTTAGGCCAGAGGTGGCAGTTGCGAGTACAAAAAGTGACAAACTCCACAATGCACCAAAGTGGCCTTATCAAGCTCATAATACCACCACGTCACAATTTTACAAAAGAAATATCCTGTATAAAAATGCCTCGTAAACGTCCCTTCTTTTTTTCTCTCTTCTCTCATCAGGTCACCAATAGCATTAGCCAGATTATTCTGTATGAGTGCAACTTGTTGAATTCTGTATAAATGTGTCGTGCCTTTGTTTGTTTGCAGATGAAATTATTGAATTTGTACATCAAGCGGGCCCAGACCACAAACAGCAATAGCAGCAGTTCCTCAGACGTCTCCTGTCACAGTTAATGGAGGAATAAACGTTGCCATCCATTTGGTGGTCCCAACTGCTTGAAACATCACTTCCGCCTCTTCAAATCACATCATTTGACGGCTCTTTTCTCACTGTTAACTTTTCTTTTTACTCCTCCGCCCAGCGCGTATTGATTGCTCTGCAAACTTTGGAATGTTGTGTGTATGAGGAGAGATCACTTTTCCAACTTTGTGGATCCCGATCCACAATTGTCCATTTAGCAATGAGATTTGGCGCGAAAAAAAAAAAGCTCACTCACCAATCAGTGAAATATATAAATAAAATTTTGGGTGAATAATAATAAAAAAAAATAATAATAAAAAAAATTAAAATAAATATCGATACTGTTTATGTAAAAAAAAAAATAAAATAAATAAAAAAAATAAAAAACGGGAGGAAAAAAACAAAAAACATTAGACTGTATTATAATTTCAGGTTGTATTTTAAGTAAATTGGGGCAAATTGTTTGCGATGTTGCTGTTGGGCTGAAGTCATGAGTGAAAAGAAAGTGAAGCTTTGTAAATACCGCAAAAGTCTTTTCTAGCTTAGGGTTGGGCGAGACCAACAATCTGACGCTGCAGCAGTCACGTTCATGTCACGCGCACGGGAAGGTTTCTTTACGGCGACTGCAGCGAGGGACTGGCATGTACAAAACTGTAAACTATCGGCTTACGAAGACTGTGAATCTGTTGGGTTGACCCTTGTAAAGATGCAAACAGTATTCTGTATGTAATGACAGCCTCCACAATAATCAGAAACCCTACAAGAAGTTCATTTGTATATACACTTTTAAACCACTGCTTTGCAGCATTTTTGCTAAATGTAAGTTGCCTATGTCAATCTTTGCACGTTAGCCTGTACTTAACTTGCAGCACGTTAGCCTGTGCTGTGTGAAGGGCCCAGGTTTTTGGCTGTTTAAGTGCACTTGCAACATTGTATTTCTCATGACTTCAATATAGGGCACCAATCTCTGGCGGTGCATTTGGTCGACCCACCATTCAAACGGATTGTTTTCATTTTAGCATCATATTTATGATAAGGTGTTAACAGGTATGAAAAAGCTTTAAATGTGTGGAAAGTCAACTACTTTTCTTGGGTATAATGTGATTATATAGAATACAATCCACCTTTTCTTACAAATGTATTCCTGATTTCGGATTTGGAATTCAGCTGCTGTACAAAGCCTCTCTGATGTGACGAGTGATATCACTGAAACCGTTCTTACGACTCAACTAAATGAATGTATATAAGTTCCTTCTCCAATACACATTTTGTTTTAGAATATCACGTTAGTTTTGGGGTACTGAAAGTGACATGCAGCCCTCATACAGGCCAATGTCTTCTTTAATTTGACAATAATTGCCAACCCCGTTTGCTGTCAAATGGAAAATCTTATCAAATTTGTACTCTGTGTAAGGGGAAGTTAATTATCACTACAGTATGTCCATACACAGATGAGACAGTATTCCAATTGCAAACAATTAACTTTTGTTCTTTTGCCATGCAAAATGTGTCCTCATATTTATTTGACTTAATATTTTTATTTCCTCAAACTGTACAGAAGGATGTTTTTGGTTAACAGCCACCCTTGATAGACTTGCAACAATAGAAATTGTTTGCTCGAGTAATAAACAGACTTGATGATCTGGAAATTCTCTGGCTATTTATACACATTGCTCAACTTTCAAACATGTTTCCAAGCATGCTCAACCTTGCTCGATTTGTCACTGGAGGTTACTTGTCATTACAAGCACATGCATCCATCCTACGATTACACTAAGAAATTACTATCATGACGATTGACATCAACTGGTTAGTAAACAACAATTAGAGATTCAAATCATTTTGAATGCATTGTGTGTAACATTGTCATCTGATTGCTTCTGTACGTGACTGTTTAATACAAAATCTAAACTGTTAACGATTACCTTTTGAATGGGGATGCTCTTCACTTTGCACGTTTCCCAAACGCAAATGCTTCATTTACACGGTGAAAACAAACAGCATATTGGATTGCTTTTGACAGAGCCCAGGCTTTAAGGGGGGCACATGAAATACATGGGAGGGAACAATTATGAATACCCTACAGACAGCATTAACTTGCCCCATATATTTGGATAAATTCCCGGAGCACTGCCGTGCATCCATCCATTGAATGTTGCCCACTGACCAGTATTATCATAGTTTTATCATTTACAGTAAGTAGACAACGCCGTCGTGAGTACGTTGAGACTGCAGCCATATTGGATGAGGCAAAGTGAAGTTATTTGTAAAGATGCCTCATTCACTTTCTCCTTGGAGATGTATCATCAAGCCACAACTCATTATTTTCCGATTTAATGGCAAATACAATTGCCACATCCAATATGGCGGATGCACTGACATATCGCTTTGAACGGGCCACCTGTTTGAACAGTGGCTGCAGAATTAAAAAGAAAAAAAGTTTTATTAAAGGTCGTCATTCTGCTAACAATATTAGGAGGCACTTTAACCTGATTAGCATGTCATAGCGGCTTGACAAAAAGGCAGTTATATTGTTGGATGCAGAAAAAGCCTTTGACAAAGTTAACTGGTCCTTCCTCTTTTCTGTTCTAAATAAATGGGGTTTTGGGGGGTCATTTATTCAATGGGTTTCAGTATTATATGATTCTCCTAAAGCTACAGTTACTACTAATGGGATTACATCTCAGAGTTTTACTGTCCAAAGAGCCACATGACAGGGATGCCCATTGTCTCCTTTATTATTTGCTGTACGTCAGGATAGACGGATCCAAGGAATCCACTCCGGGGTAACGGAACACAAAATCAATCTGTATGCCATTGCCGATGATATATTACTTTGTTTAGAAGAAATTCCTATCTCGTTAGGGAGAATATACTTAATAACTAAATTCTCACATTTATCAGATCCATCCATCCATCCATCTTCAACCGCTTGTCCAAGGTCAGGGCAGCAGCTTTAGGAGGGAAGCCCAGACCTCCCTCTCCCCAGCCACTTCAACCAGCTCCACCGGCGGGATCCCAAGGCGTTCCCAGGCCGGCCGAGAGACATAGTCTCTCCAGCGTGTCCTGGGTCGTCGCCGACACCTCCCCGTAACACCCCTCCAGGGAGGCGTCCAGGAGACCGAACAGCCCATATCAGGGGGCCCGGTACCCCGTACTCCCGAAGCACCCCCCACAAGACTCCCCAGAGGGACATGGTCAAACACCTTCTCCAAATCCACAAAATACATGTGGGACAGGTTGAGCGAACTCCCATGCACCCTCAAGGATCCTGTTTAGGGTGTCGAGCTGTACACTGTTCCACGACCAGGACGAAAACCACACTGCTCCTCCTGAATCCGAGATTCGACTTCCCGACGGACCCTCCTCTCCAGCACCCCTGAATAGACCTTACCAGGGAGGCTGAGTGTGGAACACACCCTCCGGCCCCCCTTCTCAAAATATTTATATATTAAATATTTTTATAATTTATCAGATTATTCTATTAATTGGACAAAGTACATTACTACCTATTACAGAAAATTCATGGACCCCTGCAAGCCAGGACCTACACTACTCTTTTTTTTTTTTTTTTTTTTTTTTTGTACCATGGTTCAAAACCATATTTCATTGTAGAATCCCTGAATATTGTCTTGTATTTATGAATACAGAATCAATGCTTCAATATGTTCAAGGAGCATTTCATACCCTAACATGAATGCGGAAATTGCACAAAAGCTGTCATATGATGACCTGATAGACGATTTTGCAGCCCAGAAATGTAGACATGTGCCTCTGTAGGGCCTCTACTAACTTGCTTGCACTTTGTTTATTTCCAAATGTTTATTTGTTAATAGTAGTGGTATTGAGTTTTATTTTAATTCATTTAGCTTTATTTATTTGAGTATTTGGTGTCATTGTTAGTTTTATAAAGACATTATTTATCACTTATTTTTGTGAACATTTATAAAACTTCAATATTGACACTTACAAGTAGGGCTGGGTATCGATTCAGATTTCCAGAATCGATTTAATTCGATTCACAAGGTGCCCGATGCAATTCATGATTCACAACAATTTTCTATTCTGTTGAGGAATTCATGCAGCACATATTTTAGACAGTCAAAAGTACCAATGCTGCAAAGAGTAGAAACTTTTTGCTCTAATTTAATGCATTAGTAAGAATGTGAATATTTACATTAGGAATTGAATCCATTGCAGTTACATTAATCTGTTTCATTTAACATGGCCTTATAAAAACAAATAATAATTTAAATAAATTACAACCACAGCACAGGCTGTGTAAATAAATTGACAAAAATGGGGGGGGGTCGATATATTGATACATGGTTTTATGTATCGATATTGGGATATGAAAAGGTGTATCGATATGATAGCGATATAACGATATTTCAAACCCAGCCCTACTTACAAGTTATTTTGTTTAATAAAGCAAAACTGACAAATACTCAGATATTGTTCATTTCTACCAGGGGAGGGGTGATGGGGTGTGGGGACGGAGTGTTGGGGGGGTGGGCACCACAAAACATTTATGCTTAGGGCACCAAAATGGCTAGCGCCAGCCCTGCATGTGCAGGTGCCAGCATCTACTAGCAGCAAGACCATGAGTAGCCCATGGGTGTGTCCTAAAAATAGCTCACCAGTGATAGGACACTGACTTATTAAGAAGAAATAAAGTTAAAAAAGTTAATGTAACCCATGAAGTGCTGCACCGGCCCCTGCGCACTGGCGAAGTCTGCGTTGTGATATTGGGGATGTGTTGTGGAGCGGAGAGAGACAGCACAGGTATCGGAATGTGGCTGAGATGATTTCGCTTTAATCGCCTATTCCAAATCAAAAAGAAACTGTCATTACAATTACGCAGCGAAATCCAAGTAATACACAGTATAATTTAGCAAAGCAAGAAGCGCTCACTCACACAACACAAACCACAGCAATTAAAGTAACTAATATTTCCAATCTCACTCCTGCACACTAAATAAACAAGTTAACACACATTAACAACAAGAATAATTGAACAAAAACCCTGGATGATCTATTAAATCAAAGATATAAAATGGATGGTCGGGACAAACATGCTCACCTATTCCAAATCAAAAAGAAACTGACCCAAGATGGACGCCCACCCAAACACAGTCAAAATTACGGTCTCCAGAGGGACAAAAAGAAAACAAGCTACTTGTAAATTAAATTAAATTGTAAACGGGTGCCACCCTGTGGCAGCCTCCAGTTACTACCCTACATCCACCCCCTCGTTGACTGATGGCGTCCCCGCCATCAAAATCCTATCCACAGCAACCCCAAAACAGCCGGTTTATAACGTGTTCAAAAGAAACGCATTCAGTTGGCCATTAGCTAACAAAGATGCCACAACGAAAGCAACACCAAAAAAAAAGAAAAGAAAACCACCACACACATTTCGATGTGTAAAATTATGCAAAGCATGCTGCTCTCTTTGTTTTGACCCTTTGCCACAACTGCCGTCCCCTTTCTAACTTCCTTTGGTCATCTTCCAACTCCACCACTTGTACCTCGTAAGATAATCTGGTTGGTGGACGTCGGTTTCTAGATGCATTTTGCCGAGGTACTCTGAGCTCCACTAGGGCCATGTCCCCATTGATATCATCACTCGCCTCCGTATCATGTTGGCCCGTGCCTGTGTCTAACAGTTCCATATTTGAGTCTCCACTCTGGTCCACTGTGTCGGGCAGAAAACTCTCCTCACATTCCTCAGTCTCCTCCATGATCCCAACATCCGCTGCATCGGACTCAGCCTCAGAATATCCTGCGTCTGGATTCAGCTCAACATCCTCACTCCCACCATCCGGTTGCACTGGGAGGAACATACACTGGGTGAGGAGGTTGCGGTGAACCACTCTTTCAGTTTCATCATCTTCAGACCGCAGGACATAAACGGGTACGTTTGGTTGCTTTTTTACCACAATGTATGGACGTAATTCCCATCTGTCTCCGAGTTTCTGCCTTCCCTCAACATGGCATACCTTAACTAGGACTCTGTCCCCAGGACTGAAGGCTTGGCTCCGTGCTCTTCGATCATAGTACTTCTTCTGCTGGCCTTTAGCATGTTGAGATGTCTGATTGGCTTGCGCGTAAGCCTGGGACAAACTGTCGTGCAGCGTTCGGACATAGTCACTGTATTCACAGGCTTCGTTGGTGGAATCCAGTCCAAAGATGAGGTCAACCGGGAGTCTGGGATGCCTGCCAAACATGAGGTAATATGGGGTATAACCAGTGGAATCATGTTGTGTGCAGTTGTAGGCATGTGTCATGCAATCCAGGTATTCATGCCAACGGGGTTTCAAGTGTGGCTCAAGTGTACCTAGCATGTTCATGAGGGTCCGATTGAACCTTTCAGTGGTCCCATTACCCTGGGGCTGGTAGGGAGTTGTATGTGTCTTAGTGATGCCAGTACACTTGCACAGCTCTCTCACTACAGCACTCTCAAAATTGCGCCCTTGGTCGGTATGCAATTTTGCAGGGAATCCAAAACGACAGAAGAAGTTCTTCCACAGCACCCGAGCTACCGTGATAGCTTTTTGGTCTCTGGTGGGGTAGGCTTGGGCATACCGAGAGAAATGATCAGTGACGATCAGGACGTTTTCAATGCCTCCTCTTGACTTTTCCAGCGTCAAAAAGTCCACACATAGCAGCTCCATTGGTGCACTGCTGTGGATGCTGATCAGAGGAGCCCTGTTGCCCGCAGTGGGAGTCTTCCTGAGGCAGCATCTTTCACACTGTTCGCACCACACCTTAATTTCTTGGAACATCCTTGGCCAGTAGAACCTCTCTTTTATCATTTGCAATGTTCGTTCCAGCCCCAAGTGTCCTGAGTCATCGTGGAGAGCTTTTTTTTACTGATTCACGCATCGTCTCTGGCAAGAGTAGTTGCTCCACTACACCCTTATGCAGGTCTTTGACACGGCGGACAACCTCCTCCACTCCTTTAAGAGAATGCACACACCTCTCCCCGCCTCAAGCCGCACACTACGAGTAGGTTTCGACTTTTGAAGTGCGCCACTGGGCCAATCACAGGGTCTCTCTTCTGCTCTGCACGGATCTCCTGTTTCGTCATGGCTGGGAGTGAATCGGTTCCCACATCACTATAGGGCTCCGGTACCTCCGGGGAAGGTGTGTTCTCACCCAGAGGGTTTACAGGCACCGGGGTGGCAGGCACCAGGGGGGCTCGTGGCCCATCGAGGCCCTGTTCACTGAGTGCGAGTTGAGGACAGACCTGCAAGGCTTGAGCTACTTCCTGGTTGGACAGATGAGAGAGTGCATCAGCATTCGAGTTAGTCTGACCCCTCTTGTACTGGATATCAAAGTCAAATGACGAGAGGAGCGACACCCACCGCTGACCAGTGGCATCCAGTTTTGCTGAGGACAGCACATATTTGAGGGGGTTATTGTCTGTCTGGACGGAGAATTTACGCCCATAGAGGTGGTCATAGAACTTATCTGTCACTGCCCATTTTAAAGCGAGGAACTCGAGTTTATGTGCAGGGTATCGTGTCTCTGGTGGGCTCAAACCCCTGCTAGCATAGGCGATGACTCTTTCAACCCCATCTTGTACTTGCGCCAGGACAGCTCCCAGCCCTCCTCCAGAGGCATCAGTCTGCAGCACGAACGGGAGACTATAGTCAGGGTAGCCCAGCACCGGAGCAGTCACCATTTTTTCCTTTAAGGCCAGGAACGACGACTCACACTCATCAGTCCATAAAAAGGGTGTTTCAGGAGCCACTTTCTTCCTTCCTCTTTTCTTCTTTCTTGGGTCGCCCGAAGTGAGCCGATAGAGTGGAGCAGCGATGGTGGAGTAGCCAGGCACATAGCACCGATAATATCCTGCAAACCCCAGGAACTGCAGCATTTCTTTTTGGTTTGAGGGTCTTGGCCAGTCCTTCACTTTACTGATTTTCTCTGGGTCAGTCCTAATGCCCTCAGCAGACACTAGGTGACCCAGATACTGCACCTCTTTCCTCAGGAGCTGACACTTTGAAGGCTTCAATTTCAAGCCATGCTCCCGCAGGCGATCAAACACGAGTTGCAGCCTCTGCAAATGCTGGTCGAATGTTTTTGAAAAAATGATGATGTCATCAAGGTAGATTAGGAGATGAGTGAAGTTTAGATATCCAAAACAGCAGGTCATGAGCCTTTGAAAGGTGGATGGGGCATTCTGCAAGCCGAAAGGCATTCTGTTAGCCTCGAACAGCCCCATCGGTGTGCTGAAAGCAGTCTTGTGCTTGTCCGGTTCAGCCACTTCCACTTGCCAGTAGCCAGATGTTAGATCAAGTGTGGAGAAGTACTTCGCTTGACCCAGGGCCTCCAGAGCCTCCTCAATTCTCGGCAGAGGGAAGGCATCCCTCGTGCTGCAGGAGTTCAGCTTTCTGTAGTCGATGCATAGCCTCAATGTACCATCTTTTTTTGTTACAATCACAACCGGCGATGCAAATGGACTTTTACTTGGCCTGATAACTCCTGCTGTCTCCATCTCTGTCAGCAATTTTCTCACATCTTGCCACTGTGACGGGGGAATTCTGCGGTATGGAATTCTGAATGGTCTTGGATCAACAAGTGGGATTTCATGTGTCACGGTTTTGGTGCAGCCATAGTCCAACGGGTGTTGGGAAAAGACATTTCGGTTCTTTTCAATCAGCTCTTTCAGAAGAGACCGTTGGTGGTCATTTTCCACTGCTGCTTCACTCAAATCCACCTCACTCTTTGTCACCACTTGATTGAGACTCAGGCAGGCTCTTTTGCTCACATCATCATTGCACTTATCCTGTGCTTTATCAGAGAACTCCACAACGTTGTCCACCAGGAAAGCATTGGCTAGATGTGTGTAAGGCCTAACAGTGATGGCATGGTGAGACAAGTTCACGACTCTGACAGGAGCATAACCCTTCTTGACATCCGCAAGAACTTTTGCCACCAAAAGATTAGAGGGAAGCTGCATGGAGGGGTGGCTTTCAATGATAGCTGTGTAAGTCTGTGTTCGAGGGCCAGTTTTTATGTTGCACCGCAGGTCCATTTCCTTTCCTGCTGGAATGTGGATCTTGTGACCGACGTACACAGCAGGACCTACCAGGTCATCGGTTTCACCTTCTTCTGGGCCATCAACGGACTGAAAAGCTGTATGCCACTCTGGGTACAATTCTTCAACTTTGTGGAGGAACTGAGAACCATATACAGCTTGAAGGCGACTTTTTGCAGCACGGATGACATTGGTTCCTACAAGCAGCGGGACTGTGGAACGGTAGTCGGAGTCAGGAACAACAAAGGTGGGGACGGCCTTGAGCTCATGACTCATCACTGTTAGATCAATGTGAAGGACACCATAGTAAGGCACCGGCTGGCCCCCAGCTCCTTCAATAGGGATACAAGAAGACTGGAGGTTCTGCTCTCGCAGGATGGGATGCTCACGCCAATATTTGTGTGTGATGCTTGTCACCTGAGAGCCAGAGTCAATGAGAGCCCTACACATTAATCCAGTAACACCCACTTCACCCTCATTCCTGGGGCCCACCAGTGGGGGGCCCACATCCTGCTCAGTGGTCAGCTCATCTTGTAAGGGAGGGCCTTGGTGCTGGCCCATGGTTGCCCCATCAACCATGGGCTCTAAGCATTTAAAGGATGCGGTGACTGGGGGGAAGTACACTCCTCCGAGGGCTGGGGCCGAGCTGGCTGTGCCCATCTGGGGGGTGGTAACAGTGCTCTGCACACTCGGGCTATATGCCCCTGCTTCCCACATCTGTAGCATGTCGCACTCATAGCTGAGTTGGCATTTAATGAGGAGGGTCGAAACCCGGGAGAGGGTGTAGGTGTGGGCGTCCCAATTATTTCTTCTAAGTGCGCCAGCTTTTCCATGTTTTTCTCTTGGTTGAGGGCCCATCTTTTTACCATCTCAGTTAGCTCTGTGAGCTTGGATGCATGCTTGGAACCCTCCACCTTCCCATTACTGGTATTGGGTGCAACGTGTACCTGTGTGTAGGTTTTCTTCGACTTTTGCGGAGACTGGAACTTTCTATTCTCTTTTGACTTGTTGCGTAACTCAACTTGCAGCTCTCTGAAGCTTAAAAGTCTGGGCTTCATTGGCGCGATTCTGGCAAACACCTCCTCATCATTAAGTCCTCTCAGGAATTGTCGAGTTAATTTACTGTCACGGTCTGGGAAGGGCTGGCCAATTCTTTGTGTTTCTTCCACCACTCTCAGCGTTGCTTCCAACGCTATGGCATATGAGCAGGCTGATTCTCCAGGTCGTTGGCTACGTTCATAAAAGTCAGCTAGAGGATCCAGAGAGCCATGCGCATCCCCATACTCCGCTCTCAGTTCTTCAAATGCCCTCGCTGGAGTCTGTTCATCAGGTGACAGGTTCAACACTAACTTTCTTGCTTCGCCGCTTAGATGACGCACCACAGTGGAAAAACGGAGGTGTGCCGGCAGCTCTAGTGCCTCCAAAAGGTACTGCATATCTCGTATCCAATCTTCAACAAGTGTCTTGCTTTCAGCATGACCCGTAAACACTTGGACATTTTTAACTTGATGTGTCTGCACCAACCCACCGTAAGCCAGTTGTTGAGAACCTGGGTAAATGACAGGTGAGGGCATGTGGGCACTGGAGGGTTGACGTTGAGCAAGAGCATTCATAAAACTACTTGGATGCACAGTGGGGTGAGGAATGTTTGTTGTTTGCGCCGGGATGGACACCTGGGGTGGGACTGTGTTCTGACGAACTGCACTAGCCATGTTTTGTGGAGTGGGAGAGCCTGCACTGGGACCCCACATACCTGTAGATGGGTGTAGCGGGTAGGAAACACCATCTGGCCCTTGCTGGTATGGAATGGGTGCTGATGCTATACTAGCTGGAGCAACTGACTGAGTAGGATGGGGGTCTTGGCAAGAGGCATTCGAATATGCAGTCTGGAAGCTGGCCATGGAAGCATGAGGCATGGGGGTTGACTGTGAATAGTCCACGAATGATGGGACATCCGGGTTACAACTTTGTGAGGTATTGCGAGCCTCTGTTAGGGGTTGCATGCCGGTTCGTTGTTCACAAGGGTTAGTTTGTTGGTAATTTAGAGAAGGCAGATGTGATGTAGGATCATCAACAATGACTTCAAGTGGTGGGGTGCGAGCTGCTCCCACCCGGGGTACTGGGGGAGTCATCAGCGCATCTAATGGAGGCATAACTGGTAAACCATAAGGGGGCCCATTTGAGTTGTGCCTGGGAACTGGGTGGGGGAAGCTAAGAAATGAGTCATTGGAGGCTGGGCAGAAGCTCCTAACCCTGGAATAGTTGGTTCTCTATTGGCATAGAGGGGCCGCACAGTTGGTGGGGGTGTTAGCGCTGGATGTAGGGATTGACTATGTGTCTGTGGTCCATATGCATTGCGCTGCGTATGAGTGTCAACAAAGCTGGTGTTGTACTCACCGCATTTGGGTCTTACTACCGGATGAGGAGGCGCGGTCTTGTCATCTGCCATCGTCCTCGCACACTCGTGAAAAATCTAAATCCTACCCTACTTGTGGTTGAGGCACTCCACCAGACTGAAGAAGGATAGGGAGCAGTGGCAGAGGGTCTTTTTGAGCCAAACCGTGTCACTAAGAATTCACAAAACAAACACTTCAGTACACAACAGAAAAAAAACTAAAGCAAAATTATTTTGTTGATGTCTCAGAGGGCCACATCCGGGTCATGGCACCAAGATGTAACCCATGAAGTGCTGCACCGGCCCCTGCGCACTGGCGAAGTCTGCGTTGTGATATTGGGGATGTGTTGTGGTGCGGAGAGAGACAGCACAGGTATCGGAATGTGGCTGAGATGATTACGCTTTAATCGCCTATTCCAAATCAAAAAGAAACTGTCTCCAGAGGGACAAAAAGAAAACAAGCTACTTGTAAATTAAATTAAATTGTAAAAGGGTGCCACCCTGTGGCAGCCTCCAGTTACTACCCTACATCAACATTTATTCTTTTATTTAAACATAACAAGCTTGTACATGTTTCTTAACGTAGCAAATATTCTATATTTTGTTGAAAAATAAAACATTGTGTTCAATGACAAAAAGCCTGTTTACTCAAATATTTCAAAGACGAGGTATTGTTTATATGACATTTTTGCTCACTGTTATCATACCGTCAGAAACTAATATCGGCCTAAATGAGAATAAAGCAGATGAATCCGCCAGCTTGCATGCGTATCACGGAGCTTACAATTTAACTAGCAGACCCCCCACCCCCCCTGCTGGCGGCAGAAATTTATGTCAAAGTGGCCTCAAGGTTGCGTTGCCAAGGTTAACCCTTTGATACACAACATATTCACACCCCTTTTAGTACACAACATGGGTCAAATATGACTCACATCAATTTCCTATGTGATTTCATGCTGCCTTAGTGTTTCTTTGCGGCATCTTTTGAAATCTATGCATTTTATAATTAATTAATCCAAGCATTCTTTAAAAATCTTGTTTTTGATTGCCACAATTTTTCCAGCCATAACTTATGAACAAAAGCCATTTTTGTGCTACTACAAGTTTACACACATGGGTCAAAACTGACCCGTTTATCCAAGTGCAATTTAAAAATAAACAAAGGCATATGACAATAATATTTTCTTCAAATACTTATTTTAGATGTGATTCGGGCCAAACAATCCTACTTTTATTCTATGAAACTTGTTTATTTGTAATTTTAGCAAACATCAGGCAGATAACTAATAATGAACGTATTCATTTGACCAGCGTAAAATAGAACAGAACTGATCACATCAGCAGAGCGTCCCATCTAGAGGATGCAGGGCGCCACATAAAAAACTAGGGTCCCAACTCCCTCACATCCCAAGCAGCCACACAAGTTATAAATTCAGTCCTTAGAATTCCTCACATATATCACAAATGACCACTGTACATTTGTGCACCTTGCACACAGGCTTCTTGCACTGGGAACAGCAGCTGTTGGCTTTTTGATTTTTGTCAGATGGACAATTTGCACAAGTCTTCGCCATGCCCTTGTCCTCTTATGGTTGAGTGGTGCTTTTGTTTTTCTATCCCACATCTTCCCATTGCTTCTATGGTATGTGGTTTTGGAGTGTGGGTGTGCCCTCCATGTGGATCTTCATATGTGGCATGACCATCTCTTTGCCCAGCTCCTTGATGAACAGTCAGCGAGCATTGGTAACACCAGCCATGTAACCAGAGTGTTCTTCAGTGAAGCTGGTGTAAAAGCATTGAGGGTGGCAATATCCAGCATATTGTACAACAAGCTTAAACAAAACTTAAACATCCAATCTCAAAACACCTCCATGTTCTCCGCTTGCATGTGTAGGTGACAACCATCTGATCTGTTGAATCTACGCTTCCTCCTTTTGTTCTATGTAGTACTGAATCACATTGGGTTTCTTCTTCCTAGTCTTACTGCTTTGTCATCATGCATTGTGCTCAGGACAACATCCTTTCCTTTCTTCGGCACATGGCTCATGTTTATCATTGAATCAAAAATCTAAGCTCAGATTCATGATTTGGATGGCTTTGTGATAGGTAGTATGTCTGTCTTGTTCTGGTGAAGAGTCCCTACAATAGTCAGGTTCTTCTTGAGGAGCCAAAACGAGCCATGTTGTGTATTGGAAGGGTAGTGATGAAAACATCGTTTTTATTCAAAAAGTATGAAGATAACAAATAAAATGACAATGTTTAATGACCAAAAACAAGTTAATTGAGGAATACCTGGAATACGGAACGATAACATTGAGTTATTGCAAAGATAGAGATCATAAGAACTTGGTTGGGTCACTTTTGACCCATGTTGTGCATCAAAGTAAGTCACCAAATCCAGAAAATGCGTGAGAGCTATGATGGCTTTATCCACTTACTTCTTATTCCACGAACACCTTATTAATCAAAATAGCATGTTTTCACCAGTGGAGATATTGAATAGATTTGTGTGTATGAGCGGTCATAATAAGCTATTAATGCGGTGCATGCCCAAGCCCTTCAATATAATCATTGAAATAATTATAGTTATACAATACCTTAGTTCTGCTTTGGTCTTAAATTCCTGTGGATTACAAGCATTAACAGTTAGCCACCGTGCCTGCATCATAGCAGCCCATGCCTGTATGCCTGTACTTACAACATATACCTACTGTAACCTCCTGTAAAGCTGCCAATCAACATCTTCTCTCCACTTTGTGTTCTGACCGACACCCCCAGGGCGAAAAGATAATATTCCAATTGAACCCTATACAGTCCAAATCGAGCCTCTCCAACAAAGTTTCTTTCAACACTGATTGATCACTCTGATAGAGGGAGAGTGAAATAAACTTGTTTTGCTGGGAAACATGTTGACGGGATGGTGAGAGAATAGTGTGCCCATATACACACGCGTGTCTGTAAAACATGTTAAACTGCAGAAACTGGCAGTGGTCCACCGCAACAATGTCTGTTTAACCAAGTAATTCTTACTATTATTATAACCAATTTATTTTACTCTACCTTTTTCTGCATTAATTGGGACATCCTAAGTGGCAGTAAACTACATGATGAAGTGTGTTGTATCCTGAAGCTGTCTTTTGACAGTTCTCTTGTAGAGAGGAGTAGCATAATATTGCTGTTCTAGATTTAATATCCTAAGCTTATCAATACTGTCTATATGGTAACAATAATCATAATGAGAATAAGGTCTACACGAACTGCATGGTGTTCAGGGATGAATAGTTTTTCTCATGGCAATTTTTTTTTTTTGCTGTAGTAATAAGTAATGCCACAGCTGATGCACATTTTGAATGACAGGGTTCCTGCTATCACTTTAAAATATAAAAATATAACATTTAGATAATAAATCTACAAGTATCCCAAATGCTATAAAGGTAATGTCATGGTGGCACCCGCATTTAACTCCACCCACCACCAACGTCTTATTGCAGATGGAAGGATGTAAAATGAAAAGAGCAGTGTGAGAATCCAGTGTAAAGACGCGTTAGCATTTGCATTATTCAAAAATTTGATGCAAACATTTTAACTTTTACTGCAAATGAATATCGGCTTCAAATATCAGTTATCAGCCTCCTTGACTACCAATAATCGGTATCGGCCCTGAAATAAGCATATTGGTCTATCTCAACTTATTTGCATATTTCTAATTTGTAATGTTTAAAAGGAGAGCCCGAAAAGGACTGGTACTCATGTCAAAAAGTGTTTACATTTATGTTTACAATTGTGGAAAGTTTTGCTTCAGTGAATGTGTGCTTGTAAAGTAAACATGAAATCAAGTTTATACTTAAAAATAAAAATGTGGTCATCTGTTCAAAATAAATGTTCACAGATTACTACACCATGGTCCAGTATTTCGATTTGTAATTATGGTATGGTAGGTACATCCAGTTAGCAGGAGGTTGGATGTAAATGTACTTGCCATCTATGGCACCTACGCAGTGAGTGTCTTGGAAGACACGTTCTCACCTTTCGCCACTCTGCCATTGTTGTGGCTGTCTGCAATTGAAAGGAGAGGGAAATGGGGTAATATAATGTAACTTTTCCCCCGACTTTTTCCAAACTCTTAATAAAGGTATTCAATATATATATTTAATAGATACAAATGTGGTTCTATCTTTTTTGTTCATTGATACAGTAATTGTCTACTTTATTTATAACAAGTAATTCATAAGGTTATTTGAAATCAAAATTATATAACAGTGGCACATTCAGTGTTGAAGAAATTTTAACACCAGTAGGTGGCATTAATGTACTATGAAACATTCTAAATATAGGTTTTAATTCATGTAATTTTATATTGATGATGGCAATTAAAACAATTGCCACCATCAATATAAAAACATCGTCATCAGTGTTTAAAATATGCACTATTTATTTTAGTGGCAGCATTCTTTATGAAGAACATTTTTGTGTTTCATTTAATTGAAAGACAATATAATAAATAAACAGCAAAAATGATTACATAAATTCAATTTACTTCTGTATGTTTTATGAATTATAGGAATATGGATGGATGGATAATTTTTATAACTTCAAATAGGGCTGTTCGATTATGGGAAAAATAATAATTACGATTATCTTGGTAATAAGTGAAATCATGATATTTCATAACGATTTTTTTTTGTTCAAAACAAGAAAATCTTTAAACATTTGAAAATATTAAGACAAATAAAATTATTTGAAACACTATAAATTATGTAAGTTCCCTTTGGACCAAATAGAATTTCTAATTATATATATATATATATATATATATATATATATATATATATATATATATATATATATATATTATTTATGTTAGCAAAAATTTGAATTTGGGGTGCAGCGTGTGCAGTATGGCTTGTGTGGTATATATACATACTTTGAAAAATGCCAACCCGGGAAATTTATTGCCAAAAATTAATAAAGGTATGCTGATTTTGAGGGTCTTAACATTGACCAAAACTCAATGAGCTTCACCTGGCAAAAAAATAAATCCATATGTCAAGGTTTATTGTGCCTTTTCAAAAAATACTGCTTCGAACGTGCCAGTACTCCTAACTTGCCAGTACTCCAACGTGCAAGTACCACAAAGTAGCCCGGACTGCAAGGACCCTTTATAGCTGCTCACAGATCTAGTTAGGGCCCGAGCAGCGACCGCTGCGAGGTCCCTATTGTTTTTCGTTCGAATTATTATTATTATTATTATTATTATTATCCGTAAACGATCGCATTTTTGAGGACCTAAACATTTCCGAAAACTCACCAAACTTTGCACACTCCTTGGGCCCGGCGAAAAATTTGATATTATGAAGTTGTCATAACAATGCGACTCTATAGCGCCCCCTAGCATAGAAAAATAAAAACCAATCCCGGCATGTTTGACCTAGAGCTACGAAAATTGGTAGGCACGTGTAGCACCCCGGGATGCACAAAAAGTCAATTGGGACCATGTAGCTAAAATGTACAGGAAGTGAGCTATGAATTTTTTAATGTCCAATTTTGGCCATTCACTGTGGTCATGCTTTTCCCCCCTTTGCAAACATTTTTCATTCAATTGACTTCAAACTTGGCATGTATCATCTCAAGACCTAAGACAACAAGTGGGCCAAAAATCTTGACTTTTCGGAATACTATATGACGGGGGCGGGGCATCAAATATTGCCTTTAAAATTTCATTTTTCCAGAAAGACAAAATGCTTAATAACTCCCATGTACAAGCTCCAAAAAATCTCAAACTTCTCAGGCGACGTAATAGTCACGGCCTGAAAACATCTATATAATAAAATTCAGTTATACATATAGCGCCACCTAGTGGTAACAATTAATGTCATACTTTACGTTTTTAGCTACTGTGCTGAGCTCGTTGAAGGGATCCAGTTGAAAATTGGTCAGAAAAGCCTTAAGATGTTGATCATGCCCCACACCAAATATTGTAACTTTTGGCCAAAGGGCGTGGCCGCTACGGTGCTATGGAGAGAAATTTGTGTCTTTATTTTCAATCAAACAAAAAAGGAATTTGCAATCAAAAAAAAATTTCAATCAAACAAAAAGGGGATTTGCAATCAAAAAAAAAATTCAATCAAACAAAAAGGGGATTTGCAACCTCAAATAAATTTTAATCAAACAAAAAAGGGTTTTTATATAAAATAAAAATTTGCAAACAAAAAAAAACATTTCAAACATGGATTTGTATTTTAATAAAATCTTTTGCAAGTATTTTTTTCGTTTTGTTTGCGAATCTGTTTTTTGGTTGCGAATCTGTTTTTTGGTTGCGGATCTGTTTTTTGATTGAAACCTGTTTTTTGGTTGCGAATCTTTTTCTGTGTTGTGTGGGCGGGGTCCTCCGTTTAACCGATGATAGAAGCCTTGTCATTGGTCAGCTTGGAAGCCGCTGCGACAACTTTCATTGGTCAGATAGGAATAGGGGTGTGACGATGTTCGTCTGACTATTTCCTGGTTCATTTTGTCCAGTCTCCGCCAGCATCGAGGTAAATATGACCCCCCCCCCCCCCCCCCCACTTCTAGTTTTCCGTTTTGTTTATCTGACATTTATCTAAAAGCAACCCTTGATCTATCGTTTATCCGGTGATTTGTTAGCGAACGTTCAGGCCTGTTCGCCGGGCCTGCTTGCCGCTGCTGGTGCTGCCGTCGCCGCTGCTGGTGTTGCCGTCGCCGCTGCTGGTGCTGCCGTCGCCGCTGCTGGTGCTGCCGTCGCCGCTGCTGGTGCTGCCGTCGCCGCTGTTGGTGCTGCCGTCGCCGCTGTTGGTGCTGCCGTCGCCGCTGTTGGTGCTGCCGTCGCCGCTGTTGGTGCTGCCGTTGCCGCTGCGCCTGCCCGCTGGGCCTGTTCGCCGGGCCTGCTTGCCGCTGGGCCTGCTCGCTGTTGGGCCTGTTTTGGCCTGGTTTGGCTCCATCGTTGCTGGTTCGGCCGTCGCTGCTGCTCGCCGGGCCTTTTTGGTTGGCTCCACCGATGCTCAACGGGCCTGCCTGGTTTGGCTCCATTGCGGCCACTCTGCGGGTCTGTGTCGCCGGTGCTGCCGTCGCCGCTGCTCGCCGGGGCTGCTAGCCGGGCCTGCCTGGTTGGCTCCACGTCTGCTCCCGGGCCTGCCTGGTTGGCTCCACCGTTGTCGCAGCTCTGTGGGCCTGTACTGCTGGGTCCGCCGTCGCCGCGGCTGGCCGAGACTGTCTGTCTGGCTCTGCCATTGCCGCCGCTCGACGGACCGGCATAGCTGATTCTGCCATCGCCGCTGCTCGACAGGCCTACATCGCCGATTTCGCATCATGCCACCAAAACAAAGACCGGACTCAAAACCGGAGGAGGACTATCTAACACTCACACAGGTAAACACACTACTGCAACAACAAAATGAACTATTCAATGCACTACTAAGTCAGCAGCAGGAACAATTCAAAGGTTTTGTTAAAATAATATTGGACTCAAATAATGCAAGGCTTGACAACATCACCCGGGAAATACAAGACATAAAGGGAAGTCTACAATATACACAAAAGGAAGTGGATGAGCTCAAAATGACTCAAATTCAAAACACGGAAAACAGTAAAACTACGCAAACAGAAATCTATAAGATACGTGACAGTTTACACATTCTAAATGAAAAAATGGAATACCTGGAAGGACAGTCAAAGAGAAATAATCTGATTATAGAAGGAATAGAAGAAACACCGGGAGAAACATGGACAGACACCGAAGCGAAAGTGATGAAGATGTTTAAGGAGAAGCTACAGATGAAGGAGACGATAGAATTGGAGCAGGTACATCGCAAAGGCAAACCTGATATTGGGAAGAACAGACCAAGGTCAATAGCTGTTACAGTTGAAAAACACAAAGACAAAACAAAAATCCTACAAAAAGCAAAAAATCTCAAGGGTACAAAAATATACATTAACGAGGACTTTACTGACACTGTTAGGAAAAAACGGAAAGAACTCATACCAAAAATGAAAGAAGCACGAGAGAGAGGAGAGATTGCCTACATAAGATACGACAAACTGATAATTCACCCTCGAACAAGCACATCAAGACATCAAGACCAACGCAACTCACTAATAAACTGAAAGAATATATAGTATGCTGGGTATAGTATACCTGACTAAGATCTACAAAATGCCAAAATGGCAAATTTGTACACAAAGGGAAATAACCTTAAAATATTTGATTATACGGAATATAAGATATCTGATTTAGAAAATACCCTTGACCCAGATACATTTTTTGGTAGCAACAATTATGATATCGTTTGTGAGTATTATACAAATGAACAACTAAATGTAAATATAGATAATGATTGTTATGCACTCTCAATTATACATTTTAATAGTAGAAGTCTACATAAAAATGTTGCAGAAATTAAAGAATGCTTGCGTAAAATTAACAAATTCCATGTAATAGCCATATCAGAGACATGGCTTGAAAATGAGATAACAAATGATATTGAGATGGAAGGATATGAACTGTTTACCATGAATAGGGAAAACAGAAGAGGAGGAGGTGTTGCAATTTATGTTGATAAGGTTTTTAAATGTAGTAAAGTTGAACATCTGACAACTGCCATGGATAACGTAATGGAATGTGTGACAATTGAGGTACACATGAAAAATGTACCAAATGTAATTATAAGTTGTATATATAGGACACCTGGGTCATGTCTTGACACATTTAACGATAAACTAGCAGAAATTCTTAGTTATACAAATGATAAAAAAACGCGAATAATGTGTGGTGATTTTAACATTGACCTGTTAAATCCTAATGGACACCAGAAAACAACCGACTTTATAAATATGATGTATAGTAACAGTTTATTCCCTGTCATTACGAAACCAAGTAGAATAACAATTGATACAGCTACACTAATAGATAATATATTTATAAATAAAATAGATTTTAAAATAGAAAGTGGACTCCTTATTAATGATATAAGTGATCATCTTCCGGTCTTTGCAGTTCTTCATGATTATTTTGAAAAAAAAATTATGAAGCCGTCAACTTACACAATTGAAAAAAGATTAACAACACCTAGGTCCATGGCTGCCTTTAAGCTGGACCTAGAAAAGCATAACTGGTCTGAAGTCTATTCAAAAAACGATCCTAACACTGCATATAGTGAATTCCAGTCAACATTTAACTTTTTATACAATAAACACTGTCCAATAGTTCAAATTAAAAGGAAGTATAAAGGTCCAAATAAGGTATGGATGACAAAGGGGATAGAAAATGCATGTAAAAAGAAAAATATTTTATATAAAAGATTTCTTAAAACAAGAACTATGGAATCTGAAACAAAGTATAAGACCTATAAAAATAAATTATTAAATATTATACGTATAAGGAAGAAAGATCATTACCATGCATTACTAGAGCAGAATAAAAACAATATGCAAGAAATATGGAAAATACTAAATGATGTAATTAAAAATAGATCTAAAAAAATAAATTATCCAGAATATTTTATAAAAGATAAAAACAGTGTAATCGATAAAATTTCAGACATAGTCAATAACTTCAATGAATATTTAGTTAATGTGGGTAGAAATTTGGCAAATGAAATTCCAGAGACAAGAAATAAACATGAAATAGATAAGTACGTTGTAAATAATTCATCCACTATGTTTTTAAATGGTGTTAATGATATTGAAGTATTAAATGTTGTAAAAACATTAAAAAATAAAAAGTCTACCGACTATTTTAATATTGATATGACACTGGTAAAAAGTATTATAGAATATGTTGTAAAACCTTTTACATATATTTGTAATTTGTCTTTCCAAACTGGTATATTTCCATCAAAAATGAAAATAGCAAAAGTAATTCCTATTTACAAAAGTGGTGATAGACATATATTTAGTAACTATAGACCAATATCATTGTTGCCACAGTTCTCAAAAATTCTAGAAAAATTATTTTTATATAGACTGGATAATTTTATTGAGAAACATAAGATTTTGAGTGAATATCAGTACGGTTTTAGAGAAAAACGGACCACCTCAATGGCAGTCATGGAACTTGTAGAGGAAATAGCTACCAACATAGACAATAAAAAATTTACTGTTGGGATATTTATGGATCTAAAGAAAGCATTTGACACCATAGACCATTCTATATTAATGAATAAATTAGTGAAATATGGTATAAGAGGCTTAGCATATAAATGGATAAAAAGTTATTTGGATGATAGATATCAGTATGTGCAGTTTAAAAATACAAATTCAAAACAATTGAAGATTACTCATGGAGTTCCTCAGGGGTCTGTGCTGGGCCCTAAATTATTTATATTGTATATGAATGATATCTGTTGTGTCTCGAAAATACTCAAGAGTGTCTTGTTTGCGGATGATACAACTTTCTACTGTTCTGGAGACAACTTGAAGCAGCTTCTGACTACTGTGGAGTATGAATTAAGTACAATAAAAAATTGGTTTGATATGAATAAATTATCATTAAATTTAAATAAAACCAAGTTCATAGTTTTCGGTACTAGACCAATCACTCATCAAGTTAAAATTAGGGTGAATTTAATTGAAATAGAAAGGGTGTATGAAAATAAATTCCTTGGAGTAGTTATTGATGATAAATTATGTTGGAAACCACACATAGAAAATGTTAAAAGGAAAATGTCAAAAATCATAGGGATACTCTATAAAACCAAGGAGGTCCTGAACATGAATTCACTATATACATTATATAATACATTATTATTACCATATTTGACCTATTGTGTGGAAATTTGGGGAAACACATATAAAACAAATACTGACACTGTTTTTAAATTGCAAAAAAGAGCCATAAGGATTATTAATAGATCAAAATATACAGAATCAACACATCCACTATTTATTAAATTAAATACAATGAAATTTTATGACTTGGTTGAGTTTAAAATAGCACAAATAATGTATAAAGTATACAATAATCTACTCTGCCACAGTACTCAAAAGTTGTTTGAAATTAGAAACTGTCCTTATGATATAAGGGGTACAAGTGTATACAAAAAACCCAAAACAAGAACAAATATTAAGCAAAGGTGTGTCTCCGTTAAAGGAGTTAATTTGTGGAATAACTTGGGAACCGAACTGAAAAGATGTAATTCACTTGTTGAATTTAAAAGAATGTTTAAAAGTAAAATTCAATATTATTATTTAAATCAGATATAAGTTAAGAAGATTGTAGAAATGATTTATTCATTTACTTATTTTTCTTTGATGTATTAATATGAGTGTAATGAAATTTGTATATATGTGTGTTACTAGTGTATTTTTATTTCTATTTTTAATTTATTTTTTTATACGAGTAGCATTATATTTTCTTTTATTAAAAATGTAATTTATTATAAATAAGTGATAGGATATGAAGAATAAGGGGTAGGACTGGATAAGTTTTCAACTTCTTCCTACTCCCTTGAACATATACATAGATATTTATTGGATGTTTCTTTTATTTTATTTTATTTTATTTTTTTTTACTTTTAACTTTGTGTTTATATAATTATACGTGTATATGTGCATATGTTCAATAAACTTCAAACTTCAAACTTCAATTTGTTCTAACCATTACAATTAACGTAATCACTCACTCAGCATTGCTTAGCTATGTTAGCTAAGCCAGATTTAGCCATGTCAGATTTAGGGGAAGCAGCTAGTGTAAATAAATTCGATTCCCAATCCTGCCTGTATGTGAAACAAATGCAAAGGTTTCTTTATGAGTATAAAAAACAACAACAAAACTTCATCCTAACAGCTATCCCAAATTAGCCGTATATTTGTGTTTTGACTGCCAACAACATAGCTTCATGACTGACTCATGTATCGGACCATCAGTTACCTAGCTAGCTAACATGGCTAAGCAATGCTGAGTGAGTGATTACGTTAATTGTAATGGTTAGAACAAATCACCGGATAAACGATAGATCAAGGGTTGCTTTTAGATAAATGTCAGATAAACAAAACGGAAAACTAGAAGTGGGGGGGGGTGTCATATTTACCTCGATGCTGGCGGCGACTGGACAAAATGAACCAGGAAATAGTCAGACGAACATTGTCACACCCCCATTCCTATCTGATCAATGAAAGTTGTCGCAGCGGCTTCCAAGCTGACCAATGACAAGGCTTCTATCATCGGTTGAACGGAGGACCCCGCCCACACAACACAGAAAAATATTCGCAACCAAAAAACAGGTTTCAATCAAAAAACAGATCCGCAACCAAAAAACAGATTCGCAACCAAAAAACAGATTCGCAAACAAAACGAAAAAAATACTTGCAAAAGATTTTATTAAAATACAAATCCATGTTTGAAATGTTTTTTTTTGTTTGCAAATTTTTATTTTATATGAAAACCCTTTTTTGTTTGATTAAAATTTATTTGAGGTTGCAAATCCCCTTTTTGTTTGATTGAATTTTTTTTTTTATTGCAAATCCCCTTTTTGTTTGATTGAATTTTTTTTTGATTGCAAATTCCTTTTTTGTTTGATTGAAAATAAAGACACAAATTTCTCTCCATACGGTGCCGCAAAGTCTGATAATTTTTCGTGAGAATAAAAGCTGCTTTAACTTGACCCAGATGGTCCAATCTTCTCAAAATTTCACACATTTGATGAGATTCCAGCCCTTAACACATCTACGAACTTAGATTTCATCTTACTTATAGCGCCACCTAGTGGCAATTTTTTTTCTTACGAATTTTCTTCAACGTTTTTCTCCAAACACGTTAACTGGACCTACCTCATATTTGCTCAGAAGAGGGTTTTGGCCTTCATGATGTCACAACACGAAGTTTGTGAGTTTACGCGAAATGCTGTGGGCGTGGCTAAGCACTGTTCGCCAAGAAAACAACGCCGATTTTGAGGGTCTAAACATGCACAGAAACTCATGAAACTTGGCACACACATCTGGCCTGGTAAAATGAGTAATATTTTATCATGTATTGTGCTATTTTTACAAAAATGACTCAATAACGCCCCCTAGAAATTTTTAACTAAGCAGCCCCGCTTGTACGTTTAAGCAAGATCTTTGGAAATTTTTAGGTGTATGAGGGACCCCAAGACCTACAAAAAAAAAGTCTCTTGGACCCATGTGCTAAAATGAACAGGAAGCGAGCTACGAATTTTTGAATGTCCCATTTTTTACGATTTTTGCACATTTACAGGGGGCATACTTTTGCCCACTTCTCCTACACATTTCCTCCGACTGACTTCAGACTTAACCTGGACCATGTCAAGACCTGAGCCAACGACAGTGTGAAAAATCTTGACTTTTCGGAATACTATATGATGAGGGTGGAGCATCAAATTTTGTGTTTCGCAATGAAAAAGGATATGCTTAATAACTCCATGGTACATGCTCCAAAAAATCCCAAACTTAACATGTATGTTTATAGTCAAGGCCTGAAGCTATCTCTTTGACAACATTCAGTTATAAATACAGCGCCACCTAGCCCTTGAGGCATGAAAAAAAAAAATACCCCACTTACGGTATATTTGCAAAAATTGTAAACTCATTCTCAGTGTGATAACTAAGTCATTTATGAATATTCTTTTACTTTCCACCACGTAAAATGTTCACTGGCATCAGACCTATCCAAACATATGTATTTTTTATTTATTTTTATTTATTTTTGATAGCCTCTATGGACGTTAAAAGCAGTATCGTGAATGAAGGATATGCTTTATAACTCCCCGGTACATCCTTCAAAAAATCCCAAACTTGACATGTATATTTATAGTCAAGGCCTGAAGGTATCGCTATGATAAAATTCAGTTATAAAAACATCGCCACCTAGACCTTGAGGCATAAAAAACCCCAACCCCACTTAAGGTATTTTGTACAAAATTTGTGAACTCATTGTAAGTGTTATAACTAAGTCATTTATGAATATTCTTTTACTTTCCACCACGCAAAATGTTCACTATCCAAACATATGTATTTTTATTTATTTTTATTTATTTTTGATAGCCTCTATGGACGTTAAAAGCAGTATCGTGAATGAAGGATATGCTTTATAACTCCCCGGTACATCCTTCAAAAAATCCCAAACTTGACATGTATATTTATAGTCAAGACCTGAAGGTATCTCTATGATAAAATTCAGTTATAAATACATCGCCACCTAGTCCTTGAGGCATAAAAAAAACAATCCCACTTAAGGTATTTTGTACAAAATTTGTGAACTCATTGTAAGTGTTATAACTAAGTCATTTATGAATATTCTTTTACTTTCCACTACTCAAGATGTTCACTGGTATCAGACCGATCCAAACATATGTACTTTTTTATTTTGTTTTATTTATTTTTGATAGCCTCTATGGACAATAAAACCAACATCGTGCAATGAGTATGAGTGATGATGGGTATATATACACTTTTGCAAAAAATACCAATCAGGTCAACTAATTCCCTAAAAATAAAAAAGGACGCTGATTTTTGCAGATCTTAACAATCACCAAAACCCATTGAGCTTGACACACACATCACACCTGGCAAAAAAAATCCACATGTAAAGGTTTATCATGCCATGTTCAAAGAAATTTTGCACCTAATGCGCCAGTACCCCAATGTGCGAGTACCCCAACGTGCAAGAACCCCAACGTGGCCCGGGCTGCGAGGGCCCTTTATAGCTGCTCGCAGCTCTAGTTGTACTTTGTATTCATATTGTCTGAGTACAGGCCTCTAAGCCCACAGATCAACAATTATATGAATAGCTCTTGACAGAATTTCTAAATAAAAGGTGATGCTTGGAGCGCAAGATTATCAAAGATGATGTCAAATAAAAAGAAATATGATTACACAGAATTGAACACAAGTTAAATGCATTTACATTAATGTGTTATCAGAGCACTCTTAGAAACTTTCAAGCATACAATGATTCTTAATTTAGAATTTGGAAGGTTTTGGAAATGATACAGTACCAATGTGGCCATGAGAGTTTAGATATTGAAAACTTGTCAATTCAAGTTTGTAAAATAAGACAGAATAACCCTTTTCACAAATTACTTGTCAAAACAAGCTGGATTGTTTGTATCAGTGGTTGTAAGGTAAACCAGCATTCCACTGTTAAGTCTTAAGACTTTTTTTTTTTTTTTGGTAAATATTTTTGTTGTCATGAAGATGAAAATGATCCTCATCATCTTGCACTGTCCAGAAATAAAGTGCAGCTGTCATTATTAACAGATGTTTTCCTCACCTGTGACCAATCTTTTAGTGATTAAGTTGCAGAATTTATAAACAGTAAATAGATAAATGTATGAGTTGCTACTTTTGAGTGCCTTTTTTGACCATGAAAGGGTGAAACCCTTAATGCCATCTGTAATGTTACAAATTGCTGCCAAATTGCTACAAACACCCGTCCCAGTGTGACAAGCATTTTATTCAAATACCATCATCAGTTTTCTGTTGCACAAGTATTTCACTTTTTTCATTTAAAACTGACACAACAGTATCTTATTTTTTAATGACGCTTTGCCCTTTTGCTGAATGTAAATAAAATATATTTTTGTCCAGTAGATGTCATGTCACCACACTGAATTGTGTCAAATGCCTCGAAGCACTGAACCATTTCAACACAATTACTTCAGTGGTACAGAAAGCAGTGGTGAAGCAGTGTCGTGACTCACCACACTGATTCGTGGCAAATGCTTCATCATGACACTGAACCATTTTGACACACTGCTTCATATTGATTCACTGCTTCAGAAAGCTTCGGTTTCTCCATCACTAGCATTTAACCGTTTTGGTCGTATTGTGTGTAAGGTGCGCTAATAATCTCATCACAGCTCCCTCACAAACATAAAGATTATCATCTCAACACTGGTCAAGATTCCAGTCCTCCGTGAAAGACCTCTCGCGTGATTATACGCGATCTAATCAAAACCGGAAGGGGGGGGGGGGGGCAACTTTTTTTTTTTTTTTTTTTTCTGCTGTAAAACGAGACAATAGGTCGCTTGCACATGTCGTCACTTCCGCCTCGGATTTGTCGTAGTCGCCATGCTGGGTGGCCACCATTTACGTAGTGATTCGGTCTAACACGTATCTATCACGTTTGTTGTCTGCGTTTAAAATGGTACATTGTTGCTGCATCGTTGGCTGTTCGAACAAAGCCAAGGGGGAAAATGGTCGGTCTTTTTTCCGAATTCCGAAAATAATTAGGTACCAGGGCCTGGAGACAGAGGAGTGCGGACTCCGGAGGGAAGTCGTTACTTTGGGCTCGTGTGTGCAGCCATCACTTTGTGAGCGGTAAGCTTGTTTACCTTTATTTAATGCATGAGGATTAATAACGTTTCGACCGCCCATATATGGGCAAGTTGCTTATGTTTTGGATTCATGAGCAAGCAAGTTCGGTAGTACAAGCTGGCTAGCGGACGTTAGCCGAAAGCTAACATCGAACATTTTCACCCAAGTAGTGCCAGTGCAAAGTGTTTACTGCTGAAATTGGATTGATTAGTCTTGGGCTCTTAATGCCGATAACATGTTTTTTGGTGGCAAAATGTAAACTTGGAAAAAAAAAGAGACAGAAGGGGCTGATGCAAGAAAACAGACCCCCGGTAGCCTACACATCATGCTAAAGAACTTATTCACGGCCACCCTACTGCGGTAAAATAACCAGTCTTTCCATATTTTATTTGTTTATATATTTGTTTATTTTAACAGGTCGCCCTGCGCCCGTTTTTCTGTCCAATCATCCCGACTGGGCTCCAACATTAAAGTTGGGTCCCAAGTTACAACATCTATGTCTCAGCCCAGTCGGTGCCAAGATATGAACGTGCACAGGAGAGACAAGCAAAGAAAAGACGACTCGAAGTGGCAGAGAGTTTGTTGCAGTTATGCAGCCAGATGGCTCCAGTAACCTGTACCCTCAAGTACTGCTGACATCATTGACTCTGGTATGCCACTCAGAATTCATTACATGATATATTGTATGCATGAGTGAATGTATGTGTTTATGTTTGTGTGTGTACACGCACCTTATATTTTAGAGACATTTGGAAGTGTTTATAGAAATAAGTATTTGCCTGTAGCAATGTTCATACATTAAAAAATGCAACAAAATGTGTACATTTCTTTTACACTGACAAAAAAACTATACTACTGTACTATATTAAACCTTTTACTGGTACCGTATTTTTTTGTGATCTTTTTTTTATTTTTTATTATTATTTCTTTAGGGATCTCATGCCACACCGACTTGATTGCCAATGACATGATGGAAACGAAGGCGAGCATCAAAGCATTGGAGGAGGACAACATGCGACTGTTTGTTTGGCGCTAATAAAGGCAGCGATTATACAAATTCTATTGTTGGGTTTGTTTACAAAGCTATACATAAGACAAATGACAGGATTTGACTCAATGTGCAATATGGTCCCTCTTAAAGTAATGGCATAAATCTCTATTATTTCTAAAAGCACAAAAAATGAAGTGAATAATGATTAGATGTAGTAATTTCAGGGATAAAATTGAACTGTTAATTAATGTATTTATTTTAGCACAGGTGCCTACCATCCTGATGACGGTATGATGTAATGTTGATGGGGTACGCAATGACTTTCATTATACTATGTACAGAGGAAAAAGTTGCTCTCTTTTAAATTTGTTTAATGTAAGACAAGTACCAGTACTGTGTTTCAGTTTTCCCAATAATCCTTGTTTCACACTTGTCACAAAACCACTGTCCTTTTGGCAGTCTAGATTGGCACACTTCAAGTGATATCATTTGATTTTACAATCTGCTGCAGCACAAAAAACTACTTTATTCCGCATCTTTGAAGTACATGAGCAAGTGGTAGGTGACAGCGGCTGAGCAGGAACACTGGAAGTCCACTGCTGATCTAGTAAATGCTCTCCCGAGCAGTTCAGGTAAGGAGAGGATTTTGGGAAAAAAAAACTCTGGCTTTTCCAACTGGCCAAAACGAGCGATCTGGGTGGACTCGCTCAAATCACACTTTGTCCACACCACAAAGTCGCAGAAGTCCGTCCAGTTAAACTCATCTATGCCTGAATCTGAAAATATTACAAACATTGTAATGAAAATATGAAACATAGAATTAAATAAGAAACTACAAAAAGTAAAGCCTCCATACCTGGTAATAATATTGGTGTTGTCGTGACAAGTGATGGGAATTGTTGCCATCTGGCACCAGACAGAAATTGGGTGTTGTGACAGCCTCCTTAACCGTGAGATCATAAGAAAAGCTGTCAGTATGCTCAGTAGTTACCATGAACACGTTTTATTGTACTGGAAACTGAAACTAAAAATACGTCCTCTGAGAGTGGTTAACCTTAACCATTTAGAATAAGTTGATTAAGTAACATGTAACTAGTGAAAGGGTAGCATTAAATTTAATTAAGCCACGGGGAGGCTGTGCATAGTTACATTTTATTCTTATACGCTCTGCCATATTTGCCTGTTATAAAATGATTAGAAAAACCACATCAGGTAAACCCAGCTGTGCATGTAAACACAATGATAACAGGAAGCCTGAGAACAAATCAACATTTTTGTGTGCAGAATTACCAACACCATGTGGTTTACTTACGTGCAACAGCAACAGTTTCTTCTGATGCGATGTTAAAGTTTACACTCTGTATCCACCCGCTTACAAAATAATTGTAAGCCTCCAGGGATTTGTTGGCGTGTTATGGAGCATGTTGTCAACACGAGGTAGTGAAAAATGTCCAGAGAAGTCACATTTGGCCAGCAAGCTTTCTCCGTCAAAAAAAAATCACCCTTGGTCAGGACGTAATTAGGATCAATCCCACCACACAGAGACACCTTCTGCCTGTATCGTTGTTTTTGATCTTCCGGTAAATCGTGAAAATACTGCGTAAATGACATCATGTTGATAAGCTCTACCGTGTAACTCACGAGTGTACCTTGTGAACCGGCGGACACCCAAGATGGCGCCCGAAGAAAAAACTCCCATGATGCATTACGATGTGCAAGCGACCTATACACACCATGGAAGACAACAAACGCGACGAACTGGAAGTAATGATGGTGGTTTGCGGACTACTTCTCCCACGAGCTGGTCCTCCATGGAAGAGTTTTGGAATTAATAAAAGCATAAAAAAAACTTTGTGCTTCTGGTCGGACATGCTTTCTGATATGTTGTCTTTGTATACGCGCACTTCCGTCTTTTTCAGTTAGGGTGCCTCTTGATTGGCTACATTCCGTTTGAATGGGGAGGTTTGGATATTTTGGTATTTTTGGGCAGTTCCCATCAATCCAAAATAAGCAACATTATGGTGGACCTTGCACCCCTCAGACCACTGACACCCACCCCTGCCTCGTTCTACTTCCTGAGTCGTAACGTATGCACACTGATGATAGCACAATGTGGCATTTTTGAGTGTGTTTTAATCTGGATGTTGTCTATTGTTGAAAAATATGTCTTCCTCTGCGAAATGGCAAAATTTATGGGTCCTGACTTGGCCACTGGCCCCACATCCTTTCTGTTCTGCTTTTACTCTGACAACCCCTCGACCCTTGGGGGTCATTAGAAAACTCCAGAATGGTCTGTCTGGCTCCCAGCCCATCTCACATTGCTTGTTTTCCTTCCAGATTGCTATATTTAACAGGGATGCCAAGGCCAGGACCAAGCATACATATTCCTCATAGTGAATTCACACGAACTTCCCATTCCAGTTGTAGGGCTTCATTGGTCTTAAACCTAGGGGGAAAAAAAAGTGTATGTGTATGCCAATCACAACCCACCTGTTTTCTGGGTTTGCCGACCGGCCCGACCCCATAGATAACACTGATTGCCGTTTGCAGCTTAATTCATATTCCACACACACAGTATGCTGTGTTTACACTACTGGGGCCACATCAAATAAATTGTAAAGAAAAAGTTTGATATGACTTCCTATTTCAACAATGACTTTGTAACCCTTTCTAGAACACCTATAAAAAATAAAAATAAAAAAAAAAGTTACACACCAATAAATGTGACACACTCACGCCAGTGAAGGAGAGGAAAGTCAACCCACAACCAGGGAGACACAGCACACCAAAAAAACGGTCGCCACCACCTTGAACCACTACCGTTGAGCCTGGATAAAAAAAGGAAAAACACAAATAAGGAAATCAATCCACCCAAATTAACCCCAATCGAATAAAGAAATATTAAAACATATTTTTAAGAAATCTCATCCTCTTAAAATACAGTCCACGCAGGCAGGTCGCTGGCCGAGTCAGCCGAACCGGAACGTCTTAGCGACACCACCGTGTAGTTCGCTGGCTGGCACCGACGAGAGGCCAAGCAGGCTTTCCCAGGAGGAAAGGAAGGTGGTGCGGCACCACGGGGATCAGCCGCGCTCCCGACGGCGAGGGTTCACACAGTAGTAAAGGATTTTAAACAGCACAGCAACAGCAAGCAAAGCAAAGCAGCCGCGGTCTAACGGCGATGTCCGTCTGTTCCCCACAACATGCCCGTCCCTGTCACAAGGTTAACGATTAATATCAAATTCTACAAATACAATAAAATCCACCTACCAGCAGCACCCGCAGGAGAAGGCAACATTTCACGCAGACAGTCTCAATGAAGACCACAAGGCAGGGCAGGGAGGAGAGTTCTGGTAAACCAGGCATGCAAAATCTACCAAAAAGAACAAAAATGTATCGCACCAATAAAGCGATCAATAACACGCTCGCTAACTTACCTGAGGCAGACATCGCAACAAACGCTGAGGATGGCAAGAACCGGAAGTGGGTGGGCCTCCACACCAAAGAGTCAGTCCGCAAGATAGTAATCTACCAGTTTTTATAGTCAACGTTGAAGTGGACTAACCAATAGAGGATAATTTTAAATCAGTGCAGGTGAAATCAATCACCTTGTCACATTCTGCCCCCCCTTTTTGTGTCGTCGCCCCGACGATAAAACATTGTCTAACTCCAGGGTCTAAACAGAGCTGACTGCCCATTGGCTGCCACCCCCGAAGAGATTGCTGCTTCCCGCGTCTGGGCCGACCGAGGGAGATGATGCACATTTGCATGATGTCCAGCTGTGGCACGAATAGTACGACGTAGAATCCTCTGACTACTAGTGGGGTCAACGGTCAATGGTGCCCGTGATTCACCTGGTAAAGACATTTGTGTAAAGTGTTGTTCCAGAGCTGGATGAGAGGAAGGTACCAAGTTAGGGACAGGCCCAGCTGCCTCCATTTGAGAAGGCCCCACCTGAGGAGCTCCACTTGTTAAAACAAAGAGGGCATCCTCAGGCCACGAGTCATCTTCTATGTGCGGTACATCAGTAGGTGACACTGAGACCGGGGCCTCAACTGGGCAATCAGCTCCAACCACTGCCTTAAGCAGGGTTCGGTGAACATGTTTCACCTTGGTTTGGTCTGCTATTGGGGCAATGGTGTACACAGAACGACCCAGACTTGGTTCTCGCACTATTTTATAGACCACAGAGTCCCATAGGTCTCTGATTTTATGACGACCTCGTGGACCGCAGTCTCTCATGAAGACCAACTGACCCTGCAGTAATGGAACATCCCTGACCTGTTGATCATGGGCCTCTTTACGACGGCCTGCTGCAACCTGCATCCGATCTCGAGCACTTTGAAACGCGATCTGCAAACGGGTCTGGTGCTCCAAGATCCATTCATCCACCCTGCCACCAACAGGCTCCTGTACTCTACCCAACAAAAAGTCAACTGGGAGCCGTGGTTCCTGACCAAACATCAGGAAATATGGAGACTCACCAGTGGACTGATGGGGAGTGGTGTTATAAGAGTACAGAAGCTGCGGCAGGCATGCAGTCCAGTCTCTCTTGTGTGATGCTGGCAAGGTACGCAGCAAATTGTGCAGGGTCCTGTTAAATCTCTCACACTGGCCATTACCTGCGGGATGGTAAGGGGTAGTACGAGATTTAACAATGCCATATAAATTACACAGTTGCTGGATCAAGAAACTCTCAAAGCTAAGCCCTTGGTCCGAATGAATTCGAGCCGGGACACCAAACTTTGAGAACCACTCAACAACCAGCACCTGAGCCACAGTACAGGCTTTCTGGTCACGGGTGGGAAACTCCAGTGTGTACTTGCTAAAAAAAATCTGTAATAACAAGGACATTTTCAATCCCATTTCGAGCTGGCTCCAAAATTGTGAAATCAATCGCCAAGATCTCATTTGGTCGGGAAGCCAGAAGGTGTCCCATAGTGGCCCGGGCCCGATGCGGAGTGTCCTTGGCGACTTGACATCTATCACATGTCTGACACCACTGGTCAACATCTGATGTCATGCCAGGCCAGTAACACCTCTGCCTGGGTAACTCCAGGGTCCTCCCTACTCCCTGGTGGCCATGTTTTTGATGTACCTCAGTCAAAACTTCTTTCTTCAAGGCAGGAGGACTGCCTCAGCACCATCAGGTCTATAGACCTGGCGGTAAAGGGCTCCACTTCTCTCCACCAACCTAACCCACTGACGAAGGAGAGCCAAAGCAGGTTTCGACAACTGCTGGCGCTCCTCCCGGGTTGGCCGCCGCTTGCTCTCCCAAAACGGCCATAACTCAGCCAGGATTGGGTCAGCCCTTTGAAGGGCACAAATGTCCACCTGGGGATGATGCGGCAAGGCTGCAATAGCAGCTTGAATAGTTTGTGCCCTTGTCCCCTTAAGGGCTTGTTGTAAAAGTTTTGGGAGGGTCGTGCCTGGAAGCATTGCTTCCAGGTCACTCACACCAGGTGAAGGTTGGCGAGAAAGTGCATCTGCATTGACATTACTTTTCCCTGAACGGTACTTGATTTCAAAGTCAAACGGTGCCAACTGAGCTGCCCAACGTTGCTCAGTGGCCCCAAGTTTGGCATATGATAAATGGCTCAGGGGATTGTTGTCTGTATAGACAACACACTTATTGCCCAGGAGATACTCTAAATTTCTCTGTCATGGCCCACTTGAGCGCCAAAAACTCTAACTTCATAGAGCTATAATTGTTCATATTCCGCTCAGTGGGCCTCAATCCCCGACTGGCATAAGCTATGGGCCTTACCTTCCCATGTTGCTCCTGTGAGAGCACAGCCCCAAGGCCACTATAGCTTGCATCCACCTCCAGAATAAACGGAAGGGAAAAGTCTGCATATGCCAGCACAGGTGAAGTAGTGAGCTTTGTCTTGAGTGTTTCAAAGCTCTGCTGACACTCTGGGGTCCAATGTCCAGCTATCGGCTGTGACTTTTTACTTGCTTTTGAGCCACCCAACTCTGCCACCAGCCGATGGAGAGGGGCAGCCAACTTGGCAAACCCTTCTACAAAGCGGCGGTAATAGCTGGCAAATCCAAGAAATGACCGCAGCTCGGAAGTCGTTTTAGGGGGCTGCCAATTCGCCACCACCTCCACTTTACCTGGATCAGTGGCAACACCCTCACTTGAAATAACATGCCCTAAGTAGTTCACTTGTTGCTGGAAAAAGGAACACTTTGACAGTTTTGCCTTCAGGCCTTCTCGCTGCAACCGCCCCAGCACCAATTCCAGTCGCTCCAGATGTTGCTCAACAGTGGTGGAAAAGACCACAATATCATCCAGATAAAGAAGCAAAGACTGGCATTGTTGGTCACCAAAAATCCGCTGCATGAGCCTCTGGAAGGTGCCGGGTGCATTGCAAAGGCCAAATGGCATGCGGTTCCACTCAAAAAGGCCAAATGGAGTGCAAAACGCAGTTTTGGGTCGATCCGCTTCCGCCACAGGCACTTGATTATACCCACTGGCAAGGTCCATGGTGGAAAACCAGCAGGCATTCGTCAGGGCATCCAAAGATTCCTCTATTCGAGGAAGGGGAAACGCATCTTTCCTTGTTTTCTGATTAAGTTGCCGGTAGTCGACACACATGCGAATTGTACCATCCTTCTTTTTGACCAACACTATGGGTGAAGCATAAGGGCTGCAGCTCTCACGGAGGACCTGAGCTTCCAATAGTTGGTTAATATGCTCTTTCACAACCTCATAATTTGAGGGAGGAATGCGCCTATAGCGTTGCCTTACTGGAACATCATCCAAAAGGGGGATGTCATGGGCCAACAGGTCAGTGCACCCCAAGTCACCGTCATGAGCTGAAAAGACAGAAGAGTACTTCGCAAGGAGAGCATGAACTTTTTGTTGTTCATCACCTGGCAAGGAGGACAAATCAAGATCTTTAATTCTTTCTGGTACTGAAGTAGATGCAGACTGGGTCAACACAGTAGCCACAGCTGCTGGTACCTCAGTCACTCCTGCTGGGAGACTGACAACACTGACCCCATCCAAAGTTCCAACAATGGTGTGAGGATAGAGCAAGACATCAGAAGTGCCTACATTTATGATAGGAATGTAAGCTGTGCCCCTTTCTACCTGAACCAAAGCTGGTGAAGCCAGAAGTCCGGCAGGAAGGCCGGAGTGCAAGGGCTCAAACAAAACTGCAGCACTGACACCTTGCTCTGAACATGTGGCAGCAATGACTTTCATAGTACCACCAGGGATGAGACATGCCTTTCGACCACGTACTCTGACCCTACCAGAAACAGTGCTGACTTGAGCAACACTAACCTGGTGGCACTTTTGCAATGCCTGCAACACAGGCAGGGGTGCCCCAACAACAGAGGGCAGATTGAACAATGCCAAACCGTGCTGGCCAAAAAGCTCATGGTAACACTTGCGGATGATGTTCATCCCCAGCACACAGGGCGCTGGAGGGACCACCCCAATAGGAGCGTCTTTGACCACCAACACCCCACAACGTGACATGAACTTACAGCACAGCTCAACAGCCAACTCAAGGTAGCCAATATAGGGGATAGCAAGACCATTGGCTGCTCGGAGCTGCAACCAATGACAGGATTTTAGCTTTTCCTGACCCCAAGGTTCAAAATGCTCCAGGAAAAAGCTCTGCGTTATTGTAGACACCATGGACCCGGTATCCACCAAGCATGGGACTGTAACACCACCCATACTAACCTCCACATGTGGGCAAGACGACACAAGGTCAGCAACCTCTTCAGAGCCAATGGCTGTCCCCTCCGAACTGTGGCTCTGCAGCTCGGCAGGCCCTAGTTTTCCGACAGCTGAGGGGGGGGGGGGTTAGATTGTTCTAAAGACTGCTGGGGCGGTAAGGAAGGCTTATACTGGAAAGAAGCCCGAGGCCCGTCACACTCCCTGGCAATATGACCTGGTTGTTGACATCGGCGACAGATAATAGGACCACGAGCGGCAGGGCGAATGCCCTGCTGGGACCTCTGCAAAAGGGAGATGGTCTGGCTAAGTTTGTTTAACTGCTCCTGCTGGAGCTTCAACATCTCCTTCACCTCACTCAACTCTGATGATTTTGAAATACCAGCCACCACCTGGGGGGTACGCTTTACCTCGCACTGGAAACCAAGAACTGAAGGAACTGAATGGCTTCGCCCCCTAACTCCCCCAGGTAGAACCTCACGTTCCCACTGGATCGCCTCACTCCGAACCTCAAGCAGGCTAGCAGTAGGCCGCCCTCGGACAAACTGCTTAAGTTCCCGACGGAGTGCACCATCCAAGACAAACTCTACGAATTGATCACGGAGCAACACATCCGAATTTGGCATACCATTGGGTGCACACCGTTTAACTAACGTCATAAGACGCATTAATGCCAGTGAAAACTCTTGCAGTGTTTCACCCTCCCGTTGTTTTCGGGAGAAAAAGGCTTCTTGCAAGGCCACGTAGGAGTCAGTAGACCCATAAAGTTCCTGCAAAACAGTTCTAATACATTCTGGATCTCCCTGTTCAGCAATCGAGCGATACCTTATCTCCTCCCGTGCCTCACCCTCAAGGTGATCAAGCAAAAAGAAATAGAAAAATTACGCCCTCTCATGCAGGCCTGTGTTTCCTCCAACCAATCACTCAACCCTATACCCGAGCTACCTCTAAAGTAAGGGCACTTCCTTTCTCTAGACATCAACACTAGTCTAGTAGAACACCTATAAAAAAAAAAAGTTACACACCAATAAATGTGACACACTCACGCCAGTGAAGGAGGGGAAAGTGAACCCACAACCAGGGAGACACAGCACACCAAAAAAACGGTCGCCACCACCGTTGAGCCTGGATAAAAAAAGGAAAAACACAAATAAGGAAATCAATCCACCCAAATTAACCCCAATCGAATAAGGAAATATTAAAATATATATTTTTAAGAAATCTCATCCTCTTAAAATACAGTCCACGCAGGCAGGTCGCTGGCCGAGTCAGCCGAACCGGAACGTCTTAGCGACACCACCGTGTAGTTCGCTGGCTGGCACCGACGAGAGGCCAAGCAGGCTTTCCCAGGAGGAAAGGAAGGCGGTGCGGCACCACGGGGATCAGCCGCGCTCCCGACGGCGAGGGTTCACACAGTAGTAAAGGATTTTAAACAGCACAGCAACAGCAAGCAAAGCAAAGCAGCCGCGGTCTAACGGCGATGTCCGTCTGTTCCCCACAACATGCCCGTCCCTGTCACAAGGTTAACGATTAATATCAAATTCTACAAATACAATAAAATCCACCTACCAGCAGCACCCGCAGGAGAAGGCAACATTTCACGCAGACAGTCTCAATGAAGACCGCAAGGCAGGGCAGGGAGGAGAGTTCTGGTAAACCAGGCATGCAAAATCTACCAAAAAGAACAAAAATGTATCGCACCAATAAAGCGATCAATAACACGCTCGCTAACTTACCTGAGGCAGACATCGCAACAAACGCCGAGGATGGCAAGACCCGGAAGTGGGTGGGCCTCCACACCAAAGAGTCAGTCCGCAAGATAGTAATCTACCAGTTTTTATAGTCAACGTTGAAGTGGACTAACCAATAGAGGATCATTTTAAATCAGTGCAGGTGAAATCAATCACCTTGTCACATTCGGTTACCTTTGTTTGATCTTTTGTTTGATGGTCTTAAATAGGGGTGGGGAAAAAAATCAATCTCGCAATATATTGTTGCGCTCTCTGTTGCAATAAATTATCGATACACTGACGGTCGATATCGATGTCATGTGTCCAGTTGTGCAGTATTATGTTATAAATGTTTATGCACTTTAATTTGTCTCACTTTACAATGTTTATAGTTAAAGGCTAAGAGGCAGTGAGGCACAATGCAGAACTTTGTACATTGTACAAGTTTTGGCATTAAATAAATGCATAATTAGACATTTTCCTTTGTATGGGCATTTGTTTGGCTTTTTCAGTCACATATCGTGATATATTGCTAAATTTTTTTGACAATATATCAAAAATCGTACATATCGTGTATCGTGATATCGATATCGTGAGTCAGATATCGTCACAGTATCGGATGGTGGTTTACCCGTATCGTCCCACCCCTAGTCTTAAACATTTGATTTGGGAAACTTGAAACTAATGCCATTGACTCTCCTTTTAAGCTTTTTTTTTTTTTTTAAATGCTTTTATTTTTTAAAATCATCATTGTTCATTCATTTTTTGTGTTGTGCTTATAAGATGTTGCTGTGAAGAAACTCATGTTCACCAGAGATGTATGTGTAACAATATGGTGACTGTAGTTATGGTATTTTCACATTTGGCTTATCTTAATCAGTGTTTTTATTCCACAAATCTGGTATCGGGCTACACAATCCAAATCCACTGTCTGTTATTATGGAGACTGTAAACTCAGTCTCCCAACTGATTCACCCTACTAAGAATGTTTCTTAAATTCCTACAGGCTGCAGATCATGATTTATAAATTAGATCTGACTCATCCTTCTTACAATAATTACCTTGAGGCAAGTTTCAAGGCAAATTCCCCGAGACGAGAAAAGGTGTAATCAAACACACAACAATACATTTACTTCTCATTGCCATAATTGTGATCGTATGCTTGTGCCTGTGAGCACATTCTCCATTCAATGATCCTGTCTGTTGTGTGCTGAAGAGTTGGATCCCAGAATGCAGACACAAATAAGATTTTATCTATATATTATATTATATTATATTATATTATATATATATATATATATATAAAGATTTTATCTATTTATTATACCCAGCGTGTGCTCCCCCGCTCCAGTCCCGGATGACGATGTCTGGGCTTGCGGTCACCTCTCCTCTGATATCCGTCTGACGTCTGCAAGTTCGGTGACTGTCTTGCTGTCGTGTTGTGCTTGCCTTTGTAATTGGGGTCACATAGGTGTTACTTTCTTTCCTGGCGAAGGTCGTGTTTAGGCAAAGGGGAACGCCAGGAGGCGTTCTTTGGGGGGGGGGGTGTACTGTCATGGTCTGGGTCGCATGCGCCAGAGTTCATGACCTGTTATGTGTCTGTTTAGGTACTGATGTAACGATTTTCTGTTTATAAAACGTGATGTTTATGATGTCAACCTTTTATCCTTTAGGTGATGTCTGGACCTATGTGATGTCATTCTTTAGTCCTTAAGGTTCACTGTCTGTGGTGAAGTCTGAGAATTGTATGTGGTTTGCTGGATTATTGTCCACCTGTCCTGTTTACTGCGTCTCTGGGTTTCTGCCGCTCAGTGTCAATAAATAGATAAAATCTTATTTGTGTCTACATTCTGGGATCCAACCCTTCAGCACACAACAGAATAATCCGGCCAACCACACACAATTTTCAGACTGCACCCACAGACAGTGAATCGTAAAGGACTAAAGAATGACATCACATAGGTCCAGACATCACCAAAAGGATTAAAGGTTGACATCACAAACATCACGTTTTGTAGACAGACACTTATTATATCAGTACCTAAACAGACACATAACAGGTCATGAACTCTGGCGCATGCGACCCAGACCATGACACTGTCTCACAAATCCAATAATAAGTACAAGTAGATAATCTATTTTGGACCGTATTCCACCATAATGGCTTCCAAATTGTCTATTTACTTTGTTAGGTATTTATTTTTCCAAGGTTAACAAATCCTCTACACAGGTACAGTACACTCAACCAATGAAAGACTGCTTGAATTAAGATCAGCTGCTCAAGCAAAATGACTAATGCATGTTTGATTGTTTATTTGAATATCTATCTATCTCTATATATATATATATATATATATATATATATATATATATATATATATATAGAGTCCAAATGATACTGTCACCCCCAACCATTGCCTGACATGAGATGTGTGATAATGCTTTGTCACCTCACATGGGACATTTTGACACTTTCAAAGTGCTAAAAGCCAAGTTGTCAGGTGATGACTTCAGCAAAATGCTCGAGTTGCATAAAAAAGTTTTTGTTTGGTCATTTTAGACACAATGAAAATGCTGCACTCTACATCATTTACTTTAGTTTTTATTGTTATTTCATTTAATGACTGAGGTTTTTCAAAATTTGCCTCCTGCTAAAAATAAAATAAAAATAAAAATAAAAATAAAAAGCCGACTTGTATTACAACTGGTTGCTGAGTGGTACTTTATTTTGTGGAACAATCTGCAGCTCTTCACTGACAAACTCACAAGTTTACTGCAGCTGATAAATATACAGTTTGAAAGGTTGACTCAAAATAAAGTTTTATGTGTGTATCCATGTCAAAAACAAACATGTCACACAGACACAAATTTGGAATGTTATTACCTCAAAATAATATGTACATATGTTGGGGATCTTGTGGCAATCTTTTCTTCCCCCATTCATATTAGGCTCATCAGTTATTATGATGCAACCTCACACCTGTCACATACTGGAATAGGCCGACTCACATGAAAATTGTTCAAACAAAATTGCAGAGTAAATTTTGTAGAGTAGGCTACATTTTACTCGAAAAAGACTATAATTGGGTCCCAGTCTAAACAGTAAAATTTGCACTTTTTACATTTAGAATTTTTCTGAATATTTACTCTCTTCCAAATGTAAATTTTACTTTATTTACTCTAGGCCCAAATATAGTCTTTTTAGAGTAAAATGCAGGCCTACTCTATGAATGTGTGTGTGATCTTCTACTATATGTTTGACATGTCTTTAACAAGATAAACAAACACATCAAAGTATCTGTATGCTTGAAAGCGTTAAACTTACTTTTCCAAAGAACAAGATTTTTTTTGTAGTTGGCATTTTTAGTACGTAATTATGGTGCTGTGTTGTGACAAGCCACCCCACAGCAGCTGCTCAAATACTGTACTGTAGCAGCATCAGCCTCCTTCTATGAACTCCCAAAAAAGGTCACGGTTTCAGTTTTAAACCAGGAAACTTTTGATTTACTTAAAGGGTTAGTTCGGATTTTTTTTTATTTTTTTTTTGACATGAATCACTATTTCACCCAAACCTCCAGTGTGTGCGATCATCACTGACTTACCCTTGACAGCGTTCTGTGACACGAGTTCTGGTCCGGTGTTGGTCGAGAGGACAGGAGTCCGGCATGTTGGCTGGGACCTCTTAAATAAAGCGTTTTTCTTATAAAAACAATTTGTGTTCAAAAGAGTGATATATTTGCACACAAAACTCCCTCCTGAAAAAAAAAGTCAGACTCCATTACTGCCGGGAACTACTTTTCTGTTCGTTCGTATCACTGCGCTTCGCTTTATTCCGCCTTCGAAAAGACAAACAACTTTTAGTGATTAGATTAGTGCGCGTCTATCAGCTGTATGCGGGGCGCCGCGCAGTGATAGGAACGAACAGAAAAATAGTGCCCGGCGGTAATGGAGTCTGACTTTTTCAGGAGATAATTTCTGATACAAATGTGCTATTCTTTTGAACACAAATTGTTTTTTAGAAGAAAACCGCTTTATTTAAGTGGCCCCAGCCAACATGCTGGACTACTGTCCTCTAGATCAACACCAGAGCAGAACTCGTGTCACAGAACGCTGTCAGGGGTAAGTCAGTGATGATCGCACACACTGGAGGTGAGGATGAAATTGCGATTCATGTTAAAAAATCCGAACGATCCCTTTATTAAGTGTTGTTAATTGACACAAACGTGAAATAATCTAATTAACAGGTTGCCACAAGTTATGCTTTGGCGAAAGTAATGCAGAGAAAAACACAAGTAATTGTCATTAAAGGGATCGTTCAGATTTTTTGACATGAATCTTAATTTCATCCTCACCTCCAGTGTGTGTGATCAGCACTGACTTACCCCTGACAGCGTTCTGTGACACGAGTTCTGGTCCGGTGTTGGACGAGAGGAAAATAGTCCAGCAAGCTGGCTGGGGTGTCGGAAATAAAGCGTTTTTCTTCTAAAAACAATTTGTGTTCAAAAGAGTGATACATTTGCATCACAAATACTCTTTCCTGAAAAAAGCCAGACGCCATTACCGACGGCACTACTTTTCTGTTTGTTCGTATCACTGCGCGTCGCCCTGTAGACAGCGAATTGACGCACTGCTGCCAGCTGATCCTTCCACTAGAAGTTGTTTGTCTTTTCGAAGGCGGAAGGATCAGCTGGCTGCAGTGCGTCGATTCGCCATCTACAGGGCGACACGCAGTGATACGAACAAACAAAAAAGTAGTGGCTGGCGTAATGGCGTCTGACTTTTTTCAGGAAAGGAGTATTGTGATGGAAATGTATCACGCTTTTGAACACAATTTTTTTTTTTTTTTTTTTTTTTTTTAGAAGAAAAACGCTTTATTTCCGACACCCCAGCCAACTTGCTGGACTATTTTCCTCTCGTCCAACACCGGACCAGAACTCGTGTCACAGAACGCTGTCAGGGGTAAGTCAGTGCTGATCGCACACACTGGAGGTGAGGATGAAATAGAGATTCATGTCAAAAAATGCGAACTATCCCTTTAAATAGGGTTACTTACTTGAGTTCCCAGAACTACTAGTGACACGTACTTGACACTAACACGTCAAATTGCAAATGTACAGCTATACCTTCAAAATAATACCTTGTAAGCAAACGGTTTATTCATTCCATGCTGTGGGATCAGTGGGTGTCCATTCTTTGTGGCAGTTTTAACAGGAAAAGGAAAATGATAAAAAGCCTAAAACAGAAGCAAACCAAAAGGGTCATATCCTCCCAGCACTCCCTCTTCAACACATAAGCTTAAAAGCTTATCAAAAGCTCCCCGACTTCAATGAAATGGCAGCATTCCTCAACATCCCTCTCATAACGAGGCTCTCAGATCAGCCGCCTGCTATTGTGGCTGGCAATAGAGGACAGCCTACGACAGGTCATGACCTGGGTTTAGGACTGACCCTGGACTCCCCCCAGGGAGGGCCACAATACTGCCCTTCATGGCCAATATCCTCGGGCAAGATGATCATAATTCTTGTCTCATAATAAGAGCTGACCTTTTTCTGCAGCAGCAGGATGTCCCCAAAAGTTAGGGGTAACCCCAAACTCAGACATGGGTCACATTCTTTTTATCTCATTAGGCATACAGCTCAATGCAGGAAGTCTTTGATGGCAAAAATTTGTCAATTTTGATGACCTGCCCTCTAAGGTCATAGAGGATGTGAGGCCCTCCATTCTATGGTAAACCAGACAGCTGGAATTATATGGACATCATTTTTTCATTTGTACATTGTGATATAATGGAACTGCTACATTTTTTACTCAATGTATTCTTACTCTACACCCAAACTCAGTGCTATATAAATAAAGTTGACTTGACTTTACATCATCACTGTCAAATGTACAGTAAGTACTTTCAAGGGTAAGCAGCACCCTTTGGTTCTTTGAAATGACAATATTTTTTCCAAAAATTATAGCACTCAATTACTAAAGTGTTTGAATTTTTCCACAGTGGTTCTACTCAACTGCCAGGTAAGTGAGTTTGTTACCAGCTCATTAAGTAGAAGTATCTGCTTGGAATGAAGAATTAATAGTAATTATTTGCTATTCTTTTGGTTCTGATTGAGGAAATTGGATTCATCTGCCGTTCAGTGCTATGGTATGTAGATCTATTCTAGTGGGATATAGGGCTGCTGACAGCCACCCCAAAATCTTTAAAATTCCCCCAACTATTTGCCTTATCACCTTTAACAGAAAGCTGTTATGCATTTATTCAATTAACTAGAAAATATATGTAATTTAGGGATGCACGATACCGTTAAACCAATAATTTAGAAGTGCCAATGTCGATAACCGATAAGTAAACCGATAATTGTTTGCAAAATTAACTGGAATACAAATATGCTCTCAAGTCCTACTATAAGTCAAACAAATACTTTGAAACATTGTATAAACTTTGCACAATGCTTCAATGTATGTAAAGCATCATGAAGCTGAATTTTATTGATATGAGCCACAACAGATGGACCAACGTGGCATGTCTATAATTATTGCTGGATTTCTTTATTATCTGGTTTACCTGTATGAAATCAAATTGCTGATAATTATCGGCAGATTTCTCTATTATCTGGTTTATCTGTTTGACGTCAAATTGGTCGATAATTGCAGATAATTGTCGGCCACCGATATTATCGTGCATCTCTAATGTAATTGCTTACTTGATTAATTTTAGCTTACAGTTGAAAAAGTGGCCCCTTGCATCCTTTAATTTCTCTGTATGCGGCCCACAAATGAAAAAGTTTCGGAATCCCTGTGTCTATTAATTTAGAGTCTAAATTGTCATTCGGAATAACTGCCACTGTGCTTGATTGGTTCTCTGAATGTGCCCTTAGATCGGCTTGCAACCAGTCCAGGATGTAGCTTGCCTCTTGTCCAAATTCAGCTCTGACAGGCTTCAGCTCACCCAGATAGAACACAAGATGTTGCCATTACACAGAAAAAAGGTCATAGTTTATTTGAAATGTACAAAGGCTATATACACTGTCACACAAAACCCAACAAACTTGAAAAAGCATATACTGTAGTAGTAAATACAAACACTTTTAAAGGCTACTTAGAAATACAGGGAAGAAATAAAAACTTGGGATTTTGCTGAGCTAGTATGCCGAAACAGGGTTTTGAATATCAAAGTCTGTCCCTTCCTGAATTTGCCATTCTGCAGTTCATCCATAGCCCAGGGGAGGTATGGGTTGTAGCAAAAAAGGTGGTGGTGGGGGGGTGATGTTATGAATGTGTTAATTAGAGTAGGATCCCATTAGGAACACACAGAGGTACTTGTATATTCTTTTAGAGAATGTTCCCCATCACACACAGGGGGCTCAATTCCATGATAGACCAAAGCATACCCTTGTCCATTTCAATCATTTACCCTTGTGGATTTGACACCACTGAGAGTTCATGCCTCTGATCCAGGAGGACATCCTCAAAAGTTCAGACCATGATCAAAAAGCAAGTCTGTGGACCCTGATGTTAGTTTCAAATATTTTACCATCATTCTAATCTAGACTTCTTATGTCATTACGTCAGGCATACTGGTTAGCTTTCCGGCATGATAAATGTATGTATAAGTCATGAGAAAACATTACAATTATAAAAGCCATAACTTGAAGGACGTACCAAATACATTATTAGACAAAAAACTTGGTCTCCACTGGAAAATATTACCAGACTTGTCCATCCATTTCCTTAGCAAGGCAATGTGAAATGCTTTTAGTGCACCACTATATACAGTGAGTATACCCCCACTTCCTCCCACGTGTGTGCGTGCATGTGTAAATGGATGAATGAGTCCTTTCCGTTATCTACTAGACTCACGACATATACACTGTGATACAAATATAACAAGAATATCATAGTGACAATAAAACAAATAAAATGGCCACTAATTCATTGTTCAGTCAGTGCTTTGTCTAGCCCACAAATTCCTGATGTTTTATTGAGACTTGAATGGCTTAAAGCTGTCTTTGCTCCTAACTTATCATATTGAGGAATTTACTTTCTTCGGCCAGCGCCGTGAGCATTGAGCTCATATCACCAATGGCCATGTTGCCAATTCCAGCCGGTACCGATGCGAGCGTCACAGAATTGCGAGGGGTGGTGAGACGGGATGAATTCTGCGAGAGGCTCTGCAAAAGGCCAGGACTGAGGGTGCCTGACATCAGGCTGGAGTGATCCCCGTCATCTAACATGGAGTCAAAATCGATTTGAGCGTGTTCTGCACCACCGTTTCTACTTGTGGAAGAATCCACAGTACTGCTTGAGACCTGGTCAACTCCTGCCATGTTGTTATTGGTAGGGGTCTGGTTTACATTGGGGGGCATTGCGGCATCCAAGGTGGCGGGAGTTTGTTCAAACAAATGGATCTCCCCTGTGTAGAACGTAGCAGAGTTGGGATTCTCAGAGTTGGTTCGTAGGGTCGTCGACCCATTGGGCCTTTTTGGACTGGCCTCGGACGTGTCATTACGCAGACTGGGGCCCACATCAGATAACTTGGGTATTCTGTTGATTTGCATGATACCGGAGCCAGGATGCTGTCTGCCACCAGGCCTGGGCTCTGCTGGAGGTCTTGGTGGCAACATCCCACTGGTACCATTCTGTATATTGCTGAGCTGGGATGAAATATTATGATGCTGTTGCTGATAAACCACATGGTTGGCATGAGAATATTCATCAGCTTGTGTCCTTCCTCTGTAACTTTGCAGTCCTTGATCCACCACAACATTGCGAATGGGTCTTGTATTATTGCTTATGGAAAGAGAATGTTGAATTGCGTCTTGGCTAAACCCTTGCAGGGAACTTTGATCACTGAGTTTGAAATTGCTGCACTGTCTTTGCTGATGAAGAGTGTTGTTCAACCTCTTGCTGTTGTGGTTTGCATAGCCCTGCTTATACATATTCTGACTCACAGGTACGACCTGCTGGTTGCTGCCAAGGCCTTGACCGTGTGCCTGGAAAGAAGCAAAATTGTTCCTCTGTGGAACAACGGCGAGGTTTCCCCTGAGAGATTGCTGCTGTTTGGGGAGCTTCGTGTCCACGGTCCCTGAACTCACCTCATTCCACTGGACTGGCATATTGTTCTTATTCATGTGTGATGATGCTGAGAAAGGCTGTTGGGAGTCACTATGATCCATATCCTGACCAGACTGCATCATGCTGGCATCAACCAAGGGAACCCTTCTTTGGGAATAAAACGAGGATTGTGGGGCAATGCCTGTCTGATAGCCCTGAGACTGGTTATTGAATTGGTAGCTCACTTGTCCCAAGTTGTGACCTTGGGTGCCAGGGTTTTGTGACCTCAGGTACTGCACCATGTCATCTGGAAGAACTATATCATCCTCTGCACCCTGTTCGCCTCCACCCCCCATCCCATCTACCGCCATGTTCTCCATAGCTATGTTTTCCGAAATGCTCGGTGGTCTGGGGGTAAATGGGTAGCGCTGCAGGTTGCCATCAGAACGAGTGTAACCGCGCATTGCTGATGCTTGGTGACATTCTGATGAAGTATTCATGCTGTTCATACTGTTATAGCGCTGGACTGCAGAAAGGGTTAGAGGGTCAAGGGTGGGACGACGCACTGGGTCACTGGCCCTGCGTGGAAGATTGGCAGGCACCTCATGGGGCATGATGCTGTGGTTGCCATATCCAGTATCACTGCATCGCCGGGGAACAGTTCCAGGGGGTGGCTGGTGGTGGTGGTACTGGTGCGATGAATATTCCTGAGAGTCACTGTAGAGGGCCATGCGGGTCCTAAGGCTCATTCGTTCCATATTAGGTAATGGGGTAGGTGGCGCTCCACCAATGGCGGCTGCATATTTAGCCTTGAGACGATAATGCTGAGCTGGAGTCAGACTGAGAAGGCTCGGGAGATTTCCTCCCCCAGCCCCACCGACCCCACCGCCTCCACACTGGCTCGCCTCACTGGAGCGTCGGGATAAATCGGTGGAGATTGGGTCATAAGAGTCAGCCGAACTGATATTGTTATGACGGTTAGCACCAAAATGCGATGCCTCACTGGAGCGTCGGCTGGAGTAGCAAGGCGAGATGCCGGACGAGCGCCGGCTCATCGTGTATGCTGAGCTGATTGTGCTGGTTGTGCTATTACGGCGATCATTCAGCTGGTTCAGCAGAGT